>NC_054740.1:90551177-90864250 GCF_018143015.1 Lytechinus variegatus | reverse complement strand
AATACTATTTTTTTTTAACTTTTGGGGCAAGGGATGTCCGCAAGAGCGGAGAATGAAATTGATCAAATTGCCTAGCGGGATATGATGGAATTTCATATTCTTGTGAAAAAAAGGCGCAAGACGAGAGGGCAGTGGAGTAGACTTTGTGACAGGAAAAAGATGACAATTCCTAAATGCCAGTTACAGAGATCTTTTATCTCTAATATTTCATCGTTGAAAAATGAAGTATCGGTATGAGAATAAAAATGAACATTACGTATTATTCTGGGGATTTTGTAAAAGAAGCGTGTTATTTCTTTTTGAGGTCATGGTACTTGGTTGTGGTTCCTCCAAAATACTCCTGGTGGAATTTTAAATGGAGGTTGTGGTGGTTGAGGGTGGATTTAAGGAGTTTTTAGAATCGCAGCTTTGAATTTATCTTGGTCGGTTTGACATACCAAGGTAGGCATGGTAGGGTGGATATCATTCCCGGGGATCATTCCACGATGCAATTGTGCGGGGGAAAGAAAGAGTTCTTGTACACATCGAGCCTGGAAGATGGTACCTCAAACTGGAAGGAATGTCCCCGTCTGTTCCTGTTTGGCTTAGGTTTAGTGTTTGCCCGGGCGTCTATATCCAGTTTGCCATGTAACATTTTGGAAAAACAGCTTAAACGGTGTGCTTCGCGTCTCTCTTGGAGAGAGTTCCATTTGAGTGAATTTAGAAGTTGGATAACACTTGATTCTCTTTCATATGTATTTGTTACTAATCGGGCTGCTTGTCTCTGGACTCGTTCAAGGGAAGAGGTCATTATTTCCGCCAGGCTAAGCGACAGGGATTCCACCCTCCCCGTCGCAGCTCTCGTCATTCAATTTTGCTATTAATAATAAATCGCACTGTGTGTGGGATATAGGTTCACCTAGGAAATACGTTGCGGAGTATTTATATCTTTTGAGTGTTTTGTTTAATAAACACCGTTTGTTAGATTTAACAGTTATTACTCGTGCTTGTCTTTTCTTTTCATGGATGTGTTAGTTAATATTGGTTTTGATATACTGTGTCTTTCGAAAGCATAATTTATAAGCGCGCTCCTTGCTCCATGTATAATTTATCTTCGATTTATTAAAAACCCGAGTAAAAATATAAAACAGAAGAAGAAAGAAAATGGTATCTACATGAATATCCAAATGAGAATCTCCAGAGATATTTTTCCCCCTTTTTTTCTTTTTTTTACTATTTTCTTCTCCTTTTCTCCTCCCTATTGACATAAAAATCTATACATAGGTCTATCATGGGACATAGAAGTACAAAATCAGCCTAATAAATAAGCCTGAATACAAATACACACAACAACAAAATAGTACGTAACCAGCCTCGTATACACATGTATTATTACATTCTCTACAGTTGGTTATATTTTCCGCTGCTTTTTTGTAAAGGCTAAAATGGCCGGAAAATTAAAAGTGACATGGTTTTTATGACCTACAATATTTTATAAATTTATTATTGTGACCGGAATGTTTTGTAAATTAGTGGCTGATTTTGCTGATAATTCACACTGTACAAATTACAAACTTATTGCAATCATTGCTTAAAATTTGTTTCTATTCAACATCAATGGATTATCGCGTCATTCATTTCATATCACTCAAGATGTATCGATTTCATTCATTTCATTCCCTTATTTTCTTAGATTAAACTATTTTAATGTAAAATAGATTAGGTTGATGAGATGTTCAATATTAGAAATGAATCTAACATGGACTTGAATATAATATTATGATACATTCTTCTGCAGACTCATTCATTCCCGGAGATTATCGTAGAACTTAGTGGAGTGTGTGCTACAAGGGTAGAGTGCAAGTGCAAATTATATACGGTGCAAGTAAAATAACACTTTGAATACACCGTTCTTCTTAAACAAAACAATACCGCGATTACATGTACCTTAAATAAAATAAATGCATTATCGATGTAACATATTCACATTCCCTATCCCTAATACTAGTAATAGAAGCTATAAAATAAATGAAGAATATATTCATTTCAGAAATATATATTATTTCGAAAATCAAAAATCAAAAGGATACATAGAAAAATATCAAAAGTAAAAAAACAAAAACAATAATAATTAACCGAAAAAGCAACTATCCAGAAAAAAACAATTGTTAACTTGGAGGTTAACCCTCATCCCATTAAAAACACGTACACGTCAACAGATTGTGACGTAAAAAGTTTATTGCAGTACGCAACCTCAAATCTGCGCAACACTATGACATAACAATAGTAAACTTCACGCAATGTGCGCATGCACTCTTAAATTAACGGCAATCGCTGATTGGTTGAAAGTTCACCTAAAAGATCAGTTCAGGGGACTGTTTCATGAAAGTTGTCAGCACCGAAAAGTTGTCTTTCTCCGACTGTTACCATAGTAACTGTCGGAGACCAGTGTCTCTCAGCCAATCAAAACCAAGGATTTCACTAAAATAGCACTGACAATTTAGTCAGTGCTTACAACTTTTATGAAACCCCCACCAGTTCAGTTCATTTATTTTCCACTAAAAACTCAAATCAAATACATACAAAATTCATGAATAGAAATCAGAAGGACCCCAAGAAAAGCATAGCATGCGAGGATGGGACCCGGTACAATACAATAATTGACAAAACAAAACAGATTTTGCATTGTTAAAGTGTACAGCAGATAAAAAGAAAACATGCCCTCATACACACACACACACACTTACACCAGCATACCAACACACACCCATATTGAAAAGTTAACAGAGTAAGATAGAAAGGAAGCGCTAGCGGAATATAAAACTAAAAGAAGAGATAGGGAGAAAGAAAAGGGGAAGAGGGAGATCGAGAGGGAGAAAAAAATACCCTCTACTCAGTGCACATCAAACGTTTAAACAATAATTGTTTACATAAGCATTTGAATATCGTTAAAGTTGAAGAATTTTTCACAATGTAAGGTAACAAATTCTAATCATAAACACGCTGAAATCTTATTGTATGTTGGGTAAATGAGGTACGTGCAAAAGGAATAAGAATTTTGATTTGTTTCTCATAAGAATGATAAAAGTAATTTGTTTTAAACATATCATTGAATATTGATGGGAGCTCTTTATGAAAATTGAACATAAATATTAAATTGTTTACTGTAATATAAGATTAAAATAACTGGCAAACATTTCAGGTCACAAAACAGAGGAGTGCTTGGTGTCATATAGTTAGAATGAGTAATTTTACGAACAGCACGTTTTTGAAGAATATGAATTTCATATAGGTGTGTCTTCTAAGAATTGCCCCATATCATATTACAATAATTGATATGTGGTAATATAATACTGTTATAAATAGTTAATAAAATATGTTTGGCAATGTGTTTCTAAAGTGTGTTATAATACCAACCCCCCTTGAGATTTTAGAACAAACATAAGAAATGTGATGAGAACAATCAAGTGATTCATGAAGTTTGATGCCTACAAATTCTGCAATATCAGATTTCTTAAGAGTTTATTTTTTAATATACACAGGAGAAACTTGACAAGAAACTTTTTCTGTTTGGAATAAAAAATTATGTAATGTGTTTTATCAACATTTGAATTTATATCTTTGTGATATGAAATGACAGCAGTATCGTCAGCAATAATGAAAATTTAAGAATATTTAAACTATGTATAATGTCATTTATATATAACTAAAATAACAGAGGCCCAAGCACAGATCCTTGTGGAACACCAGTATTTATATATGAAAAATTAGATGCTACACCATCGACCATCACGTACTGTTTCCTTTCAAATAAATAACTACTAAACCATTCAAGAGATACACCTCTTATACCATAATAATACAATTTTTCGAGCAGTATGTGATGGTCGATGGTGTCAAAGGTTTTGCTGTAAAAAAATCCATAAAAAACCCACAGCAAGATTTACCTTCATCAAATTTATTTCATCATATAACATGCAAAATTTGGAAATAAAAAGTCTTAACATATATTAACATTATCGTTACTATAAACTGTTTGCCAATCAACTGTACTTAGCTTCTCCTTAAACCTCGCTATTTCTCTGTCATTTACTAATCTATTTTTAATCGGTAAAACAAATTTTCTCTATCTTTACATACACAGAACATTGGAAATTGATCGGAGAGATCTGAATAAATGAGCCCTTGGTATTTACTACTCTTAATTGAATTAGTAAAAGTGCCTATCAAGAAGCTTTGGAATACATATTAAGTGTGGATTTAGTAATCAAGGGATACATATTAAAAGAAAACATTAAATTTAAAAGAATAGTTGTTTTGGAATGTGTATCATAATTCAGTAAGTCAACGTTGAAGTCTCCCATTATATAAACATCTCTCCGCTCACTTTCCAATTATACCAACATTTAATTCATTTTATCATGAAAAAAATTAATACAAGTATTTGGAGGTCTGTAAACACAGCCAACGACAATCAGCTTTGTTTTTCCTTGTATTTCAATAAAAACAGTTTCATATTCTGGTGCTTTAAAATAAATGTCAGACCGAAATTATATATTCAAGTCTTTTTCTAACATAAAGTGCAACTCCACCACCTTTTCGAGTGGCTCTACTTGATTGTACACGATTATAATTATCCAACTTAAAAAATGAAAAACCCTGTGTTTTTACTGAACCATGTTTCAGATATACCAATAATACTGAAATCATAAGAGAGTGAATGTTAAAGTATTTGAAATTCACTGAAGTTCTTCTATAAGCTCCTAGCGTTCAAATGAAGCATTGAGGACTTTAAAAATTCAAATGAAAAGTTGATACAAAAATCATCAGCGAATAAATATTTACAAGAATTTGCAATGTTGATTGAATTTGTATCAAAAAGTGACTTGTCATTCTTAGATACTGTCATGAAGTCTGCTGCAAATGATTGAACTTCAAAGCTTGAAGTTTATCAATGTCAATATGTGAATTCAAATGAAAGAAGGTATAGACAGACATATAAAATTCATAGTCATACACAATATAATTAAATGGAAATACAATACAGTAACAATCAAGACAAAATGAAGGCTGAGTAGGAGAGGTGAAAGAAGTTCTGAAATTTGCACAAATACATAACCCAGACATTTCACTACACACTCACACACAAAGAATCACGGACAGAGGATAAAATTATCCAGTGGAAAAATCAAAGTTATATTATAAACTAGCTATTTGATGAAAGCAAGAAGTAGCCAAGCATACTAAACAGTTAAGTTCATGCATCAGCAACATGATTAATGTCTAAAGATACAAGTCTATTTACAAGAGTTTTATCAGCATCATGAACATGTCTACTGGTATAAGTCTATGTACAGGAGTTCCATCAGCACTCTTATAATGTCCATTCCATCCATCCATTCCATTCCTTGTTTTTATTTGGCAATAAGTCATGATTGACTATTTTTGCTACTCACTGTATAAAGAGTAGGGTAACAATTTTATTCATTATTATTATCTTTATTTTCCCCCCTTTTTTATTATTCTAATATTCATTTATTTTAATATTTATTTATTTTAGTCTAATGCAATTTAATCTAGTCTGCTTACAGGAGTTGTAAATCATCTTCATTTCGTATCAGTTTTCGCATCTGATGACCAAGCTGTGGTGACATTCTTGTGTGCCCGAGACTTCGCTAAAAGTACGGTCATGTCTTCAACGATCAGGATTCCTGTTCCATTCAGTTTCCTTCTGTTCAACAAAATTTCTCTTTACTTCTCTTTTGGTAGGATTGCAATTTGACAATAATAGATCTTGGTCTGGCAGTAGTGGTTGTAGTTCTTGCTGACCCGGTGCGATGTAGTCGATCAATGTCACGTGATTCATCCAGGGAAACTCCCAGCTTTGTTGTTATGATTTCTTTTACTACCGCTTTTGTTTCTCTTCAACTCCAAGGATTCGGATGGATGAGCGCCTAGAATATTGCTCCAAAGAATCAAGGGCAACATTCAGTGATGAGATTTCTTTGGACTGATCAGCTACAGCTTTATTCAACATGCCAATTTCATTTTCCTTCGTCGAAATACTTGTTGGAGATCATGCATCTGGCCTTTGTTAGAAGATCACCAATCTTCTTTTCTTCTGCAGAGCTAACAATAGAATCAAGCAGATTAAAAAACTCTGTGTTCTTGAGTAGCTCCGTGACAACTTGAACAGTAACAGCAGCAGTCTGTCTCTAATTTACGGTTGGAGAAGAAGAATTTGACTGAACCAAACAATGAGTCAAAAAACTTGTTACAAGTTTGGGCAGCAAGAAACACCACAACAGAAGTAATGTATGGGACACTACAGATTCATAGCACGAATCCAATCACACACTTTCTGAAGAAATTGCAGTCCTGGCTACTCCAATTTGATATATTTCCAGATAGAAATACATATTCCAATATAATCCACGCGTCAGGGTTTAAAATGTTTGATGAGACGTTCTGATGTTGATACAGTATTTTCAAATTGGAGTGAACACTTTCACATAATGTATTAAACCACTGTGCCACACCGTGCTACAATGTTGTTAGGAGAACAAAACCAACAATACAGTTTTGATTACAGAAGAAGGAAGAGCCATCTCGAAAACACTGATAGTGAAGATCTTCGGTAAGTATATTTTAATACTACATATATTTTATTTTCTTGCAAGATTAAGTGCTTTCATTAACTAATACACCCGTCTTACAAAGAGTTAATCCCCAATTCTCGCCTGTGCAACGCAGACGGACTTTACGACGGCATATTGATTTTGGAAGAGACTTTTGGGCCCGTCGACAGGAACGTAAAACTCTGTCCTGCAATGCAGATTGTGTGACGTGAGAATTTTTTTTCGTTTCTACGGAAACTTATCGACTCGGAAGCGGGGGGGGGGGGGGATGGGGGACAGATCCCCCCAAAATATTAGGTGGGTGGGACCGTCCCCCCTAAAGTTTTAGTTCATAACTTTTTTTTGTTTTTTTTTTGCTTGTCACTTTTGTTTCCTGCGTCCCCCCCTAAATTCTGGAAACCCCCTTAAAATGTCTATTGTCCCTCCTAAAATTTAGGTTGATCACTTTTTTTCTGAATAACTAAAAGCGCAATGAATATAAGGCTATGTAGTCAATTTTGCAAGCACTGCAAAAATAAACGGGGAAAATGTGATAATGTAATTATATCAAATAATTTATTTGTCGTATAATATTATTCTCCCCATTTTGTATATCATGTTGCTTTGGGTTGGGGAGGGGTTATGGGATCTTTTGTCGAACACAAATATTTTTCCCCATCTTGAATCTTATATGAATAATGTGTTAGAAAATAGGAAGAGAGTGATGGATAAGATAGCTATGTATTGTAACAAGATATTTCCACATTTTGTTTTATACGAAGTTGATGTATGATTCAAATCTTTAAATTCTCAAAATCTTAAATAAATTACATTTAATGACAATAAGGGATCGAAAGAGGTGTTTTTCGATTTTCCCCGTAAATACAAGTTCAAGATAGACGGTTTAGATAAAAGATTTACCAAGGATATCGGATCGGTTTCAATTATTTGATCTCTATCCAGGTATCGATTTAATATCCGTGAAAGAGCACAATGTAATGTGTAATATTAAAAAAAAATACACTAGGAAACCATGGCAACATGAATTTACAATATCAAATAGAAATGAGACCTTGATTTGGTGACGATACTAGGGCTTGCTTGACTTTTGTCGCGTATTTATGACGAGATGTATAATAATGACTCGGACTTAAGTTTGGGGTTTATAGCTACGGGCGCTGTTCCTCTGTTTGTTTGATCAACCTTTTTTGTTCAGTGGATGCTTATTCCATTCAAACATCAATTTATTCTTTACGCTTTGAAAGTTGAATTTGCTCTAACAAAAATATCACAATTTGGGTTCAAACCAATGGTCTATTCTATAATCTATTCTAGACACACCTCCCTTTGTGAAAAACATCAGTGATCCTATACATTGGAAAAGATTAACCTCCTTTGTTAGTCGCAATGATTTATGGGAATAATTTTTTGTCTGATAGGACATGTAGGACTTTGAGCAAGTCTACAAAAGTGAGAGTCCAAACGAAATATTGATATATGATACATCCAATTTACCTTTCCCTTGGAAATTATTGAGTGAGAAATAGTAAAAGAGATGAGTAAGAAATAGCTATGCTTTTAGGCGCATGCGCGGTACTTTTTTATGCAAAAGAATGACCTGTTCATTATAAAAGTGTTAGTCGCGGTCTTGATCATTTCATTTGATATTGCTGTAAACTACACCTCAAGTACAGATGTGTTGATTTTGATTGGATGAAACATCATGCTTACTCGATCAGGTGTCCTGATGGTGATCTTCACCTTCTTTTGCTTTATCGGTAAGTTATTTCATTAAAATTGTCATTTTTTCTTTTTCGAAAAGACTAAATAAAGGATTGGGAATGGAGTAACAAAGTTTATTCTCAACTTATAAAGCCTTTGAAACCATCATATAACTGGCGGAGACGGTGGGGCTATAAGGGGGGCTAAAGCCCCCCTATTCATCATTGAAATAAATGGAAGGAAGAAAGGAGAGGAGAAAAGGAAGATTGGAAGAAAAATGTGGATAAAACGAGAGGAGGGGAATGATTGAAAGGTAAAAAGAAAAATCAAGTCCTATAAAATTAAGAATTTTACATTGCCTTCATGGCATTTGGAAGCGGGAAGCACCTCCAAAGATTTTTGTGGAGGTGCTCTTTTATACACCATATAGGACAACCCCGAAAATCAAGTTAGTAGGCTAAAATGTAGAATTTGACTCCCCCCACAAAAAAAATCCCCCTTTTTATTTGCTTATCAAATTTTGTCTGAGCAAAATCATCCTCATTTTATTTTGGAGAGTTAACCCTTGTTTGTTTGTTGTTTTTTTACACTCTAAATACAACGAGAAAAAGCTCAATATTCTGTAAAAAGGAAACATGCATTTTTGCTGTGTATTTTTCCCCAATATCTGGCAAAATGCATGTTTTAAGGGTGAATTTTAACGCCACATTGCGCCAAATTTCAAAAATATTTGGTATTTTTTTTACCCAACAAACATGCATGTTCCCATCTTACCCAACATTGGAGAATTCTTATTAGAGTGCATGTGCTTGTCTTTTTTTTCAAAACCAGAATTCCTCTTCGAAAATTGTCCCCAGGCCCTTGGCATTACATAAGTATATTCCAATTCTGATGATAGTGAACATACACAGCAACAATCTCAATATTATTATTATTATTTATTTGGCCATAAAAACATACAAAAATTGTACGATGTAATACATAAATACAATTTGAAATTGAATAATTAAATATAGATAAAGTAGAAATGAAAAAGAAAAGAGTAAGAAAACGTTTTTTCCATGGGCCAGGGCTCGCAAAAGTAAAATTCAGTACTATTGCCCAGAGGCATGCGAGCCCTCATGGAAAAACCGTTGAAGGAATATTGCACATTCAATATATAAAATTACACATTATTAAAATTCAAATAAAACACATTGACAAACATTATTCTAAAAAGTATGTACATGTAACGCCAGGCAAGATACAGTAAAAGAAATAAAGACGGGTATTGGGAAGAATTTGAATACCCATGCATGCCGGACTGATTAAGGAATGTTTGTAATGCTTAACATAATAAAGCACAAAAATAACTTAGATTTGTGTGAGGTACTAGAGCCCGAAAAGCAACAATGAAATGAAATAAGGAGGAATGCCCTAGACAACAGCAAGAGCATGCCTCCACATTCCTATTAATGGCATGTGTACTCGCCAGGCTCCAGCACCTAAATCATAACAATCATAGAGACAACAAATAGTAAAATTAAAGGAAACTCGCCTCCTTTGATAAAGAAAAAGAAGAGAAATTAAGAACTGCATAGTAATAATAATTCAAAAAATATAGTAAAGATATTGATATTCTTAGATTTTTATGTGCCCCCAACAGTTTTGCTAAAGAGGAATAAAAAAAAATTAAATAAAAATCTGATGTACCAAATGGATATAACAGATCATACAGCCTCTACTACTTGAGCATTATTCTGAAATATTAATTGAAAAAAAAGAAGATTTAATTATACATTAAATCCTTACTGACAGATAATTGAATCAAATCACAATAAAGGAAACACAATTGTTGGATGCACATCATAGAATGAAATATGCAAAGTACATGTAATTATTTAGGTAATATGGCAGCATATCAAATTACAGGAAAAGTGTAATGGCAAAAATTAATTTAGTATAACTGTTCTGGAGGTAATAAAGGTCCAACTAAATAGAGGAGAAAAGAGGGGGAAGAGATATTATGCACTGATATTGCAGCAGACAAAAATAATTCTTAAAGAAATGTTGTTGGAATCATAGCACAAATAATGAGGTGGTAAAAAGAAAGCAAATAAAAAAAAATGGAAAGAAAATGGAGGTATTTATGAGGTGGACAAAAGTGCTCCCTTTAAAGAAGAAAGAAATGAAGAGAGGGAAGTTGAAACAGCATTATCTCTTACACTTAGAGGAAGAGTGTCCCAAAGTCTTGGAAGGCGCCTAGAGGGTGAGTAGAAAAAAAACTGAGTTCTGGAGGGCAGATGACGGAAAGAAAGTGTTTCAGGATGGCGGGGGTTGATATAGATATTTGCACTGAGCTGTTCACAGTTACAAATATAACTATCGTCGTGACATTTGGAAAAAAGTCCAGGAGGAGTAACAAAAATGCATTCATAAGCACGCTCTCTGTCTGTCTGCCCCCTTCTCTCTCTCTCTTTGTCGCTCACATTATGTTCTCTCATCATTTTCTTCTCTTATCGTAGATATTGATGTAGTCCCAATTTAAGTACACATAATGTTGCTTCTTAATGTAACAGGATAAAATGGACATGAAAGACGTTAAGAATTTATGAGTAAAACACAAGGCCAGGCATTCGAATCGATCTCGTATTTGTCTCATTCAAATTTATTCATCCTTTCATAATACCATTCTGACAATCATTGAACAACATTTTTTTCTTCAAAGCTAGCAGGGAATTGTGGGATATTCTTCAAAATAGATGTATAGTGTTTTACAATCTCTGAAGGTTATTCATGATGAAATGCGTCTCTTTTCCTCAAACAAAAATAAAGATATTTTCTTGTGTAAACATTTCATGCACTTGTGCCTCGTAATTTATATCGCATATTTTTCATACATGATTTATTTCAAGATTGATTACTAAATTGTATGACCAGTTATATTTTGATGGAAATGAACAAAGGTCTACTACAACCGAGAGATGTTTTTCTTTGTTTACATTATCTGCAGTGCTTTTCATGAGATGAAAAGTCAGGGAGCTTTCAAATTCAATATCTACCCATTAACGCTTAAAAGAATAATAAAAATTTCACCACTGTAATAGTTGTCAAAAGGAAAATACAATATGATTAAGAATTGTTTATCTCTTGAATTCGCTGTCTTTATTATAACATTGCGAATCTTTAATGAGGAGGTATCTTTAATTATGGTAAATACTGTGTTGGCACACCAAAATTTGATTGTACCTGTTAAATTCAACTTCCAACACAGATCAAAAGTAAAAATTTCTGTCTGACTTTGGCTATATTATTTATGAAGATTTTTTTCTGATCTATGTATAACAACTCTAAATTTACGAGTAATAGGGCCTACTGAAATTTTAAACCAAAAATAAAAACACTAATCAGTTCTCACATACGAACAATGCTTTATAAATAGTCTGTATACGTATGGAACATTTTTTGTTATAATTTTGTATAGGGCTAATACAAGTGCTTTTTAAAAGGCATGTTTTAACACAGATTTGAATATGTTGAAGTCAGATAGATTTCAATACAATTCCTGATGCATGAGCTTAAATATCACAGTAACTTAGACAAAATGCAAATTGTGTCTAAAAAATGTCATTTTACATTTAATGTAACGTTATATATATAGATAGTATCGATTAAAGATCCTCAAAAAAATAAAAAAAGGTTAATTGCTTTATCAACATGATGTGATTTTCTTATTAATCTTATTAATATACATATACTGTATACCATTCATGCAAATAGATGGAAGCATACATGCATACATCTACAACGGCATTAATTTGCCTTTGTGAATCCCCTCATATAACATATATACTTTGAAACGGAGAAAAGATAACCCTTCTCGAAATTGATTAGATTCCAGAAGATGAAATATCTTTTTGGTTAAACTTGAGAATTATGCCGCTTCAAAACTTCAGGAATACAAAATAAATGCTCGGAATCCCACAAACTTTTCAGAATTTGTATATTCTAAGAGGAAATTCAAAAGAGTCATTGAGCAAAAGATAGGATGAATTTATTAGTCTCTGCGAAAATATGAATTCAAAGAAACACTTTACACTCATAAGCATCTCAGTACTACTGATGAAACATACTCTAATGTACCGCAGTTTTTGTAGACCTATATTCTGTAGAAACTGATTGGGGTAACATCAGACAGTTACTAAGAATGTCACTGGAACTCATTTTTAATGGCATGGTCGTTTCATATTCTATGGATAAACATTCGTGCAGAAAAGAAATGGACTGAGAATCAAAAAGGTTTGATAGAGATAGAGCAACATCAAACTGTTTCCTTCGAACCAAGTTCGAAGCCACCAGCAGAAACTATAATGTCAGGCATGTGCTTATTCCTTGCAAATGGGTGGACCAAAGAATCCGACATGACTCCATACCAACAGGTCATGCAGAAAGTCAAATGAAATAAGCCGTTCTGCTGATTAGTTTTAGCTCCACCTCTGTCGGTCGGATAATTTTTAGTCCATAAGGTAAGAATTCTATAAGCGGTTTTCGAAAAGAAATAGCTATATATATATTTTTTAAATATGACATAAATTTACTCGACTGTCAATGTAAATTTATGCGAACTTATCTGACTTATGAAATTATTAACAACACTATTCTAAAAACCGCATTTTAAATGATTATTTGTCGGAAGCAATTGAAAAGGTGTTAAAATCAGGTTTCTATAAAGGTCAAAATCTTACGGAAAAGTGTCAAAATCTGGTTTCTAAAAGGTCAAGATATTTCTCCACTAAGTAAAGGTGACTTGATATAATCCCGCTAATAGTGGCTTGGAAAATGAGGTTTTATCAAGTACTCAAATTCCAGTTTGTTAATTGATATATACAAGATGAAATATTTATTTACAAAATCACTTTTAGGTTTTCCCCGTGAAACTGGCGGTTTCGAACGGTGGATATCAATCGCAACATTACAGCCGTAGTAATTTCTTGTGAGAACAAAAGAAGGCATGATATTATCATATTTTGATCTTGTCAACTGCTCTTCTTCTTTTTCTTTTTCTTCGTGTTTTGGTGGAAGAGGGAAGAGGACGAATCCTGTCATCTCTCCTCCAAGGTCTTTACAAATTGTCTTCTTAAGCTACGTTCAAACTGATATTTAGTTTCCTATCAGTGTATTTTTTTTTTCTTTTCAACCATACTTCCGTTTCGTGTATTATTGTGTCCCTTAATCATACCTCAGTCACCGTGGTCACATTTGCTCTACGGCGGCTGTACGGCGAGTCGATAACAGCAGTTTTAACCTTTTTTTTACCAGTATACGGTGGTAGTGGCGTACTGTGGGTCACGACATAAGGGGGGGGGGCACCAGCAAAAAAAATGTATCACTTAGGGCGACCGCACACCTTACGATTGGTCTGCGACCCGATTTCAGAATAAAATGTAGTAGAATTTGATGCTAATATTGAGACTTGGAATATCTTACTGCGTCATGTTCTTAATCATCATACGAATACCTGTGTTCAATCTGTGACTGTGCTATCTTCCTTCTTAGAATAAAAGCGAATTTAATATCTAGTCGTAATTACGTCATAGCAGTCGTACGATTGCCTACGATTTTAAACTAATTTGGCCTTTATTCTAAAATAAAGGTTTGTAATCTTTCAAAATGGTTATATTAGTTTTCTTTCAATCAATTATAACCTCGACTAAAATGATATGTTCCATTCACTTTTTCAGAAAATGAGCAAAATGCGATTTGTTCCAAAATCGGATCGCGAACAGTCGTAAGGTGTGCGGTGGTCTTTAGTGGGCGCATAAAGCGCGCTCAATTATTCTGACCTACATTTTGGGGACTGTGCTATTTGCCACCCCCAATAAAGCGCGACGATAAATTTGGACATTTTTTCTGAAACATACATCAAAGCCACTTTCATCGAATGAAATGGTGAAATAACGTAATTTTATTCCTAGGGTTTAATCCTTCAGGCGATGAAATATTCCATGAATCAGTCAAGGGCTTTTAAAGATGCTGCTATGGTCAAAATTACAAGATCATTTCATGATCGCACGCGACTTTGCAATTAAGTTAAATAGGATTTAATTTAATCCTATTTGAAAAAGGATGGACATTGATAGCGTGTCCATTATCTATGACCAAGGAGCTTCCAACATCGATTGTGTCCTGTTGGGCAGGAGCAGCGCTACGTGGCTTACGGGGGGGGGGGGGCGCCCAATGTGATTCAACGAGTAGTGACGCAAAATATAACAGATTGATAGAAGAAAATGGGAAGAGGAAGGAAAAAGAAGAAGAGTATTTAAAAGAGATGTGTCATGCAATTATACTAACCCATATTATTCAACTTAGGAAATAAAATTTTAGGTCGCCCCCGCCCCCTGAAGATCATAATTGCCTGGCATACTACTCTACTCAATCCACCTATGGCCAAAAATGACCAAAGAGTTCATATTACTATAGCAAGATTTTTAAAAGGACAATGCTTTGAGGATGCATGCTTTTAAGTCGCATTAAAATGGATTGTGGTGACCGTGATACCAATGCTATCCTCATCATCGGGTAACTTGAAAGCTTGCTAATATCCGATGTTAAATGGTTATTGCTAACACGAGCTTCCCTAACGCTGACCCAAGCACGTAAGCCTACTCTTGTTACCAATAATGTCTCCTACTTTTTTTCCATTTGAAGTGAAATGCTAAATTGACATATTTTACAAGATACAAGATATCTTTTTTTTTGTCTTCTCAAACATGATGATTACAAAGAAATTTATTTTCCACTGGTATAATTTAAGTAAGATAATGGACATGCATAAACAAAACAAAGAAACAAACTCGGGTATCAAGCAGATACAATAAAACATTTACAAAAGTTTGAGCCGTCCAGAATATTATTATAATAATTATTATTTGAATATTAATAATGATAATTCATAATAATAATAATAATAATAATGATAATAGCAATAATAATGATATTAATAAATATCATAACTAGTTGACTACGATTATCATGAAACTTTCCCGGATATCAGTACATAAGTGTCATCATTACGCTGAAAACAGAAGTTTGATTAGCGTTGAGCTTGTGAATTGAATTTTATGAAGAGTCGGGTAGAAATAAAGTTATAAAACTGGAAAGGCGGAGTGGAGTGAGACGAAGTCTTATGCCAGAACGATTGAATGAGTATTGATGATTGAGGGGATGTGAAGTGTCTTTTATGATTGAGCTGACTTTTCCTGTGATTTGATCGGTACAGTGGGATTCGATGGAGGCCAAATCTTCCCCTACTATTTTTGCGCTATTTTACGGGGCCTTTCCATTTTCATCATGTCTTCTTTTGAGAGACTGATAAAGCAACACTTTAAAAAGAAGGGCACTTTAAATGACTGAATCATAGAACAGAGTCAATTCCGTGTTTTCTACGTTGAAGGATGTTAATTTCTCTTATAATTTCAGTTAACTTTGTCGGACTCGGAGCAGAACGATACTACGACATTACGACACTACGAGATCCCGCATATTATATAGTTTTTTTTTATAAGGATTCATTAATACGAATTTTACTGCTCTGTTATTGTTTAATAACAACTGGGTCGTATTTCGTCAATTTGATCTTTGTAAAAATTTAATATAGGCCTTTAATGACACAGTGCCATCAATTGGTAGGCTCATGTTCTACGAACTGTTCTTCGAGATCACAGTGAGTTTATTGCAATATAGGCCTGTGTGCAGCTGCGTACCGTGGGTCATAGCATAGGAGGGAGGGGGTTAGCAAAAATCTGAGTCACTCAGCAAGCACACTCATTTGCCAGGTATATATAGGCCTACTGACATGACTGACGATATCGCTGATAAAATAACGCGAGCGCGAAGCGCAAACTGATTTTTTTATATATTCAGACCTAAAAAAAGAGACAAAGCAGACTCATTTTTTGCAATCATGATATATACCTGTATCAAAAAACAAACAGTGCGAGCGCGAAGCGCGAGCTGAAATTTTTGTATATTTTGACCCCAAACAAGGACATTTATGGTTTATTCTAATATAAGAATTCACGAAGAGCATACTATCTCAACATAGTCATCTAATGCGAGCTCCAAGCTTAGCGCTGGCAAATTCTTTTTAGAACAGGCGCATAGCCGAGGGGCAGTCGCTCCCAAGAAACATCCCCTAAAAAGAAAAAAAAGAAGGGAAAAGAGAGGAGAAAAGGAAAAGCGAAGAAAGATATCTTTGTGGGTTTTTCTTTTTATTCTTTAACTTTTTTTCTCAAAAGAAGTAGTACTTTAACGAAACTACTTCACCCTCGCTCTAAATTTTTATGTGTAAATCTTGCTTCTGCGCTTTGCGCGGTTAAATGACAATATCGAAGTTCTCTTTTTCCCCTCACCCTTTCTCTAATCCTGTTTTTTCTACCTCAGATATAGGACTTGTGTGAGGCCTAAGTTTTGGCCGAAGCATATGAAGTTATCTTTTTTTTTTCAAATTGATCACGCAGCACTTCCGCGCTTCTGATCGTGCCGGCCCCGGGCGGGTAAAATCTTTCTTTTAAAAAAATAAATTTCCGCCGTTACCCCCGCTTGTCAGCTCATTACTAAGCAACCATGATTTTTTTTTTGGCGGGGGCAAACAGTTTCCTCAATTAAAAAGAGGATCAAGATGTAAAATTCGTGTCTTATTAAATAAAACAAGGACAATATTAGATTCTTTGAAACTTTATGTCGTTTCCCCGCACATAAATCTACCGTCTTATTTTGCGCCCTCAGTTTGAAAGTTTGAATGACACTTCAGTTTTTTATCGTTCAATATGAAGTGCTTCAGGATGAGTCGAAGAAAATTAGTCGAATATAGGAGCGCCTTGAGCACCTAACATGGTGGATATGTGCGCAATATAAATACCCTATATTATTATTATTATCATTATTATACACCACATTTTTTCATACAATTTCAATAAAGCATACAAGTTTTGATATTTTGCTCTCTATTTTCCTTTTGATGCGGTTCAATAATCTTATAAAATCAATTGAATAAGAGCAGATGGGGTATTAGATATATCTGCATTTGATGAAACGTCCGCTCTTTGAAATTTCAGTGTTCCATTGCTCCGCGCGGGGAGGAATATTTTCTTCGCAGTATATGCCCATCTTCTCTGTTTTGCAAGTTAAAGATATGCACTGTCGCTAAATTGTTTGTAATAAAATCTGAAGCATTTTATATAACTTAGAGAATACCCTTTTCTTTAAAAAAAAATGATTAGGGTTCAGGTTCCGCGCTTCGCGTGGTGTAATTATTTTGATTTCCTCCATATTTATCCCTTTTTTGTGCGTTCACAATCACTTGTGAAAACAAGGTTCAAAATCACAATAAGATCAACTGAATTGGAGCTGATATAGGTACTATAGAGACAAGAGAGACGGCTCCTTTTCATCTTAATTCATGAAACGTCGAAAGATTCGCGCTTCACGCGGAAAGGGAGAACCCCCCCCCCCCCCCTCTCCATTCTCTCCCCGCTATGTAAGCAATGTTGAGTGTTGGCACACTTCGCGTGCATTTACCGCCCCTCCAAAATGAAATCCTGGCTATGCGGTTGTTTTAGAATTTCACCTTAACTCATAAAGTACTTTTTGTAGTTTTTGTAATCATGAACATGATACGTATCTCACCAATCAAACATTGCGAGCGCGAAGCGCGAGCTGATTTTTTTATAATTCAGATCTGAAGATGGGCGTTCTAAGGCTTGTTTGTAGGAATTCATTAAGACTATACGTATTTCACTAACCTAACGGTGCGAGCGCGAAACACGAGTTAAAAATTGTTGATATTCAGACAAGAAAAAGGGATATGTTCAGGACTGTTTTTAAGGAATTCATGAAGAGCAGACATATCTCACTAATCCACTAATGCCAACATAAGCACGAATTGGAAAAGTTTTTCAGACCTTAAAATGGGGCAATCACATTTTAAAGTGATGAAAATCATATGTTACTACATTTAGTGATAAACACTCGAAGAGCGAGGAAATTGAAAACGGGATGTTTTAGTTCCATTTAATTCCCTTGAATAGGATTATTCATCTCATTAAACTGACCATGCGAGCACAAGGAGCGATGAACACATAGGCCCCAAGCAAGCTATATTTCGTGATATAAAAAACACCCTTATGTAATATAATATTATATATACATACTATTATATACCATAATATATAGTATGATATAAAATAATTTCTTCTTCCTCCACCACGTTTTTCTTTCTTTCGCCCTCTTTTTCTCCTTTTCCCGTTTTTTTTTTTTTTTTGGCCACTGTATGTATGTTATATTGATAGTCTAAATAAACTTTTTATACAAACATAATGTGAGTTTCGACCGAAAACAGGAGAGAGGGTGTTGATTAGGTAAACTTGTTAAATGTATCCCTACAAGAGTTAGGTAGATCTTACCCCTGTATTTTAAACGGCTAACAACTCTTGTTTACCAGCATTGGTTCAAAACTTGCGGATATCGGTGCCGGTGTGTGTGTGTTCTTTTTAAGCTAAGTTATAAATACGCAAATTAAGAATAGCACAAATATTTCATTTTAAAATATTTTTATCTTCAATTTGCAAATTCATATCAGTTTTATAATCTCATCTTTCACAAATGCATATTCTGGTATTAGCAGTTACTGTTATCTGACCTTGCAGCGTATCAAAATATTGAAAAACACATATTTGCTTTATATTTACAAAAACTCTCCCAGCAAAAAAGGTGAGCTATTTGACGATGGAGATTTTTCAGAGGTGGCATTGACCACCTAAATTATAAAGAAAGAAGTCATTTTTTTCTTCCATTTTAATTTTTTGTAAATTCTGCTTCCGCCACTGGATCTTTCATTTTGAATTTCTTCCCGAGCAAAATCCAGCTAAATGAAAATACGATCCCCCACCATTTTTAATACTTTTCCGTAAAAGGATTTTTCCTGTACCTTAGAAAGCATAGTCACTAAACACTATTCCCCAAAATGATCAATCAAAGGGCACTCCCATTCCAGTAGCACTTTCCGTTAAAAAAATATGAAAGCAATAAAAGAAGAAAAAAAAGAAGAAAATGGGCATCTAAATTCTATCAGTAGGCACTCTCTTTCCTCTCTCGCATGCTGATCTAAAGAAATAATCAAAATGTCTGTATTCATATCAATTTTGATTGAATAATAATGAATCAATAATGAATGAGCTGCAAACTTAACGATGAATTCTATTAACCCATATTCTTAAGTAATTTTAGAATCCAGTTTGATATACATCAATAATGAATTTAATAACAACAAAGAACTTTTTAAAACGACATGATTTCAAAGGCGAATATGAAGAAATAGAGGAAAGTAATATCACTTTTCAATTAAAATTGGATGGTATGGTTTCTCCAGTTACAATTCATTTCAGTTAAAAAACTCTGGTCTAAATGAATGATTTAAAAATCGATTGCATCGTTGCTGCTAAATGTATGTTGTTGGATTTTTAAGGTAAACTTTGAAATGTTCATTTGAACCATTTCTTTTTATCTTTTTTTTATACGGTTTGCACTTTACAATTGATTGCATAAGATGCAGTGGATACGGTAAATGGAAGGTTAGATTTAAGTGCTTTTGTATAAGTCTAGCAATACACAATAATGAACCGGAAAGGGAAAAAGGAGGAGGCCCTTTATCCACGTTTTATACTTTTCTAAATTCTTATGATATTTTATGAAAATCGTTCTAACGTTGGAATATACGTCACAAATACTAACTCTATAATGATATTTTATTCGTGGTAGTGCATTACACGCGCAACTAAAGAATAATCTTTGTCTTAAATAAAAGCGACTTATGACCATTGCAGCATCTGAATGTATAGGCAACACTCATTATACTCTGGCTTGATAATAGTTCTGACAAGCTATTGCCTTTAAATATTTCAGTAATAAGCGACGGAGAGTAAATGGATATTGATGATGAATGAGATGCTTCATGTGACAACTATAGTTTGTACGTTCTTTTCATTTTATATTGTTGTCATACTTTGGTATCACTTTGAATTAATTGAGCGTATAATTCCTCTAATTCCCCCTAAAACTTCTCCTCTTCCATTTCGGTTGTATTAAGAAAAAAATCATCAATCTTACTATGCTTATAGCATGGTATACCATACTTATAACATCTTAAAGCTATTGATTAACTCGTCTCTATAACACCTTTTCGATATTAACCTGTCACTCTCTCTCTCTCTTTCTTGCTCTGTCAATCTATCACGCTCTCTCTTTGTTTATTTTCTCTCACACACACACACACACACGCACATTCTCACGGGCAAGTACTGATAGACTTTATATACACTGAATAAACGCTGTTTAGAATGTTAAGCACGTTGTTTAAGCCCGTCACTCTATTATTCGAAGCCAACCATATTTTCACAATTTTGATTACATTTTTACCAGGTACAAAAAGAATATTGCAAACTAGAACATGACTAAAAAGCCGACCTACTTTTCATTTTGGAGTACCGATTCATAAACACCTCGATCAAAATCACACAAAGTCGATACTTTTTTTTTAATTCCTTAAATCGCGTATATTACATTCCCTGTGTACCTTATTTAGTTTTCAATACTTCTAATAATATGCATGTCATTCTGTTCTATACTGATATTAGAATCAGGGCGTTGTGACTGCAGTAGTGAGTATATGACGACCATAGTTTCACCCGGCTTTCCCGATCATTATCCCTCTCTAACACACAAGGAATGGACTGTGGATGTACCTCAATTTTACAAGGTTTGTTTCAGAGTAATAAAATATATTTTCTTTCTCCTTCCCCTTTTATTCATTATCCCTTCATAAAGTTCACGAATCTTTGCCGCCTGTCATTGTATTTTCCTGTGAATTTGGAGGTCAGTTGATATCCAATTGTCTTTATTCTGGGTGATTTCAAGTTTAGCTAGTGTTGAGCTTATTGTATTCCGTGTTAGGTCAATGTTTTTACGAGTATAACGCCAAACATAAAATGAAGATAGCAGTCTTGAAAAGTTAGTCACTGGGCATTGAGCTGTCAATTTGTGATCTAAATCATTGTATAAACTCAGAATAGGTTTTGGTGCTAGGAAACATAATCTAACTTGTGCTTCAACACCAACACCAGAAATGAAATCACCCACTGTATTGCACGAGAATACATTATACTTTTTTCTTGTGACTGATGTTGCTACTTCAATTACTTTTCCTTCTATTCTCCTCCTCCTCCTCCTACTACTACTACTACTACTACTACTACTACTACTACTACTACTACTACCACTACTATTATTACTACTACTGCTACCACTACTATTACTACTTCTACTACTGCAACCACTATACTATTACTACTACTACTACTACTACTACTACTATTACTATTACGAATTCTACAGCTACTATTCTTCTATTGTTACTTCTGCTTCTACTACTACTACTACTACTACTACTACTACTACTACTACTACTACTACTACTATCATGCCACTCTACTCTTTTACTTCTATTCCCGCTACTACTATTTAAGATATATTTCAGAGATCAAAGTAAGAGTAACATATACCCCCTGTGATAGGAGTAAGATTGTAATCGTAAAAATATTAAACTAAATAATTACTGGATAGGAAGGTGCCATAAACCATAGAATAAAGCAAAGACACTAATATGTGATAAAGCATCATTAATATATTGCGTTTGTATAATTTCCTTTCTCTTAAAATGAATATAACCTTATACTCCCGTCACTTTTTTTATATTTCTGTTATAGGTCCATATAGTCGTCAATGTTCTCTCTATTGAACGTGTATGGGACACCCTCACATTGATACATAACCCACTTGCTCTCCCACATGATAATGGTATTGAATTTCTATTGGTCAGTGCTAATGTGACGTCATTGATTTTACCTTCTGGATCGGTAGTGATCGAATTCTGTAGCGATGACCGTGTGGAAGATGATGGCTTTGCGTTCGATTTCCGACTCATGCCAATACGCGGTAAGCATAATGTATGAATTATACCAAAAGGAACTATCCGGGGAAGGGGTTCGGGGTTGTATCTTAACATACAAATGTGTTTAATGACTATTGCTTAAACGTTAATTGTCCACCCCAGAAAAACGTTACTTTAAAAAAAGGAAAAAAATTAAACCAGCATGACGCTGAAAATTTCATCAAAATCGGATGTTAATCAAGAAAGTTATGGCATTTTAAAGTTTCGCTTATTTTTCACAATTGTGATATATCACTGTGATATGCAAAACTCAGGGACATGCATATGAGACAGACGATGATGACCATCACTCACTATTTCGTTTGTTTTTTATTGTTTGAGTTATACAATATTTCATTTAAAACAAAATTGACAATAAGGACAAAATTTACTGAACCATATAGTATTAAACAATACTAATTCCACATGTTCAGGGAGGAATTAATCGTTGTTTCACTTGACAATGAGGAGAAAATCACAATATTTCATATAATAAAATACAAAAGAAATATTAAGTGGATGGCGTCATCTGTCTCCTCATTTGCATAGAGACCAGGATTTGCATGATAACTGTTTGTAAAATCAAGCGAAAACTTTAAAATGTCTTGCATTTCGTCTCTTGCATCCAATTTTGATGAAGTTTTCAGTGTTATGCCTGTTGGATTTTTCTCTTTTTATAAGCCAGTTCGTAGTTCCTTTTTGCGCATGATCACAAGATTCTACGCATGATCAGAGGAAGGTCATTTGTACTAAAGTGACATGGTGGTTTAAAATCTATTGAGATAAGCACCAACTTTGATGTCTTGATTATTCATACATGTATATTTTTTTTAATTCTGGTTTTCATTTACAGCCACAAAAAACAATGCGTCAACGAACGACTGGTATTTCACAGTTTGCCAAGTACATTGTGCAACATGCTATGATATGCATTCAAAGTAGGAATGCAACAAATACCTTCATAAAGTGTACATTGGTGTGCTATTCTAGTCACCTGGTCTATTCAATTTCTTCATCCTGCTATGTAAGGCAAGCTTACGTAATATCTTGCTTTGAAATCTGCCTAACATAATGAAAGAAATGAAAGGTCATTTGACGAAAATTGTCCATGAGGTAACTGCGAACTGTTCTATTGAATTCAACTTCACGGCGTGGACTTAAAATAATATTAACTACGTCATGGCTCCTCCATTCAGTTATTTCAGTTGACTGAGATATCATACAATTTGAAATAGTTTCATATTCATGTAAGAAGTCATTTATTTTGATAGTTTTTCGTTCTAAAACATTATGATGATGACTGTTGCATAACGTGTGCAAACATAATGTAAATTTCTTAATTTTCTTTGAAACCTCAATGTCTTGCCCTTTTCAGCAATATATTTGAAGGTGGGATTATTATGATTTAAACAGAGGTCGATATCACTGCTTAGACGCGTGCTTTTCAACATTAAAGTTGTAATTTTATTATTCATATTTTTGTAGATGGTAATAACATGTCCTGTGAAAAGATGGCTGAGGACACGGAATTCGCTTGCTCATCTGGAATGCAATTCGTCGACATCATCGCAAGGTGTGATGGGAAGGTTGACTGTCATGATGTTTCAGACGAAGTCGGCTGTGGAAGTGAGCATAAGTTAATAGAAATTATGCAAACGTCTGATAAGTCGGTGCAATTTTTCATTTGTAGTTATTTCCTGTTTTCATTGTGTATGTCTATCCGCCCTTTACCCGATTAAAAAAAAATCGCAATTTGAAAGAGGATTCCAGTGATAAATAAGGTTAATGACGAATATTTAGCACGTGTGATACCAAATTAGAACATTATTAGAATCACGAACGCTAATCACAGTCACCACAGTCATGATTACAAGAGCAATCATCTTTACAATGATGATTGGAGATGTGAAAAGTGAAGTTTATAACGCGCTTTTCCTACATGGCCCAAAGCCCTCACAATTTCAGTTAACATATTTATACAAACAAAAATCAGAATGACATATTAAATTAAGGCAGTTGCCTCGAACAAAAGAGGACTTCTTAAAACGAATCACAGTATCTATATAGAACAATGCTAAAAGTAAGGAAGATTATTGGGGGATGTGAAAGTAGTCAGGGGCTTTGTTCGACCCTTTCGGACGTTGGCGGCAAATCCATCGAAAATTTCAAAGTCTGCATGTAATTTTGGTTTTAATAATAAAGAATATAATTATGCTGTAATTGCATCTCGTTCATTATTTAGGAATTCGATTACATGTTACTTTGTTGCATCTGATTCAGTAATGAATCATTTTCTATTAGAATATCAGAGGAAGATAACCATGTATAATATAAATGATGATCATGGTAATTGCGGTAATGGTGCAGATGTTTATTTTAATTTTGATGGTGATGATGATGACGATTGCGACGATGATAATAGTATTGGTGGGATAGTGGTGTTGGTGATGATGTTGGTGGTGGTGGTGGTGACGATGGTGGTGGTGAAGCCGTTGGCGGTGAAGCCGTTGGCGGTGATGGTGAACATGATCATGATGATGATAAAGACATAGAGATATTTTTATTCATTTTACGTGGGTATATATCTGTCGGAAAGATATATTTACATAGAGACGTCATCATCTGACGTCACGATCCAAAATATATAACTCACACCACTATAACTTTACAAAACCCGCTGTCATCTTGATTACAGGTTAATGTCACAATGCCCTAGCCTTATTTGGTCACATGATCTGAGCTTTGATAAGTCATTGTACACTCTTGTACACTGTTAAAAAAATTGTAATTATAAAATAAGAAATTCATGTATAGCAGAGTCTTGAGAACACCTATAATCTTACTGCACTGTGTAATCTTACATGTATTCGTGTGAAATTACAGAAAATTTGTATTCGGTGTATGTGACCTTACAAATTGATCGTAATAAAACTGTTTCACACTTTTCTAAAATGGACATGTTCTGTATAATTGTAGAATATCTTTCCTGTTATAACAATTTAAAGAATGATTTGGTTATTTCTTTACTGTAAACTTTGTTTTTCTGTAAAATATTCTGTTTTTTCAGATATTTCTATATAAGAAAATGTTATTAGTATTATTATCGTGTAATATATTCACGTTTTGCTATGACCACTCTATGCAGGTTGTCCATTGAATGGCTACCAGTGTAAAGAAAGTGATATCTGTCTCCTGATGGAGTTCCTGTGTGATGGTTGGTCTGATTGTCCTCTAGGAGATGATGAACACAATTGTAAGGAAATATGAGACTTCATTTCTTTTCTTCAGTTCCCAAAAGTGGTGATACCTAATGTCATTAATCAAGTTATGTTAAGTTGCGATGTTCCATGGGTTATATGTATAATATCATGCGAAATATACTCCCGACTTGTGTATGGGTGTGTGTGTGTTTTAAATAGAGAGTTCGTGTGTGAGCGGCGTGCGCAATTCAGTTTTTAGGGAGAGAGGGGAGAGGTGCGCTGTGTGTGAGGGTGTGTGGGTGTCTGTAGAGGGTGTGCGTGTGTATTTACGTTGATCTATCTCTATACCTCTCAATTTTTAGGTTCCTTTTTTTTAGGGATAAGTACTTGATTTACGTGAGGTTGTGGGTAGGTGCGCGTTAATACATGCGAGGATGTATGAGGCCGATGTATGAGGCCTATGTGTGGGTAAGCAAATTTGTGTGTGTTAATGTGTGATTCCTGTGGAGCGTTGTGGCCCAGTGGATTAGTCTTCGGACTTTGAAACAGAGGGTCGTGGGTTCGAATCCCAGCCATGGCGTAATTTCCTTCAGCAAGAAACTGATCCACGATGTGCTGCACTCGACCCAGGTGAGGTAAATGGGTACCAGTAGGAAGTAATTCCTTAAGAAGCTGTGTGCGCTATGAACGCCTAGCTTAGCCGGGTAATATAGGAGCGCCTTGAGCACCTTACAAGGTGGAAATGTGCGCAATATAAATATCCTTTATTATTATCATTATTATGAATAATTCGAAAACAAAATAGTAATTGTAATAGCTGCCAAACATTACTGTTTGAACACTAAAACCATTCATATTTTCATGATACGAGGTTCCCTTCAATGTCCCACCGGATACACGTGTGGTCACTCACCATATAACATCAAGTATGAACCGAATCACGACTGTGGACCATCAGATTGGTTACCTTTCTGGGTTAATGCTTCAAGTGCCTGGAGAACAAACTACGCTAACATCACCGCTAAACTTGCAACTATTCTGTGAGTATTTGTGAGCTACAATTCTCAACTTGCTCATTTTGACTTTATTCAGCGTGTACATTTCTTTCTTCGCAGTTGCTGATTGCTTACTATACAGTGCGTATCAAAAAAGTTAGAAAAAAATCCTGTAAAATTATACATTTGTAATATCCTGAAGATTTTTCCACCTTTTAACATTGGTACAGATACATTTAAGCAAATGACGTTATAACTGTCAAAAAATATTTCCGCTTGAGTGAGCACCACTAACTTTTTAAAAGTTAGTGAAGAATTATTTTGCGCAGAACTTTGACATAGTTATGTGAATAAAAGTAGACCCTTAATCATGAAGAACACTTGGAATTTAGCTAGTAAAATTGAATTGAAGATATCTTTTATTACCTTTTTTCAGCTTGTTTCCTTGCCCAAAACACTTCGATGAGTGCAAAGCACCCCATCCCACTTCCCCACACACGGAGGCCATCGTGACGATATTTGCTTTACAGTGAGCTGTGATTTACATGAAAATGCTTAGACTTTATTTTCGTTTGGTTACTCATTGTCAAGCTTGGGAAAAGTTTGGTAAAACAATTATTAAATTGAAAATAAAATGTAAACCTACTTTAAATGATAAAAACTTTGTGAAAAAATGCTGGAGATGTCTGATATAAACTTTTGTTCAGATTCAGTTATGTCCTCAGATTCAGCTGGCACAAAAAGGGTAAAGGTTGTACTTACTAAGTGTTAGAATTTCAGTTTGGGTGGCAAATTTGTTACAAATGCTTAAATGTATCCATATTATTTCAAATGACTAAAAGTGCAAGGGAAATGTTTGAGAAATGTTTCGCAGGGTAAGTTTGATTTCGCCCTTTCCCCTTGACACAGGGCTTATGCCGAAAGGGTGGGTGATGTCGCGTTAGGGTGTGTTGACATTAACGCGAAGATTCGTCCAAAGCCCCCCCCCCCGGCTTAGCCGAAAGGGTGCGCTTGGAGCGTTACGTCGTGTCGCGTTCACTGGAACGCATCCATTCGTCCAAAGCCCCCCCCCCCGGAAGTGCCGAAAGGGTGCGTTTTATTTTGTTTTTAATAATAATATTAATAATAATAATAATAGCATTAATAATGATAATAATAATAATAATGATAATAATGGTAATATTAATAATAATTATAATAATAATTACAATAACAATAAGAAGAAAAAGAAGCAGAAGAAGAAGGAGGAGGAGAAGGAGAAGGAGAATAAGATAATGATGATGAAGAACAACAACAATAACAAGAAAAATAATATCACCAACAACAATGATTAATAATTATAATATGAAGGAGACGAAGAGGGAAGAAGAAGAAGAAAAAAGAAAAAGTAGAAGTAGTAGTAGTAGTAGAAGAAGAAAATGATGTAGAAGAAAAAGAAGGAGTATACGATAATGATGAAGAACAACAATAACAAAAAAATATCACAGACAACGATAATTATAAAAATACAAATTTAGTAATAATTATAATGATAGTAATTATAATAATATGAAGGAGAGGAAGAGGGATGCAGAGGAAGAAGAAAAAGAAGAAGAAGAAGAAAAACCGAAGGAATTATCTTAATTACAATAATAATAATAATTAATCCAAATAATGGCATGCTACTACTCCTATGGATCATAATTATAATAATAAAAAAATAATAATGATAATGATAATTATAATAAAAATGATGAAAATAATACTTAATGATAATAATAATAATGATAAATATTATAATAATGATAATAACAATAATAATAATAATAATGATACTAATAATAATGATAATATGAAGGAGAGGAAGAGGGATGCAGAGGAAGAAGAAGAAGCAGAAGAAGAAGAAGAAGAAGAGGAGGAGGAAAAAGTAGAAGCGGAAGAATAAGAATAATAATAAGAGGAAGAAGAGGAGAAGAAGAAGAAGAAGGAGAAGAAAAAGAAGAAAAAAAAGATGAAGAAGTTCGAGGAAGAAGAAGAGGAGGAGGAAGAAGAAGAAGAAGAAAAAAATAAAAAACGAAGGAATTATTTTAATTACAATAATTATAATAATTAATCCAAATACTAACATGTTACTAGTCCTATGGATCATAATAATAATAAAAAATAATGATATTGATAATTATAATAATAATGATAAAAATAATACTTAATGATGATGATAATAATAACAATAATGATAAGAATAATAATGATAATATTAATAATAATATTAATAATAGCAATAATAATGATAGTGATAATAACAATAATAATAATAATAATAAAGATAAGAACGATGATAATGATGATGAATAATGATCATTATAATAATAAAATATCACAGATGATTATCATCATCATAATCTTCATCATCAACATAATATAAAAGAATGACAATAATAATAATGAATTATAATGATAAATAAAAAACAAAATCATCGTTTAAGGTGAGAGGGTTTGAATCTGCAACCACCGGTTTCGAGGCGTCGCTCTCAACCAATTGAGCTATTCGTGCATTGCAGCCATGTCGTGGTCTTTTCTTCTCTAAGTATAATCCCCTGGTATTGCGCAATGCCCGAACGCACGCCGCGCTACATTGTCTCTGGTGACGATAATGTCGAAACGGTGATACGACGAAATTGAGTTCCTTTTCCGCAGAATCATGCATTTTTCAAGAAAGAGTGATGCAAGTACTTGCTTGAAAATATTCTTAAGACATTTCAACGATTCATTTTGATTCTAGGTAAGTTAAGCTTCTTTAAACTCGGATCATTTCTGTCGCCACTGTTCAGATATGCTTCTGCAGCGATGAGCGGATCGTGCCATCGCCCTGCCGCCCTGGCTAGCCGTCCGGCCGTACGCCTTCACAATTAGCCGCTGAGTGTACTGAACGCGAAGGTTCGGGAAAAGCCCCCCCCCCCCGGTTGTGCCATTTGGGGGCGTTGTCGACACTGACGCGCCCTAACGCTCCCAACATACCCTTTCGGCCAAACGGGGGGGGGGGGGCTTTGGACGAATCTTCGCGTTAGTGTCAACACCCCCTAACGCGACAGCACCCACCCTTTCGGCAAAAGCCTTGACAATGCGTGAAAACGAGCATTTCTGCGCAAACAGAATTGTGCGTGCTTTACAAAATTGGACAGTGCTCACTCAAGTGTAACATTCTCTCAAAAATTTTACTTTCATTGGATAGATGAGACCCAAACCCAATATCGTATGTGAAAAAAAATACCCACATATTGTACATATTTTAATTCCCAGGGCTTTTTCAAAGTGTAAACTTTTTTCATATGCATTGATATCCATCATTATATGTGAAGTTGTACTGGGTTTTAGAAGATAATTGAGTTAGTAATTTGTTTGTTTCAATTGTAGCAACCTTCGCGAAATTTATCATGAAACTTTGGAAGTTGGAACATTTGTCGGTCTTCCCAATCTTAGCTTGCTGTAAGTTACCTGTTCTTATCTTAATTTATCACCATACTATATCTTGGTACAGACTCTCTGCAGGCAGCCGTGTATTCTTGAATATTTATTGATTTGGTTTGTCCAAGTTCGTCCATGTAGGACCCACAGTCTTGTCCCTCTGCCAGTTATAATAGTTAGAACCAGGAATGGAATTTCATTACAATCACTACAATAAGTGTAATTACAATGCCCTTCGTATCATAGATTTTCAATAGAATTATCAAGATTTCGATTCATTAATGATTCTTTTTTTATATTTCAAATGACATTAACGGAAATGTCAATGATACTTCATGATAAACATGCATTCAATTGCTAATATCGAGAGTCATAAATCACATGTAAGAATAAAATAATATTCTGCACAATAATTGAAGCCTGGTGGAATGGAAAATTGAATACATAATAATGTATTTCTTTTATATCAATGTAATGTTTCATTCCAATCAGTGATATGACACATTGTGGATTAACACATCTAACCCCTGGAGTTTTCGATGGCTTAGTCAGACTTAAGAAACTGTGAGTGATTCATCCTCATTATTCATCACGCATGATTCTGTTTCTAGCTATATACACCTTAATGGCGCCCCTCCCTCCTAATCATACTCATGTGGTTCATTTCATTAATTAACTAATCATACTCCTGTCGCACTCTCTTTTCCTCTCCCCTCACTCTCCCACCCACCCACCCTCTCTCTCTCTCTCTCTCTCTCCAGGGCGTTTGGGAATTATTATTATAATTTTTTTTTACAGAAGGGGGCTGGTTTAGATTTGACAAGCCAAAATAAAAAGAGTTTCACTCGAAAATTATGGTTATTTGGGGTCCGACCACTTGACCGAAGGTCCGGGAGGCCGAGGGTCCGCGAGACCGAGGGACCGCGAGACCGAGGGTCCGGGAGACCGAAGGCCCACGAGACCGAAGGTCCGCGAGACCGACTTTTTTTTCATCGGTTGCCACGGTCGAGTGCAGTGGCGTAACAGGTGCCTGTTAACGGAGGGGGGGGGGGGTGTTAAATAATTCCCTGTAACTATATAGAATCAGTGGCGTTCAGTCAGACCGCAAGTCGCGTAATTTCCACTCTCTGTACTCAGCTCGTATGCACGCACGTCGGCAGTATGCATACTAATGAGGGTTGGGCATACGTCTTTTCATTCCTCGATTTGAGGACTTCCATGAAACCAAATAAGGTGAATAAGGTCTCATTTTGAAACGGAAACTATAAGGTTTCCCATCAAATATCAAAATGACGATATTTCTCGCAAAATCATTGTGTAAATCTCATTTGAATGTAAGGAAACAATGAAGTAATCTTCGCCCTTTTTCTCCGGCCTTAAAATCATATATTACGCTATTGCTCCGAAATAAAAATTATATGAATGTGAAGAACATAGTATTATCATTTCTTTTGCCGTATTTTCCACCTTTTCAAAAGCATAATCAAGTCGAGTTCCATGGTAAAATACGAGCTTGCACAGCGACGAGATCGGACAAAATCATCGAATTTGGTGGGCAAAAATGGAGCTCGCTGATTGGTCAATAAAATGTCACGCGACGTGAGCATGCGATGGTTGTTCGAACGTCCGAAGGAATCGTCTGCTCTTCAATGATTTGGGAAATATATTTCGGATTTTCCTTCATTATTTCCAGTTGATGCAATATCAATACATTTATTTAACATTTCAACATGAATATATTTATCTGTTAGGTAAGACGATGTGGGGTTTTCGCTTTAAAATATCTTTTCGATGCGCATGTTCCGTACCGGGAGCTTGATCCATTAGCAATTGAAGCTCAGTCCCATGTATTGAATGAAGAGTTTGTAAATTGTATTTCTGTGCGCTTGTGTAGACATAAGTGGACAACTGATACATGCATGGCTAATCTAGAGCAGGGGCCGCGGAAGCGGGGGGGGGGGCTTCATTTCCCCTACTTTTTTCAAAAACCATGTACAAAAACGTAAAAATAACCAGAAGATTGTGATTGTCTGGCAAAAAAAAATTGACAAGCAAAAAAAAGAAAGGTCATCAATAGGATATAAAGGACATTTCACAGTGGAAAAAAATTGGACAAGCAAAAAAAGGGTATTCAACTTTTTGTCGGGGGGCAAGGATGCATCCTTTGCATGGGTTGTGGCTCGTCAGGGGGGCAGACTTCCCCCCCCCCCTGTAGGTACGCTAGTGTTGAGGACATGTTTTGAAACAGATAGGCAAGGCAGAATTTTTTTATGTTCATAAAAAATCAGTCGTAGCTTGAGTCTCGTGGATCAAGAGGTGCAGCCTTGTAGGAAGCCCCCCCCCCAAAAAAAAGGTAACAAGCAATTCAAATCGGAAGAGCATATCAGCTTCGGAAAGATATTTATAAATGGTGAGGGGGAATGCAATCCTTAAATTTTTGTAAACCGAGTCACTCATATATAATATTTTTTTAAATCCTAGTTTTTGTTATTTGATTTATTTAATGACAAATAAGTGTTACATTATTATCCAGGGGCAGTATCACTTAAATAAATGGGAGGGGAGATGGCCTATTTTTTCTCCAATTCTGGATCAATACACACAACCTAACTCTGTTTCACAACCTTCTTCATGACTACTCTTGCTCATACACATCTCCTTTTTTTCAGTGTTTGAAAAGTCAGATGGGAATATATGGACTTTTATTGCCCTTGGGTACCGGTAAATGGGCCGTTTCATTGCCATGAACTAGGAGACCATCTTTTGCAATAGGATTCATTTCTTGAATGAAATTCAATCACCAGAATGTAATTTCTTTAAACCGTGACTCGAAAATTAACTTTAACCTTTGCTAGGAGTTCATGACTCAAGAGACACATATCTCACCAACAAATTATAATGCGAGCACGCCTGCTCACCACCGCCCTAGCGGTGGTGCGAAACACGTACTGCGCGCACGAAACGTCTCTCTATAGGGGGGTTTGGTGCAGGGAGGGGGTGTTTCTGCTAACTTACAATATAAACTTACGATCAGAGGCGTCGATCCTGGGGGGGGGCAAACATCTCGTTTTACCCCCCCCCCCCCACTAATTCCGGATGTGTAAAAATAAAATAAGATTGTAATGTTAGAAAGAAATCGGCAAGTGAAATTGCGATGCACAACTCGTTCTTTATGCAAAATCGTGCTCAAAATATCCGTTTTTCAGAGTGGAATATAAAAATTTTCAGCTCGCGTTTCGCGCTCGCATCACTTCTTTAGCAATAAACCCATACTTTTCATGATTAAATAGGTGAATAGAATGTCCCGTTTTCAGTTAAACCTAAAAAAAAGTCCCGCTTCGATTTGCAATAATATTTGGTTGGATATCTTGTTCTTTATTAAAAAAAACGTCCATTAAACTGTCAACTTTTTCAGATCGAAATATCAAAATTTTCAGCTCGCGCGCTTGCGTCAATTGTTTATTTAGTTACCCATCTTAATCATTGTTACCCATCTTACCCATCTTAATCATTGTTACCAAAATGCTTGGAATATCAAGCTTTCAACCGGCAACCGATGAAGGGAAAAAAAAGTCGGTCTCGCGGACCTTCGGCCTCGCGGGCCTTCGGTCTCGCGGACCTTCGGTCTAGCGGGCTGTCACCGGTTATTTTGTTCCAGGAAAACTTTGACAAGAAAAAAAGAAGGTTTATGTAGGTTACTTGGTTTCATTTCTTGGTTTCATAACTTAAATACTTTTTACAATTTTTTCTTATTGACCCGAAATATCGCTTTATTCTAAATAATGTCAAAGTCATTACATTTGAAAAGTAACAGTTATATGTCCTTTAATTAATCATACGACAAATGTTGGTGATCATAATGTATTGAATTAATTGTTTATTTGGATCTTTACAGAATCCTGGCGCACAACAAAATAACTTTCATTGAGGCCTGGACGTTTAAAGACCTTTCTTATTTGAATTATTTGTAAGTACATTTTCCCTTCTCAAACATTTCCAAAGGAGAAAAATTTAAGAGTCGAAGTTCAAGAGGCATAACCGAATTGCGAGTATAGCCATAGTAGTATAGTTAAGTGTCAGTATAGTGGCAGTAGTAACGGTGGTGTAGTAAAAGCATTCTTTACTTTCATTATTTTTGCCCATATTCGCCTCACGTTTTAAAAATGTACTCGCTCCATTTAGTGTGATTAAGAGTGAATGTACATGTACATGAGTGCGTACAGCAATTGTCCTTTTGTCTGTTGAATTAATTTTCTCATTCATATTCTAAACTTTTCTTTCGTTCATAGGTACTTGGAATCAAACGCGATTCATGAATTCAGTGAGGATTGTTTCAAAGGCCTCGCCCGTATTAAGTCCATGTAAGAACGATACCTTAATCAGTTGATTGTAATACTTTAATTCATCGATATTTTTGCTAGTTTTTAATCTGAATTAATTTATGTTGCATTTAAGTTTGGCTTATTGGCTCTTGGAATACCATTGATTTCCCAATTTTGTATAGATTTATAAGTTTGGTGGAATAGACATAATTATGTCATTCGATTTAGAAATTATTGAAATCAGTATCCAAAGAAGTCATTGTTTGTTGTAGTGTATAATCAACTCCCAGCCTTCGGATTTGAAATAAACGTATTAAAACTATCTGAGGGAAGGATAGATTCACAATACAATCAATTTTGTGAAAATTGCCACATTTATGAACGAATATCAAGTCCAAGGATTCAAATTGCTATGTTATTAGTCTGATGTTTGAATTAACATGCAACATTTATAGCCATAGCGATGTTCTCTACGTAAAGAGATTGTCATGCAGAGTATATATGGTATATAGCAAAATGAAAACATTAACTCGTTCACACATAATGCATTTAAAAATGAAAAATTTGTTTATTAACCCCCGAGACATTCCCAGCAGCAGTAAATCCATGAAATGTTGACAGAACGACATTGAGTACACTGATAAACAGTTAATTCGGTCTGGAAATTCAATATATCAACTTTCTCTTATTAGATGGTTTATTGACTTTATAGACCTATAAAAAAAAGGCTTGGAGAAAGACATTTTCATTTACGACTTTTTAAGGTGGTTCATAAAGTGTGGTATGTTAATTATAGATACTACCAACACACACACACTCATGACCTAATACGCACATTCACACCCTGACCCTTACACACGCGTATTATCTTACACAAATAATCATAACTAGTATTACTTACCTTTGTATTTGTTGTGATTTAATGATGAAAGTTATTATTTATTGCTCGCAATACAAACAAAAATTCACGGAGAAAAAGTATATTCGAGAATATTGTTTTCTTGATTTTTCTAAAAAATATAATTATAATTACGTTTGATTGTATATTTGATGGACATAAATGTAGGAATCCATAAAAGGCATCTATCAGAGAGCAAGGTTGTCTACAATGAGGTATATAAAAACATTGCTTTTCTATGTAGAGACTTGGAAAACAATACAATAACTCATGTCAGGGCTGGTGCCTTCAAAGATGTTGGTCAAACACTCGAACGATTGTAAGTATTCATCATCATCAGCAGCAACTAAATTATCTTCTTATTTATATCATAAGTCTCAGTGTTATCTTCGTCCTTCCCATGTCATAAGTTTGTTATAACATTCTTCGTCTTCTTGTTCTTCTCTTCTCCTTCATCACCTTCTTCTTCACCTTTCTTCCCCTCTTCTCTTTTATCATCATCATCATGGTCATCATCACCACCATCATCATCATCACCATTATCATCATCACCACCATCATCATCATCATCTCCTCCTTTTTCTTTCACTTCTTTAATTTTGTTCTTCTTCTATGTTTTTAAAATGTTTTTTTTCCTCATCTCCATATTCATATTTTGTTGTTATGGCGAATTATTTTCATTTGCCACAAACATTATTCGTTTGTAATTTCAATCATTTCATTTATTTCTTCTCTTACATTTCTTTTACGAGCAGATGGATCTTGCATCTATCCTAAAACTTCCTAATATAAGATGTGTTTTAAGATAATGAGATTATTAATAAATTGCACTTTTGAAACCATATCACATGCCGGGCCTTGGATAAAAGAAAATTTGATGCCAGGGACATATATTTTCCCCATTATCCTCAAATATTTCATAATCCAATTCTATATCGTACACCGCATTTTCCCCTATCAACTACATTTCGAATAAAATCCATTTGATTAATTTGATCAATCAGATTAATTTGATTAATCTGATTGTCATGTAGCTATATACCATCCTGATAAATCGATTTCACTCTCCCAAGATGTGGTGTTTCTTTAAATGAAAATTACCCCATAGTTTATCCCTTATGATATTTTTAGTCTACCATACAGAAGAAAGGAGTATCGCGGATCAAAATTGATTGAAGATCTAAAATTTGTTTTCAAATATCTTCGATTTCGTTCGTGCTGCAAGGACAAATGACAAATCCAAATAACAAAATTGAGTCCCTTCCAAACACGTGCTGAAATAAAAGTATTTCAATATTCATTATTTTGTTGATCAAAATGTCTCATGTCTTCATTTAGATGTTTATTCGATTTCTCACGCGAGCTTTGAAGTTGTAGGTTGAAGAGTACAATAGGGTGAATCTGACTATTATTGCACCCCCACCATACCAATATAATTCTTATTTGAGATGTAATAAAGCCAGCACGGGATTTAAACTGATACAAAAATGTAAACAAATTCTTTGAACATTGTCTTTTAAAAAAAGTTTTCAATACAATTGATAAAAAATTGCTTTTATTTGACAAGCAATATCAGATAGGTATTTGATAGAAAAATACATTATTGTTCACACTATTAAATTTGAAAGGGTAAATTGCTTTTTGAAATTGAAATTCAAAAATATTTTATTCAGACAAGTATAAATTTAACATTCTCTCGGGGAAAGATAATTAAGATTGAATGACTCTTACAAAGTTGCTTCCATAAAAAAGTATAGGCTTACATATTAAAATACATATGCATTAATAAATTTAAACTTAAAACATACATAATAAGCATAAGTATGATAAAATATGCATATATCATTAATCATTAAGATTTTTTGTAAGAATAGTAGTCATATAGGAGATTGTATGATGGTGATAAAATATTTTTTTTAAAGTCTGTATTGAGTAAGAAAATTGAAGTGATCTATTTCATGGTATATTACTTATTCTCCTTGTTTAATGCGACCCTCTCCGCCCCCTCTCTGTCTTTCTCTCTCTCCCTTTCTTAAACCCCGTCTTTGTTGTTGTTTATGTTGTTGTTCTTTTTCTTCCCCTAACTTTAATTATGCCATAATTTGGGGTAGAGGCAAACACTTAAACTTGATTTACATTTTTTTATAGCTGTAAACTTGTCGTTTGTTTCTGTTGTTTATTTAGGCTTTAAAGCGCATACCATTCAAATGTGAATATGTATCCCGATGATTTCTTTCCAAACTTCCTCTTCTGCTCCTCTAGTTTATGTATATTGTCTGCTTAACAATCTTATTCTTTTTATGTTTAAATTTGTCTACATGATACGTAATCCATGACGTCATCACGGTAACACTAAAGCCTACTGCATGGAAACCTTATGACTTCAATTAATGCTTCAATGTTTACTGGCTTACGAAACCTACAGAGGATGTAAGTAACATTGCTAAGAGGCAATAACCATGATATCATACATAAAACAATGCATAAAAAACGTAAGATGAGTGAAAAAATGTTCTTCGGATATTCAAAAATTTCGTCAGATATAATGATAATTACATAAATGTATAGAAAGTCGTTTTAATTACAAGCTTTAACATGATGATATGTAGTTAAGGGAAATTTATCAGATAATTTGTTATTTTGCGCGAGTATTGTTAAAAAAATTATACTTGTAATTATTGCGCGAAATGACTTGATATAAATGTCTTCGAATAAATAGCCTAAATATTTGTTTACATAGATTACAATGAATAATAATTTGATTCAGTCTGTTTTTCTTGATTATAATTTCTAATGTCACTTCATTTAATATCTGATTTCCCCACCCCCTCTTCTGTCTTCCCCCTCTTTTGTTTTAAGCCTCTATGTGAATATTAATTGTGTAAAGTTATGTTTAATATACAAGTATTCATGATCACAGTAAAAATGATTTCTATAGAGAATCACAATTAAGGTGGGGATAAAACCTAGAAGCCTCAGTCCTGGTTTTAATCTTGCCCACCTTTTCCATTTTTTATGCTGTTTTAGTTTAAATTATTTTCTTTCTTCTCGTGCTCTAGATGTATTTTGATGTTCATGTTCTATATTCATGCTACTGTTATTGTTTTTATATGCAATTTTTAATGTAAATGATTTGGAATTAAAGATTTAAATTGAAATAAAAACTAATTCCTTTCCATCTCTCACTCCTCTCCAGATACAAATATTTCCTCTTTACTGTGTTTTCTCTTTAGAAAAAAAGAAAGAAAATGTTTCACTCTGAATAATTAAATCGTCAAATTTTCATTGTAAGCTTACTCCCTCTCTCATATGGCATTTTATTGTTTTAAACAGAAATTTTAACAACAATCAATTAAGATACATTGAACCGGGAGCCTTCCACAATCTATCTACTGTGACTGATTTGTGAGTTTTGACCGAGTTATTCAGTCTGTGTGATTTATTTACGTCTTTTAAACCACATGTGATCATCAAGATGTTACTGTTATTAATCTTTGTATACAACAAACGACGAATCTTGATAAAGGGGGCTAATTTACATAGTTGCAACAGAAAAACCTAACAATTTAATCTTTGAGAGATAACGCAATAACATGCATTTGCTATTAAGTGTATCCTCCATTTCCATAGATATTGATGTTTGATAAAAAAAAATGCTCTGAAATTTTGTTTTCTTTACTGATAAACTAATATGTAGATTATATACAAATGCATCTCAATTCATTATTTCTTTTATGATACACATTGTCATTGTATATATATCACTTCATATTTTTTCTGGTGAAAATAGAATAAACATAAATCTAAAATGAATTTTAATCGTGGTGGTACTGTCCTCAATCACCAGTGAAATAAAGATCACGCGTCTAAACGCTTCTTCATTGCGAATTTGTTTGAAGGCGACAACAACAACAATGATGATACGGTTGGGTTGTCCTCTCTAAACGTTTCTTCTGTTTTTGCCCCTGTTTTTCCTCTATTATGTTAGAGTAATTTCATCGCTGAGTCCAGAACCATACCTTCTTTACCCCGGCATATTTGATGGACTGGATTCCTTGACGGCTTTGTAAGTACCTTTTAAAAATATGTTGTATATTAATGATTACATCAGTGGTTGAGTCGAAGCAATATTGACCAGGGGCCGCGGAAGCGGGGGAGGGGGGGGGGGTGCTAGGGGGCGTCACCCCCCCCCCCCCACTTTTTTTCCAGAACCGTGTACAAAAACGTAAAAATTACCATATGATTGTGATTTTTTGCATGATCAGCCCCCCCCCCCCACTTTAAAAACGGTTTCGCTGCCACTGTTGACCTATGCCTGCATGATTGTCCATCTGATTCACATGTATTTAAAGGTGACAATTTTATCAATCCACTATTACGGTACATGGGACTCTCATATTCGACACTCAGCTGTTCAAATCAAAATACTCGTCGGTTCAGGATAACTCTAGAACTGCTTGCTTGATTTATTTTATTAGTCAGGTAACTATGAAAAAGTATATGAAAATATGAACAGTAGTGTATACCTTGACAGGATTGCCCATGAAAGCCGAGATGGCTTATTTCTAATGGGGTCCTTACATCAGTAATTGACAACAATGTACATCTATGAAAAAACACCTATAAAAATCTACAAACTACATCAATTAAGTCTAGACAACTAAATTTACACGAAGAATTGTAAAACTTAATATAAAAAAAGACAAAAACAAATAAGTTTGCCATGAAAAAACATTTTCGCAAAATATAATTGTAAAACAGGTTGAGTAAACGATCATTACTTCAAGGTTACATATGAAAATTATACTATAATCAGTTTTTAAGTAGCGCTAAATGCATCGTAACTAATACAAGACTCATGAATCGTAAAACCTAAGATATGAAAAAGTACAAATAAGTTTGACATCAAACTTTCACGCAAAAACAATAGATGATGAAACAATGTAAAACAAGTTGATAAAATAAATCATAACTAAAAAGTTATATATCAGACTACATGATACACATGAAATTAGAAAGAATATTTAACATTACAGAGTGGGGACATTTTTTAAGTGTTGTTTCAATACTCTTTTAAATTGTTTAAAAGTATTAATCGATTTAACATGATTAGTCTAATGCAGTTGACTCTTCTCGCTTCTGATTTCACGTGCAGCCTCTAAGAAGTGGTTTCAATATACCAATCAATCCGGTTAATGGACTTGAAAAGTTAATGGGCAAGATGGGAAAAATATACAAACAGATTTCCTCCACGAAGTCACTGATGAATAAAGAACTGTCAGTTCGATAACTTTTGTTGTTTCATTAAAAAAAGTTTTGAAAGTAATGTATGAATTTTCTTTATCCTTGCTTTATAGATATGTATATGATCAGCGTTTATGCTGCCTGTTACCGACTTACGTTCTTTGCGTTGTCCAGAAGCCTGCTCACCCTCTCTTCACCTGCCGAAAAACCTTTCTTCAGAACACAACCATCAAGATTTTCATATGGATCCTTGGTTTGAGCGCCCTTTTCGGTAACATCTTTGTCATCACCTTGAGAATCAGAAGCCGTTCAGTGACAACGGTTGGTAAGATCCAGTCCATGTTCATCACTAACCTAGCTGTGTCTGACTTCTTTATGGGAATCTACATGGTACTCATTGCAGTCATGGATATCTACATTGGGGAATCCTATTTCTGGGAAGGTCGTGCTGATGAATGGCGCTCCAGTGTCACTTGCCAGATTGCAGGATTCCTATCTGTCCTTAGCAGCGAAGCATCGGTCTTTCTCCTGACCTTGATAACAGCTGATCGTTTTATTTCCATAGTATTTCCCTTCAGCCAACACCGCCTTAGTACCACATCTGCTCGTGTTGCTCTTATTGTCATCTGGATAGTCGCAATTTCTCTAAGTCTTATCGGTGTCCTGCTGAACAATGTAATACCCGATGCCTATGGTCTTAGTGATGTCTGCGTTGGTCTGCCATTCATCAGGAAATCAACGGACATCTCTACTGTAATTGACCAGCGTTCATCTGCCCAGTACAACACTGTGATCTACAATGTTGCATCAGGATCCACAGTCTCGACATGGCAGTTCTCCATTTTCTTGTTCCTTGGAGTAAACCTCTTTAGCTTCATCAGTATCCTCTTCTCTTATATCATTATTTTCATCAAGATTCGTCTGGATCAGGCCGAAGTCGGTCGCAGGGCAGAAGCTTCTAACGAAATCAAGATGGCCTTGATGATGTTCTTGATCGTCGGCACCGACTTTTGCTGTTGGATGCCCATTATCATTCTTGGTATTCTCGTCCAGACGGTCGGGGTTGATGTTACACCAGATATCTACGCCTGGTTGGTGGTGTTTGTTTTACCAATCAACTCGTCACTCAATCCCTATCTATACACCATCATTCACAAGTCATCGAAGAGATCTTCAAATGAGAAGAGCAAGCAGACGATTATTAGCATGGTTACCCGTGACTAGGATTGAACACAATGGCACTAAGAGGCACAAATGATAAGGAAAGGGCGCCTGTGGTCCATGGAATCCCCCCCCCCCCCCCAAAAAAAGGAAAGAGTTTTATGAACAAAATTTACAAACAAGAGAAAATGGAAAGAAAGGAAAGGTAAAAGGGTGAATTTTCTGAATATCATGTCAATATTTATCACGAAATAAGGCTGGGAGGGGGGGGGCAGTATATATACGCCAATGTTCAGAGAATTTGTTTCGATATAACAAATACTAACTGTACATTCTTATTGATAGAAGATTGATTTTATATCGTATAGATATCCAATTGTATAGACCATATTAGGCTTATAATGCCGTATATGTCAATATTGTAAATTATATTCTTTACATTATTTTCTGAATTTTCAGTTCAAGCGTTTTTCTCATGTATCAAAATGAACAGTTAAATAATTCAATATAAAACATACAAAAAGTGGAAAAGTGATTCATGAAATATTGGAGTAAATTGGTTGTTAATCTTAGATACACAGACGAAACCGATTGCTTGATTGCACATTGTTATATAAGAATTAAGAGCAATTACACTCATTTATTTAGTTATTTCCTCTTTAAGGATATTTATACCGTGTAATGATTAAGAATATTCCAGAATGTCTCAGTTAAGCTTTGTTAGGCATGCTATTTAGATAGCTGAGTAATCTTTGTTATTTCTGGAATGTAGACAATAAGGCCTGCCTGCAGTGAAAAGAACAATAGGATTAGCTATGTTGTTTACATTGTTAATTTCACTGAGGTCATTCAAGAATGTTCTAAAATTAGACTGCTCTAGAAATTGGCAGAATGTTCTTTTCGTAGACAATACTAGAAGCTTGCAGAATAGTGAATAATTTGTTTATTAGCTGGCAGTTTCTTCAAGGACATCATCATATCAGCATATCAGATCAGAACTCGGAGTTTCACACCAGACTTTGTGTCATAGCACAGTTTATTTCCAACTGGAATACAACATTTATCTTCTGTGGAATTATTTGCACGCCATCAATGAACTGTTTAAAGTTACTTTGAGAGAGGAATTCTCAGTTCTCATCGAGATCATCAAGCTGATTTAATGAACGCATTTCAACCCAAAGACTGCTGAAATTGACTGTTAATCACCATCAATATCGTCTTTACAGACATTGCAACTCGTTACAGTGACTCTTTTTATTCATCGTGCTTCAACATCAATTTCATCATAACCATCATTGTGAATTTTAATTAAAGGAATCGTCGCCAACTGACTTGGATTTTTATTCGGATTTATATCATAACCTTGGATTGCACATCTAGCTCTTCAAGACATGTAAGACCATTGTTTATATTTGTTTTGTTGAATGATCTATTTCCTGTATGGAGGAAATCAAATTCGGATCTAAATTTTCATTGTTGTTTATTGCAGTATCGTAATAAAATAACGTAGAAAATATGGGAAATGAGACACTAAAAAGAAGCAGAGCTTGTAGAAAATTTACTGCCTCTGAGATTAAATACAATTTTTAAGTCATATAGTTAAAATAAGATTGTATATACTGTGTATAAAATTGTTGACCATTATACATTGTCTTGGGAAAAAAGGCAAAAATATCAATTAAACAACAGAGGGCTTTGATTTTTTTTATAAAGAAAGGAAGCAAGAAAGAGAGAAAAGATTAAATGTTTATAAATTTATGTGTAGAGAAAAATAGTTCAAGCATTCATTTTTGAAGATCGAATAGCTGTAGTATATTTTAAAAAGTGTTGGATGTACTATGGTAAATTAGTCGGGTTTTTTTTTTTTTGTTCAAGGAGCGATCCTTGGAATTACTTGAACAGATTGATGAATTTCATTCCAGTACTTAGTTCCCGTAAATACTATTGTCTTTTTTTACTTTTGGGGCAAGGGATGTCCGCAAGAGCGAAGAATGAAATTGATCAAATTGCCTAGCGGGATGTAAATGTATTTCATGATCTTGTAAAAAAAAGGCGTAAGACTAGGCAGCAGTACTTCTTTTACAGCTGAAACATGAAAATTCCTAAATGCCAGTTATAGAGATCTTTTATCTTTGATATCTCGTTGTAGAAAAATAAAGTGTGACACTGTCGGTATGAGAACAAAATGAACACTATTCGTTTTAAGCGTTTACGATTCTTTTTTGTAAAAGAAGCGTTCTATTTATTTTTGAGGTCATTATGAAAATTCAAATCCGTGAAGGTTTTCATATCATAAACCTTTACCTCGGAATTCTATACATTTTTCTTTTTATTTGCCAACCGTTTCAAAAGTGACATGGTCTTTATGACGTACGATATTATATACATTTATGTGGTTATTGTGACTGGGATGTTTTGTGAATCAATAGCTGATTTTGCTATTTATTCGTACTGTACGAAATTAACACTTATTACAATCATTGTTTAAATTTAATGTAAAGTGAATTCGGTTTATAGAATGTTCAATATCGGAAATGAATCTGTAAACATGGATTTGAATAGAATATTATGATACATTATTTTTCATAAAGTCGGACTGACTCATTCAGTCCTGAACATTGTCGCAGACCTTAGTGGAGGGTGTGTCACAAAGGTAGGGCCAATCATATGTGGTGAAAGTAAAAAAAACACTTTGAATAAATCGTTCTTCCTTCACAAAAACAATACCGCGATTACCTTAATTGAAATACATGCATGTATTAATAAATAATTGACGTAACATTATTTTATTCACATTCCCTATTCCTAATGTTAAAAGCTATAAAATAAATGAAGAATGTACTCATTTCAGCAATATATATTATTTCGAAAATCGAAAATCAAAAGGATATCTAGAAAAATATGAAAATAAAAACACAATATTCAACCAAAATAGAAACTATCAAAAGAAAAAGCAAAATGGTTCACTTGGAGGTTAGCCCTCATCCTATACACCTAGACAAAACACGTACACGACAACAAATTGTGACGTAAAAAGTTCATTGCCGTACGCAACCTCAAATCTGCGCAACAGTGTGACGTAACAATTGTAAACTCCACGCAATGTGCGCACGCACTCTTAAATTAACATAGGCATTCGCTGATTGGTTGAAAGTTCACCTAAGAAATGTTGTTAGGAGAACAAAACCACCGATGCAGTATTTGATTACAGAAGAAGGAAGAGCCATCTCGAAAACACTGATAGTGAAGATCTTCGGTAAGTTTATTTTATTTAATACTACATGTATTTTATTTTCTTTCAAGATCAAGTGCATTCATTAATTAACTCATAATGTCATATATAAAGTTTTGGGCCCCGTCTTACAAAGAGTTAATATTGATTCGATCATCCGTAACTATGGAAAGCCAGCATCTAAAATGCAGGTATCACAGGCCTAATTCATTTCCCATAGACTCGTGTGTTAAATTGGCACTTTAAAAAATTCATAAAAAATAAGGATGAAATTCGGGGGTCGAATGTTTACTACCAGTGGATAGGATATATATCTGGCAATCCATATCTGACCAGAAAAGGGTCCCTCGACCGGCTCATTTTAAAAATAAATTGGCCTGTTTGAAGACATCGTCAGGGGGGAGCAGATTCATCACCTCACACAGCAACAGAGCCCTAATCCTTCCGCAAGTCAAAATATAGTCCAAAATTTGTGATATTTCTTCCCAATTTGGGAAAAGGAAGTTCAGTACTTATAAAAAATAGAATCAGTGTTAGATGAACAATATGCATACACTTTGTCAATCAGCCATATCAAAATAAAAAAAAATAGCAATGGGTTGACTCGAATGAATATCTCTTGCTTTCCCAACGCTAATAGGCCCGTGCAGCCTGCAGCCTGCAGCCTGCATGTTATTCAAAATATTATACAATTATGTTTTATTTGTTTATACATTCACTATTTTCTTGACATTTCAGATAAGCTTTTTTGTCATAGCACATTGTGCAAGTTTCACAAAGAAATAAATATGACATTGATGGATTTTTACAATATACTTGAGGTTGATCGGATCACTCTTTGTAAGACTAGGCCCAGTCCTGTTTTTTTAATATCTTTGAAATCTCAAGTTTAGACCATTGTCAGGCACAATTTTGGTCCTATATATGTATGTCCAGTTTGTTCTTTGTTTCTATTATCACTTTAAGCAAAAACAGGCGAAAAAATATCTTTAAATTTTACATTATAAGGCTACAATATTTGATGGCTTTAAATCAGGGGCGGATCAAGGATTTTCCAAGGGGGGGGGGGGATTTTTGGGAGGAAAAATTTGACAAGCAAAAAAAAAGTCTCTAATTTCAAATGAGGTGGCACGCTTCTGTTTTCATGCATTTTTACATCACAAACTTTTAATTGTGCTTTTCAAAGGGGAGGGGGGTGGGCACGTGTCCACTTTGCCCCTTTCCCAGATCCGCGCCTGCTTTAAATGACCATGATAACAGGCAGTAAACCGCCGCAATTGTTTAAATCCATCTTTAAGGTATACCGTTCGGTTTACATCAAATTAATAATATTTCATAGAATACTTACAGCACACTACTTTGTCAAACCACGATCTTAGTTTCACTGATATGTGTAGCCGAATTCATATAAACCAATATTTCATTTCGTAACTTTAATCAGTAGAAAAAGTATTGGGGTTCATTGTATGAAAATGATTATTTTTACAGATAAGCAAAATGGCTCCTGCGACGGGCACATCTACATCGGGTGCCAATCCCAGTGCAGCCCCAAACCCTGGCGGCTACTCGGTCATGATGTCAGAAGAAGATTATCATAACACACAAAGCATGGAGATGACAAAATTTGTGAGAGAACATTTCAAGACACCGAAAGGTAGCATTTTAAAATAAGAGTGAAAATGTGAACTTTGATGAAAAGAAATAATCACTGTCAGTCTCCACTCCCCCTCTCTTTCTCTTGATCATTGCTATTATTTTCGGTAATATCTCCCGGTAATACCATTAATATAATTATTATTATCATTATTACTTTTATTATCATTATTATTATCATTATTATTGTTATTATTGGTAGTATTATTCTTATCATTATAAAACCTTTTCTCCAGTAAGTCTCGCTTGATTGGCAGAGCGAGACTAATGTCGCTTTTCCGTCGTCAACTTTGAAATCTTAACCTAAGGTTAAGTTTTTGAAATGTCATTACTACGGACCTAGTTCATGAAACTTTGACATAGGGGTAACCCGGGGGGGGGGGGGGCCACTTCCATTCACGAGTGGATACCATGCGCGACCATGGGGTCTCGAAAAGCACCCTAAACACGTAATTTCCATATTCTGAAAATGCACCCCTTAACAAGTATTGGCGTGTGAAACCCTACCCTTAACAAGTATTGGAAACAAAACGATACTCTTGGCAAATATTCCCTGAAATGAACCCCTAAACAAGTACAGGAATGTTTTGTTGTTACGGGTCCTTCGGTCGTCGGCTTTACCTTATTTGATTTAGTACGACCCCACCTTCTACACTGACCTCGCGCAAATCGGACTCTAAACACGTAGTGTTGGGGCAAAAAGGACATCCTTTTTAAGACATATTAATTTTGTCTCATCATACCTGCAAATTCGACCCTAAACACGTAATTTTCCTAGTGAAATAGATACCCTTTTTTCATTATTTTTGTGTTTTTGACACCCTTATCACGTTACGTACGTAACGTGCCCTATCGTGAAAAAGACATCCTTTTTACGTGTTTTTTTGGTCGCGCATGGTATCCACTCGTCAATGTAAGTGGCCCCCCCCGCGGGAGGGGTAATCAAGTATTACTGAGCATCCTGCCTGAGTTTCTGGTCACAAGACTAAGGTCAAAGGTCATTCACGATCATTGAACTTAGATTATGTTGGGGGAGTTAAAATGAAGGCTTAACCAATGTTAAGTTTTTAGAAAAGTTTAAAAGTATATGGATCTATAATAAACTTGGACGCAATAGCAATCAAGTATCAGTGAACATTCTGCGTGAGTTTCAGGTCACATGACTAAGGTTGAAGGTCATTTAATGTCAATGAACTTTGGCCAGGCTGGGATATGTGCTGAATTACTGTCATAATTGAAAGTTTATGGATCCAGTTCATGAAATGTTGACACAAGGGTACAGTATCACTGATCGTTTTGCACCAGTCTTTGGTCTCACCATCAAGGTCAAATGTCACTTAGGTTCTATGAGCTTAGTATTTTGTTTTATACAAATAGTATCTTTTGTGAATAACTATTCTATAGTCGTTTTCAAAGTCAGCACTGCTGCTATATTGAATCGCGTATAAAAAAATGCAGGCGAAATACCAAACGCTCCACTTGTAAAATTACTTTCTATTGATATTCTTTCCGTTATCATTAACTTGATATTAATATTATCATAATCATTACTTTCATCATAAAAAATAACATTATTATCGTTACCGTTGATATTGATTTAGTTGTTGTTATAACCATTCCTATCTAGCACCCCCTTACAAGTTAGAGAAGCTTCGCATCCGTACCAGTCTTACGAGAGTGAACGAAAGAGATCCGATGCTATGGCAGAAGCATTGCAAGAGACGTCAAGATCAGCTGACCAGAGGATTCTTCACTCCAAATCATAAAGCTTACCATTCTATAGGGGACATACAGTTAAACAGTCAAAGACTTATACTTAATTCTATGGCAGACTATCTACCTAAAAAGGTAAATAACATTATTCGATAGAAGTCAATGAAACAAAAAACTTACGACATAAAAATGTTTAGGAAGGTGTTTTCTTACAGGGAATGGAATTGCCAATTTTCCATCTAACATTTTAAAAAGAATTTCCATGCTGAAAATACCAATATAATTCAATAGTAAGGAATTGAGTTGAATTTCATTACATCAATCAAAATTCAATGTAATCACGTATCCGCTTGCTCGATTTAATTTCAAACATATCACAGATTGCTGATAAAATAAGCATGTTTAGTTTAAATGTATGCCGGTATTAAAATGTCAAAACGGTACTTCGATTGAAAACAAATATGGAAGTCGTGGTCTAGTGATTCTGATTCTTACATTTCAATCATAGGGTCGTGGGTTCGAATCCTACTTCATGTGTTGTGACATGACATTTGCTCCTGAGACAATTACTACGGGCTTAATTTCGTCTAAGATGTAGGGTTATGTTAGGGCTGCAAAAGGATTTCATGTTAGGTTTGGGGTTCGGTATAAGGGTAGGGTAAAGTGTTAAACCCAGGGTTGAAGTTGGTCATTCGATTATAGCGTCTTGAATTTAGAGCAGAGCGATTGTCGCCGGAACAAATATCAAGGAACGCACTCTCTCTGTGAATGTCTGTCTCTTTCTCCCTTCTCACACAGCTTCCACTACAGTCGTTGACTTCAAGATTTGGTCGTCGAGATCACAAGTTGTCACCTACCAAGGCAGAGCAGGTCAAAACACCAGTAAAGGTAATTTGTTTTTAAGTACAAATTTTGCAATAATTATACTGTCTATATGTTATATCTGTCCAGGGAGTATGATTGCGTCATGCCTGAGCATCCTTTTGGCTGCGATTCCCAGATAATAATCAGTATAAAAAAAAACCTGCTTGCCCTCAGAAGACCAGTACTTGTTTACGCAATCTTCCTATAAATCTGCACCCCCTATCCTTTGGTTCTGAAACAGAATTGTTATGTATTCAACAATATATAGCTTAATTACCACTATGGTAATAAGTAATTGAAAATGCTTATTTCCCTTTCCTTTCTTTTTCTTTTACAATTCTCATCACCATATTCATAAAAATCGTAGTCATTATCATCGTTCTATCATCCTCGTCGTTATTCCTATTTTTTTTGTATAGTACTTCCTGTATATTAGTAATAGTAGTGGTAGTAGTAGTAGTAGTAGTAGTAGTAGTAGTAGTAGTAGTAGTAGCAGTAGTAGTAGCAGTAGTAGTAGTAGTAGTAGTAGCAGTAATAGAAGTAGCAGTAGAAGTAGTAGCAGTAGTAGTAGTAGTAGTAGTAGTAGTGGTAGTAGTAGTAGTAGTAGTAGTAGTAGTAGTAGTAGTAGTAGTAGTAGTAGTAGTAGTAGCAGTAGTAGTAGTAGTAGTAGTAGTAGTAGTAGTAGTAGTAGTAGTAGTAGTAGTAGTAGTAGTAGTAGTAGTAGTAGTAGTAGTAGTAGTAGTAGTAGTAGTAGTAGTAGAAGTAGTAGAGTAGTAGCAGTAGTAGTAGTAGTAGTTTCTGTTTCTGTTGTGGCAACTCCCGCAGGAACTCGGCAGGACAGCATATTTTGCTGGTAAACGCTAAGCTGGTATATAACCAATTACCTTGGAAACATTTTATGTCTAGGTTAATCATCCATAGTGGCTGACATAATAGACATAATAGTAGTAGTAGTAGTAGCAGTAGCTGTTGTTGTAGCAACTACAAACTAATACTGCTACAAGTACATGTAGTAGTAGAAATAGTAGTAGAATTGGTATTTATTTTTCATCTGATAATCTTTCCCGAATAGGACCTGACGACCAAAGAACGTGTTAAGGAGCTTATTCATAATAGTTTCAAGCCATTTCATTTCAAGTAATGCATAGGTAGTAGTAGTAGTAGTAGTACTAGTAGTAGTAGTAGTAGTAGTAGTAGATGTAGCAGTAGTAGTAGTAGTAGTAGTAGTAGTAGTAGTAGTAGTAGTAGTAGAAGTAGTAGTAGTAGTAATAGTAGTAGTAGTAGATGTAGCAGTAGCAGTAGTAGTAGTAGTAATAGTAGTGGTAGTGGTAGTGGTAGTAGTAGTAGTAGTAGTAGTAGTAGTAGTAGTAGTAGTAGTAGTAGTAGTAGTAGTAGTAGTAGTAGTAGTAGTAGTAGCAGTAGTAGTAGTAGTGTAGTAGTAGTAGTAGTAGTAGTAGTAGTAGTAGTAGTAGTAGTAGTAGTAGCAGTAGTAGTAGCAGTAGTAGTAGTAGTAGTGTAGTAGTAGTATAGTAGTAGTAGTAGTAGTAGTAGTAGTAGTAGTAGTAGTAGTAGTAGTAGTAGTAGTAGTAGTAGTAGTAGTAGTAGTAGTAGTAGTAGTAGTAGTAGTAGTAGTAGTAGTAGTAGTAGTAGTAGTAGTAGTAGTAGTAGTAGTAGTAGTAGTAGTAGTAGTAGTAGTAGTAGTAGTAGTAGTAGTAGTAGTAGTAGTAGTAGTAGTAGTAGTAGTAGTAGTAGTAGTAGTAGTAGTAGTAGTAGTAGTAGTTTCTGTTTCTGTTGTGGCAACTCCCGCAGGAACTCGGCAGGACAGCATATTTTGCTGGTAAACGCTAAGCTGGTATATAACCAATTACCTTGGAAACATTTTACGTCTAGGTTAATCATCCATAGTGGCTGACATAATAGACATAATAGTAGTAGTAGTAGTAGCAGTAGCTGTTGTTGTAGCAACTACAAACTAATACTGCTACATGTATATGTAGTAGTAGAAATAGTAGTAGAATTGGTATTTATTTTTCATCTGATAATCTTTCCCGAATAGGACCTGACGACCAAAGAACGTGTTAAGGAGCTTGATGTAGATGAGAAACTTCGTGAACGAGCTCAGATCACATCAGGGTTTGCTTACATACAACAGAGACTAGAGGAATCAGAGATGCTACTCAAGGCAGAAAGGGGTGGACAAAGCTATGAAAAATGTGTCAAACAATTAAAGGTACACTCATTTTCATACAGGACATAATCATAAGGTAACAGTGGAACCTACGATTTCAGTCCCCCCCCTAGGAGAAATTAAATAAATAAATAGAGATAAATACTCCAACTAAACCCCAGCAACGACAAAAGTTCATAAGTTTATAGTACAAAATTAAAGAAATTCCAAGCTACATCAACATGAAGAGATCTGACAACAATCGATAATCATTTGACTTCATTCTATAGGGATGAACTTTAAATGGAAAACTTATATAAAGTAGCTATTTTTTTTATTCAACGTCTAACAATCCACTTCTATTAAAATTTTATTGCAATTCATAGACCTGATGAGTGATGAAATGTTCAACTAATTTTATGAAATAGGAAATGAAGAAGAGACAATGTGAGATGAACAAACAGAAATCACAGTTAACCCTAGTAGCACCCACCATGGGCACATGGTCGCCCCTAGGTAGTCCTTCCGGGTCACCAGGTCCAACACTTGAAGATAGACAAGACACAGAAAGGTGAGTCATTATTCATTCAAATCATGATGTATAGTAGTTTTAGAGTTTTCATTGATAGATAGATAAATGAATAGACCGAGAGATGAATAGATACATGCGTTGTACATTTTTGCTTATCAAAATATCATTATATTAATATCATTCCCAAGGAAAAACATCAATCTCAAAAATTGTATTGTCATTCAGCTTTTCTTTTACCATAAATAAATGATTCACTTTATAACCTATGAAATTGTGCTATGCACACCTTTCTCTGATTTGCAGACGAGCTTATGAACGAAAGAGGAACCTTTGGCTTGGTAAGGTGCGGAGTATACTCAAGATCATTAATGCACTTCATAACATCAAGACTAGAGATCTCAGGTCACGTGTTCCATTGTCACATGATCAAGTCAAACACATGTACCGAGATGTGGTGTGGGAGAAACCAGCAATAATCAGGTAGTTAACAATTGTGGATTAATACAATGTTTAATTTGATAAGTCCATATGCCATAATGATGTGAAAGTATATAGCATAAAGTATCCTGAAGATGGATTTAAAAAAAAATTAGTATATATATATATATATATAAAAGTGAAACCTCACTTATACTTGAATAATGTCCCTTCAGCCTGTTTCCTGTACTTTTTATTCCAATTCAAAATTGCTCCCATCAGGCCCACATTGATTCTGTACGATTGAACCACAAAGACACATCAAATCAAGAGAGTAGATATAAAGTATAAGAGTGCTGACAATCAGTTTTATCAGACAGAAGTGGGAAGCCTATAGGCCCACAGTTTTGTTCATGAGCAAAATGAGTTTTTCAATATTTTTCTTGCCCTAAGTTTTCAGTAAATTATTTTTTCTTTCTATTCCTCGATCCACTCTGGAAAATGTCTGTCATCCCTGTACAGCACACGTTTGAAGAAAAGGATTTGAAGAGATCAAAGCACCATGACTGTAATAATAGATTAAGCTGAAATTCATATATTAAAATATGATATCACTTAATATACATGCATATAAGGCCTACATACACTCTAAAACACTAAAAAGGCAATAAGGTGGAAAAGCGTACAAAATGGCCGAGGAGTGACAGCATTTTCCATCCTTATAACTCCTCAGCCTTCATAAAGTTCAATTTACCCCTTTCTACTCTTTCATTTTTACAGTGTATATTTACAATCACATGAAGTGCCACTTTCCGTTGAATTAGATGGAGTTGAATGTCATAATATTTCAAATTATTATATTTTCTTTTATTTAGTCAAAGCAAGCCTACCCGTCCTGTACAGACAGGAATGGAAGCGACGACCCGAGCTCACTCCTCAGCAGACACAGTAAGTTCTGGAGAACAAGCTATGTTGGGTCATTTGAAAAGTTCTAAACCTGTATTACCAGCAGTCAACAAGTCAACACTTAGCATGCAAGGAAAGAGCGATGTTAACCAATCACCAAGCCCCGCCCCATGGAAAAAGTAAGTCAGTTCTTAGGGTATAAGTATTAAAGTTTGTCAGTAAGTCAGTTCATAAGTCAGTTTATAAGTAATAAGTAGTAGGTAAGTAGGTAAGCTTAGTGAGTATGTATGTAAGTAAGAAAATAAGTATGTAAGTTAAAGTAAGTATAAGAGAGTGAGTTACTTAAGTGGGTTAATGGGAATTTTTATCAAATTTGTTGTTGAATTCAACAGAGTAGGCCTACCAAGTTAGCAGGTGATCGTATCCCTACTTTATATCAGCACTGCTTGACAACGCCCTTATTAGATTTGTGGTTGATGATTCTGTTCACATTATGATCATGATCATCCAGAGCTTACATTCAATGCAATTTCTTTGGGAGAAAAACTGATTGAATGAAAATATATATCACCCCTCCCATGTTTGTTTCAAAAATAGGACAGGCTCGCCAGTAGGCAGTTAGGCCACTAAAACTATGGGTTACATTATATATGCCGCGGTTTTTCAAGAACATAAACGTTTGTAGCTTGATAGATGCAAGATATTTTGAATATAGAGATGGATATTTACGTTACCCACCCTGAAAACATTTCTATCAATGTTACATAATCCTTTTGGTAATATATACAACGTACTTCGAGGGACATTCTGTGCTCCCCTAAGTCAAGCCAGTGTACATTCAAATTGTGAACACAGAATTAATAATGTTTGGCCACGGTATTATGGTTATATTCAATACAATTTCCACTTTGTTGGTGAATAAGTGTCGGACCAAAAATAATTACTAACATAAAGCCAAAGTTTGGGAAGATTTTATTCAGCAATTTGATTCCTTGTCAGACACATAATAAAACATCCAATCTTGTTTAAGAGTGTGCTTTATTCGCCACTCATCCAGGGGGGGGGGGGGGTCGCATTGCGCCCCTGCTCAGGATATTCAGTAATACTTGATTACCCTTATGTCCAAGTTTCATGGACTAGGTTTCATATGGTTTGATGACATTTCAAAAGCAGGGTTGACGACGCCGCTTTCGCGGCCGAAAAAGCGGCACCTATAGTCTCGTTCTGCTATGCATAAGAGACAAAAATGCCCCCTCTCGAACGTGTTCTGTGCCCCTTTCACCTAAGAAGGACCCGTTTTATGTGTCAGCAAGTGCCCACTTGCCTTCTTGTAAGTGCCCTTTCTCCAAATTAGTGCCCCCTTTTACCCAAGAAAAGTGCCCCTCACCATAGGCGGAAATCTGTCCCCAAAGGTAGGGGGACCAGGCCCTGGAAAATTGGACAGGCCAAAAAAAAAGGTTTTCACCAAAAGTCTGTCATTTAGTCGAAAATAGTGATAGTTTTCTCCATCATTAAAAAAAATAGTAGGGGGGGGGACATTTGATATTGTGTCCCACCTACTATTTTGGGTAGGGGGGACATGACCCCCCCCCCTGGGATTTCCGCCCATGCCCCTCATGAACGTGTTCTGTGCCCCTTTCATAATTGAGAAGGACCAGTTATATGACGTTTGCAAGTGCTCCTTTGCCTTCTTATAGGTGCCCTTTCTCATATTGTCACCTGAGAAGGATCATTTCATGTGTTAACGAGTGCCCCTTTGAAACAAGAAAACAGTATTTTAATTTTTACTACTTATGAATGACATAGCTTGTAAGGAAAATCCTACGTGCCTTATTAAAGATTCACGAGTCATATGAGTGGGGTAGATAAGCATAGGCGTACATATGTGGGGGGCTTGGGAGGATCTTGCCCCCTCCCCACATTTTCCATGAGCAAGAAAAAAAGGAAAAGGAAAGAGAGAAGGGTGAAATATATCATTTTCTGAATATTAGTTGTCAAAATCTATCACAAAATTGGATTTTCGTCATTAAAATGTCAAGATTTTTGCTCGCTTGCTTCGCTCGCAACTTCTTATAGATTTATGTGATATGACATATCTAGCCCCTCAAAACTTTTAACTTATTAAAGCACTGTAGATAAGCCATTTTTTCTTTGTTTTAAGAAGAGGTGCCCTTTTTTCCCTGTGCCCCCTCCCCCACTTTCAACTTCTCTCCGCCACTTACTAGAATTATTTCAATAAAATATAATAATATATAACATTATATTCAGTAGGTTATATGTTCTCATTAATCAGGGTCTGTTTGTTTTCCTCTTTTTATATGCAATTTTCTGATTTTTTTTAGATTTGGTTACCATGGTTTAGCACGTAAAGGGTTTCGTTTAGAACGTGAGAATAGAATTGATACATGGGAGGATCTTATAACGGCACAACCTCCAGGCTCAGGAAAACGAAATAGCATGCTACCTACACTCTTATCAAGTATGTTTATTACTTTTCTTTTCTCTAATCTTTTTTCATTGTTTTATGTTTACCTTTCTTCTTTTTCAATAGTTTATCTATTCCTTTATTTATTCCTTCATTATTAATCCCTTTTTCATTGATGATCCCATTATTTTAGCTATTTATTTCTTATCATTTGTCTGACCATTGGTCAATAATTCATTCATTTTTGTCATAATATACATCTTCAATCAGATTTAAACATTTATCGTAATTTTTCGGCATTCTGTTGAAATAACAGCCTTTGACAGCATTATGAAAATTTAAAGAAATATTTTGTTCATAGATCTTTTATTGATAACAATCACATCCACCAAAGGCAATTGTTAGGTAAACAAAATGCCCTTGTATACGATAATGAACATCTAACTGAATAAAACATTTTAATAAGAAAGAAATTATTGGGATATGTCTTGTTTTGTGCGTCATAATATGGATAGGATAAAACGTAAAACTTTAATTTTTACTAATCGTTGGACATGGCTGCAAATAAATGTCATGAGTAGGTTCATTATGTCAACCAATCAATTTTTTTGTTGAGAGTATGGTATAGTTGCCTCCATTCTTCCTATATATCCCTTTACTCTACCAGTATCTCATTCTATCCAGTCTATAAGGATAAGTCCATAAAGTTATAATATACAAATAATGATTTTTTTTTTCATTCGTGCAATGGACAGAATACTCCATGAGGTGAAAGATGAAATGATCCATTCAACGAGGCGTAGCCGAGTTGAATGGATCATTCATTTCATCGAATGAAGTATTGCGTATATTGCACGAATTATAAGAACATTCATTATTTGCTTTATATGACACCTAAATAGATGCTTGTTCATATGACATTAATGAATTACGATGCAAAATATGTTAATGCAGTGCAAGAGTCGGTCTGTTGATTGTCGCGTACAGCGAGTATGCAGCAAAATTGCACGGTTGATGACATTGTAAAATGGGCTGAATGATCGATATCAAACAACCAATCAAATGACAAGGAACTATCTAGGTGTCATAATCTGCTTCATTTCTTTTATATAGTGGCTCATCCTGCCAATGCTGTCATGAGATGGCATCAGAATCACATGGATCATAAACAGAAACAACCTTATTGGATGACTGTAGGTGTAGCCAGTGACGAAAAGGGTAAGACACTTCAATCCTCTTTCCATCTTCTCTGAACTCTTAATGTTATATTGTGTCTCCTTGAAGATTCAAATAAGCTGATGAGTAATCTCAGTTGTAAATAACTAAAAAATAAAAGATAAAGTTCTTGTACTTATCATCTTCTGAAATGTAATCTATGGAACATATTCTGTAGTCGGGTTTAACTTAAACTCAGGTTTAAAGTTGTAGTTTAAGTATGGATAGCCAATTGTTACATAAATCACTTACAGTAGAGATATCATATTTCAGCTCATTTGGCTCTCAAATCATTCATAATTGTGTAGGAAGTATAACTAGATGATTGTCTTTACCATCAATGAATCGGGAAAGAGCACAGTAAAAATAAGAAACCTACAACTTCATAATTTTTTTTTACAATTTTGGCTTCCCTTAATTTTAGCACAGAGTTCGACCATGGTCTAAGTTAAACCTGACTTCAGAATATGGGCCAATGAGTCCATGTACATTACTTTTTTAATTTTTTTTTCGTTAAGTGAAACGGCCCCAGGCTAACACATCTGGTAGTAAACCAAGCGTTGAGGTTGAGCCTGACGCCGAAGCTACATTAGAAGATATCAAACAGACTTTCTTAAAGACACAGAAGAAACTAGCCAGAGAAGCTCTACAGGATCTTGAACGACTTGATAGGTATATATTATTAGTGATCATTATGTTGCTGTTTGAAAGGAAATCGCAGCTCATCTTCTGAATATATTTGCAACCTCTCCCCTCAATCATAGATTAACCACTCCCAATTAATTTCCCCCATACTTCCCCTGCTGTACGCCGAGTCGAAAACAAGCCGTTTTATCTCATTTTTATAGTCAAACCATCCAAATGTAGCTGGTACAAGAAAAATGATAAAACGGCTGTTCGGCCGCCAAAGGGGAAATGTGACTGTTACATTAGCACCATTATTTGTGTAAATCCAAAAAATGACGATTACTCTGAAAAGGCTGAAGTAAGTTGCAGAATTAAAGAAAGTATTGGGGTTGTGTAGATTCACTCAGAGGATACATTCTTTTTCTATATAGGAATACAACAACTTCTTGAACAGCACGCAGGAATGTTGTTTTGTCTGTATATGCTTTGTTTTTCAATCGTTTCATTCACTTTTCAATTTGTTTGACATTTCATCTTACTAGGGACAGACAACGTGTGATAAAACACAAGTTTCAGGTGATAACATTAAGCCCTTTATTTGAGAAGACGGTGTTTTATCTACAATCAGCTAGAGCTCATCAGGCTGGCCCTGTTATGACTATTGATGACAGTGACGAAATCAAACTATCTCCATGGTGAGGACTTATTCAATCAAACTGCTTCATTATAATTATGTTATTAAAATCATACCTGTATGTTCATGGTGGCAGCCAAGTTTGAAGAAATAACAGCTGGTAGTTGAAAACATGGGCCCTGATGATGCAGATATAAATGTCAATTTACTGGTGTTTATCTAATTTAATTGCATCATAAAAAAAAATTGTCATTCATTTCACCATGTCCTACTTTACATTGCTTGGCTAATACGATTCGATGTTTTTTATCATCAGGTACATGGATCTGAAAGCAAGTGTCGAGGATGTATTGGGCAAACATGACACGGATGTCGTCAATCTTTTCAATAAACTCTCACAATTTTCACTTGAAGATGGAAAATCAATTCCTAATGCAAAGGTTTGATTAAGTTTTTTTTATACTTTTGAGTCATTTCTTAAAATTCAAAAGTTTTTTTGAGGATCATTTTGTTCTTGCATGCAAATTTAGTTCTCGGTATAAAGATATATTATAAAAATCATTTCCTAACTGGAATGAACTTGAAGTTCTCTGATTCTTCTGTATTTGATTTCAAAGAATGAGATGCTTTGTTGTCAACTTTGACAGAAAAATGATTTTTCCTTTTCTTAAAAAAGTGATAAATCTGTTGAGAAAAACCATGCATATCTTCTTTGGCAATTAGTGGTGTTTGTCCTATAAAATGGAAAAATAAACTATATGAGGATTTAAAAATGTAATCATTTTATTTAATTTCAAAATACTATTGTACTTTCTGTATATACATGTATACTAGTATGCAGAAATGAATAGAACAAGGAAAATGCTACTTTGGTTTCTCTTGTGCTTTCAGCATGTACAAAGAGAGAGAGAGAGAGAAAATTATCAATTGTCTATAATTTTGTTGTCTCAATACAGGAGAAGCTATGTTTACTAGTGATGTCAATGCCGGCGAGTGATCTCCTAACCATTCCTATGCAGCTCGCAATCGTCTTCGTACTCGAAGAGATCCTGTGGGCTCCTCCACGTGCTCTAGCACAGTGGCTGCATCACAAGAAAGTACCCCTGATCATCGACATCGATCTACAATCAACAACGTAGTCGTCCATTGTACAAGTTTCAATTAGTCTTCTTTTGAGCATTGTCTTTGTTGACAATAGAACATGGTGGAATCAGTGTTTTCAGCATTAAAAATAATGTTCCATCAGTATAGTCTGCCTGGACTTTATTTTTTAAAAACAAAACTATTAGACACTTGCATTGATCTTGGATTTTGGATCTTGGATGAAGTATTAGGAGAAACTATGTTTGGAGAAACATAAAAGAAAGTTTAGTCAGCTTCTAATTAGTAATGTAGTACAAGTTTCTTTGAGATATTATCTAAATCTATTGGAAATGTAAAAACCGGCATATAATTTCTTGTTGAAATACAAAATCAAGTCGGATTTAGGTGGAGCATCGATTCATATGCATATTCTGTCAAGAAAAATTAATAATATGTCCATTTATATAGCGCAGTTACTATGTGCATATACTCAACTGCGCTTTGATACTTGGTATCATATTATTACCCCAGTTGTAGCTGAGCCGCCATATTAATAGGCGCTAGAGCATTAAATTGACAGGAGCTTGGACATTTTTGCAGTTACTGGAACATTTGAGAATCAAAATTCCATCAACAATGAACAGAATTTCATATTGCTGCGTGATGAACTTAGGTTGTTTTGGTTTATAGAATTAAAACTGAGCATGAGAAGTTAGAAAGCAAAAACAACATCTGCGAAGCGCAACGACAAAAAGAGCTAGTCCTTGCCAGCGATGATGAAGAGCAAATGTGATATTATGTCTTGATGTAACTAATAAATGATTATCAAAAGCACAATTTTGAAGAATAGTTCATTCATGTTAAGATAAATTAAAGATAAATTCCAGTTTTGGTAACGATCTCCAAATGACTTTTGACAGAATCTGATATAATGACCACCCAAGTGTCTGTTTGTATGAATAAAAATTATGTGCCAAAGGATTCTGGAAGAAATTGTGTAATTGCTGAGAAATAATCAAAATAAGCGCGGATTCGGTCACTTCCGTCGGGTCTTTATTCCAGCAATATTACTACACTGTCCCATGTGTGCCTATCTGTGTTGATGATCTTCAGTGTGAACATTTTTCAGCGTAGATTTCAAGATTTCACAAAGTTCAATGTATGTAACTGTACCAGATCTAGATCCTCAATGATATTCTGACAATTAAGCCTGGTTTTACAGACTTTCTCATGAAATTAGTGTTTACTGCAACTACTGGCATTTCTCTTTAAATCTTACTCTGTTGAACTAATAGGATAATGTGATTTTTGTACAAAATAAAAACAAAAGGTTATTCTAATTCCTTAACCACAAATGATAAGTAAAATAACCCAACAAATCTATCAATGAATAAATTTGTGAGTTATTAATTCGTGAAACGCCTATCAGCCCATGAATAATAATGACAATAATAGCTGGATTTAAAGATAAATAGATAAATGCCAGTTGTGGTAATGATTTCAAAATGAGTTCGTACAGAATCCAATGAAATGACCACCGAAAAGTCTGTTTGTATAAATAAAAAATATGAGCCAAAGGATTCTGGAAGAAATTGTGTAATTGTGTTGGTGATCTTCAGTGTGAACAGTTTTCAGCGTAGATTTAAAGATTTTCACAAATTTCAGTTTATGTAACTGTACCAGATCTAGATCCTCAATGATATGACAATTAAACCTGGTTTTACAGACTTTCTTGTGAAATCAGTGTTTACTGCAACTACTTTCATTTTTCTTTAAATATCGTCTTTTTCAGAAGATGATAGGCATTATTATTACAATTATGAAGGTATGGCTCAAGCTATCGGTTCCCAGCATGCTCCGTGCATTCAAAGAATTAATACTGCTACATGTAGGTAAACCACATCATGGATGCTAATCTTGTACATAGAATCATATTTAGGATGGGAACAATTTTCATGAAACCATTGAATTCAACTGATAATATACTTGTCTGATTTACCCATAACTGAATCTTTGTGAAACACCACTCTTGATGGAAAATATGAAACACATTTCATCTGTTTTTCTTACCTACCAACCAACCCATCCATCCCCCCCCCTTACACCCAACCCCGCCCCACCAACCCAAACCAACCATAAATAAATTAATCAATCAAGGATAAATAAAATGAATAAATACTAAATAAATCAATAAGTTAACTAACAGTCAATTACCCCTCAACTACCATTTTAATCAACCAATCAATTATCAAACAGCCTACAGATCTATCTGTAGTAAACCTACTAAAATTACCAATCACTTATCAACAAGTAATTCAATGACGTGTATACCAATGAATCAGTCAATCTGATAAAACAAAGAATATTTCCTACTTACAATAAAATGACTGCCTATAACTATGCTAATAAAAATGTATCAAACAAACGAATATCTTCAGAGTATTTTTTAGCACAGCAGTATTATCATTTTATTCACGATTCAAAAATATACACTTTGAACTGTACAATGTAATGTACCCCAATAAAACCTCTGAATGATTTGTATATGGCAACGATATATGGCAGCAAATGATTGCCTCAAGATTCCTGATATATTTTAATTTGTATACATTCACATTATGGTAAAAAAAAATGTTATATCAAGTCATTTTGTTTGTTTCCATCTTGGTTCACTCAAAACAAATATAAAATCAGTTAAAAATATTTAAATCTATTTTCACTGTTTACTACTTTGTGTGAAAACATAGGACATAAATCTAATATCTACAAAAAGCAAACGTACATGAATAAAGGTTTTTTAAAATATTCAAATACATTCAACATTGACAAAAATAGAATATTCTAAGATCTTCAAAATATTTCAAGAATTCAGCATGGAGTGGTCTATAATTCAAATTTGTGCTAAAATATCAATTTCATCATGACAAGGTACAATCTGTTCTCACTTTCAACATACATGATAAACACTATAGGGGAAGGTGGGGTAAGTTGTGACAGTTTTTGCTTTTTGCATGTTAGAATTGATATGATTAATAATCTTGTCGATGTAAGTACCTTGCCTTGAAATTTAATTCTTCTGAAATATTTTCCACCTATATATCACTTTCTATCCCCACACTGAAAGTCATCGTGACCTTTGAAAAAAACGATGTCAAATGGCTCAACTTGCCCCATATATGGGGTAAGTTTGAGCCACCTTCTGGGGTAAGTTGAGCCACAAAAACTATGTACAAAATGTATGAGGGGAGAATCAGCATGCCACTTTTTTGTTTAAAGTCTTTTCACTTGCTAATTCTCTATAAATACTAACATCCTTTAAAAGGAAAAGAGCATTCATGTAAATTTGCTCCTTTCAGCCAGCATTTCAATCAATTTTTATGGTTTGTTTTTTTTTAAGATACATTACCATAGGAATTACCAGGGCTCAACTTGCCCCATGCTGTTTGGCTCAACTTACCCCAGTCCGAACTGGTGAACCTTTCTTATGCGCTTAACCATCGCCAATGTATATACCATTTACCACAAGAAAGGATCACCAGTCGTTCTTAAAGTCGCTCTTAACTTACGAACAGCTTTATGAAACACCCACCTGGACTAATAATGCTGTTATCCTGTCTTGATTATATGTAAAGACGTGTGTGTTTATAAACCACTTATCTATTTCACATTCTTTTTTACTTTTTTGGCTGAAATTTATATTTTTCCCTCTAATATACTACTTTTTGTTTCAAAGTTGAAAACAATATGGTGGGGTTAGGGGTTATGCTATGGGTCATCAATACATGACACCACCACAATGTCTGACTCATTCATTATTGGCCTGGGGCTGGTGGCTCAACTTGCCCCTATGCTCAACTTACCCTGCCTTCCCCTACTGTTGTATATTACAAAGATAATGTGTACAAGGAATATAAAACACATACATATAGAATATCAACACTTTTTTGGTTATTTTACAAACCAGGGGGCTGTTTCACAAAGATTTAAGTGTGACTTAGAGTCGCACTTAAATGTCTAGTTTCGCGCAGTATAAAAGGCATGACAGCATTGGTCAGATCATTCCAAGAGGACATTCGCTACTGCGTATTGATCAATAAGATTGCGCGTTGCATATCATGTACGCGTCGACATTTAAGTGCGACCTAAGTCATACTTAAATCTTTGTGAAACACCCCCCGTTTAAACATACTTTCTGGTCGTATTTTGTTATATTGATTTTTCTTCTTCATTATTTGAAGGCATGCCATCAACTAAATTGATTAAAAAGTACAAGATCAAAATTTTTATTATTTAAGGAATAAGATTAAATTACGCAAGAGCCAGTTTGTCCCCTCCTTTGATATACGTCTTTGAGCATTGTTTTACACTAAAACAGTCTCCTGAATGGTGCAAAGGCAGGGGTAAAAAACCCAAACCCAGATGTTGCATGTATGCATTCAATAATTTTAAGAACTGGCATAAACCATGGATAATGCTGCTAAAAACTATGCGCATCATTTTATGGAGTGACCTTAACCCCCTCTTTTCTTAGAAATAAACAGTTTATGAAATGCCTATCTGCGCTACATAAGAATTGTGGACAAAATTTTGCACATTATAAAAGAATGGAATTGATTCTTTAAGTTGGTATAAATAAATGCTTTGATTTCTTTCAAACATAGTTATGAGCATCAGAAAAACATTACAAACCTTGAACGCAATTATCATGTTTTGGAGAAAAACCCAGGTTTAGGCCAGTTTGTAAAATTGTTGATGAATTGTAAAAGCCGGATGAGCATTAAATCATGTTCTAACAAAGGAGAGAGAGAGAAGCAAGAGTGATAATATTGTGCACTGTGTAGCCTCGTTATATGAAGGACACAAGTGAATTAGTCAAGAGTTAAATTTAGTTGAATAAACTTAACTTAAATAACCTATGACCTTACATGCGACCTCCAAAAGCAATGTATCAGAAATATTTTGCTAGTGATTTCTGAATGCATGATGCTATTGTACCCCTAGTACATGTACCGTATCTCCATGACCAAGTATGGTTTCCATTACAGCAGTATGTGCTGTACTGGCAATCACCATGTATATAAGAGCAGGGTGCTACACAACTTTTAAAAGCAATTGCCCGATTGCGCAAGCAAATTTTTGAATAGTTGGAATATACTTGCCCAAAAATCTATTTAACTGGCAAAAAAAAATCCTTGAAAAAAAAGTCATAACTTTTCAAAAGAAAGTTTGTGATTTTATAAACCATTGACTTTTTTTTCTTCTCTTATTTGACTTAAACTGATCTACCTCGTTATTGCATTTCTCTTTCCAAAGTAATTTTATCTTGCCTGCCATGACCCAAATTACGGTCAATATCATATCATCAACCCTAATTTTGGTCATTCTTCTCTGTGAGAATTTTACTTTAAAACACTTGCCTGACTCTAACTTATACTTTTTCTGGGCAATCGGGCAAGTGTTTATATAGCACCCTGCTAAGAGGGCAAATTGCCAATTCGTCCACTCACCACATGGTCTACCTTCATTTAGTTTATTGCCATTCCGTCCATCAACATTTGGTCCAATAATCAATTTGTCAAATCACCATTTTGTCTATTACCATTTTGTCTTAATAACCAGTTGGTCTAAAACCCATTTTCTTTTCATTCATTTTGCACAATTTACACTTTAGTTCAATTATACCAAATGGTATATGGATTAAATAATTATTGGACCAACTGGTTATTAGACGGGATGGCATTAGACTAAATGAAAGTAGACCATGTGGTGAGTAGACAAACTGATGATAGACCATTTGGTAGTAGACGAGTTGGCAATTGGACGAATTGGAAATAAACATCTAAGAGTGTATTGCGGAAAACTTTAAAGCATGCCCTAAAATGAACCCTTCTACAGACCGCCCCCCCAAAAAAAAAAAAAAAATCACGGTAGGGGGTGCCTCATCCCTGCAGGATTGATATCTCTGCTATACACAAATAATTATTCTTAAAAATAATTGAAACATCTTTGTAAAACTAAGCTTTCAACTTTAGGTATCCTCAAAACATAAACCTTTGACACTATAAATGGAAACAAAAATAAAAATGAGAAACCAAGATACATGTAAATGTGTAACTGAAGAAAAAAAAAGACAAAAAAGAAAGCCTGTTTAAAGCACTGAGCATCTTTATGTACATGCATCAAAGTAAAGACACAAAACACACACAAAACTTGACATTCTCTGAACCAATTTTCCTATACTAATTACAGTAGGTTTACTGAATGAGAATGATTTTAAAATTAATGCCCAAATACATATTTGTCCAATATTTCTTTGGCAGAAGGGCTCCACAGTAGGGGAGATTGGGGTTAGTTGGAACGCGGGGTAAGTTGAAACATTATAATTTCCTTTAACGCCTTCAAATAAATTTATGCCATACTGCCCTCAATTTAATGCCATTATCAACAGCCATCCACCATATTACAGACAACACATGTGCAACAAGCCTGGTGAAGTTAGAAAGGAATTTTTGTTTTTTCACCTTCTGAGTAAGTTTTTTTTCTCTTTCAGAAATGTTTTATTATCTCCGAGAAGTTTATAGATCAAGTTGGCCAGTTTGGGGTATAATACACACTATTACCAAGCAACAAAATAAGGTTATTAATGTGCCATTATGAAGTCCCTTATATGTGCTATAAGCTTGTGAATGTCAAATGGGCCTCTTGGGTTAGTTGGAAAAAGGGGGCTATTTGGAACATGTTCCAACTTACCCCAAACATAATTATGAATATAAAAACATTGAATATGAGAAAAAAATGTATACAGTATTTCACACTTTTTTAAACATGTCTTGTAAGCCATGCTTGTTTTATTTCTCAAATTAGGTCTGAGTGTGCATTTAAGGCCTATTGTAGGCCCCTAACGAAATATTAACCCTTATCAAATGGGGGGGGGGGGTAATTTGAGCCCTCCCTCGACAAATTTTGTCACTTCACCGTTGCGCGAATTTTTTTTACCACACCGCTCGCTGACTTTTTACTCCCAAGTCTTGCACATCATTTGAGACCAAATTTGCGATGCCCGGGTGCCCAGTTTCGAAATTACGCAACAATTACATATCGGACCAAAAATTGCTCAAAAACATGATCCCATGTACAAGTTAAAAAAAGTTTAAAAACAAAAAATACATTTAAAAGAAATTGTATTTTTTGCATTTTTTTTCGTAGATACAGTGTATTTTTAATAAATCACCAAAAATTAGCATTCTACTAGGTAAATAAACTGAGTTAAAGGCAAAAACATACACAAAAAACAAATTCAGGGCAGATTTCATAAGCTTATTTGCATAATGAATTAATAAACAAATATAAACAATCAATTTTTGTTGTGTAAATTTGATGCAGAAGTATAAGAAATTGCTGATACACTTAATTGCAAGTAAGATCAAACGCACACAAATACGTGGAATTCTACTACACAATCAGCTTGGGTGAGTGGCTGTATAACAGAAAACAAAGTTGAACAAATCAGAATATACACCTTTAATATTTGAACTTTAAATAAATAAAGCAAGTCGGCTAAAACCATGTAATATTACAGTTGTCAGTAGTTTTAGTTTAATTCTTAATTGACCATGCAGTGTTCCAACTAACTCCATACCATGTTCCAACTAACCCTGTATATGGGGTAAGTTGGAACGCTTGCGATGGTCTTGTTCAAGGCGGAATTTTTCAGTAACCATCAGATCACAGAAAAAAAATTTTATGGGGCACAATTGAAGCCCTTAGATATATGCTTCAAGCTGATATATGGATTGTTTCTAGAGTAAAATCTATTTGGATTTTACAGCCATTTTTGTGAAAAATGTTCCAACTAACCCCAATCTCCCCTACTCTCAGGAAGCAATTCACCCAAGAGAGGACTTTGAAAAAAAATCAGTCTTAAATTGGCAGTACTGTGCAAGCCAAAATGTTTAATTCTTACTATTAAAATGTTGATAAGTTTAATGCAACAGAACAACAATCAGTTAAGAAGATCTAGATTCAACAGAAACATAGTTACATGTATACAACTTTTTTTTTAGATATCACATACAGATTACAGCAAAATTCCATTGTAAGCAATATCATCAGTAGTCCTCTCCATATTCTGTACATAACTATTTCCAAATACAAGCAATATACAAGCTACTAGTAAGATTTCTGACAATAGTACGTTATGTTGATCATATACATACATGATTCCTGAGAAGTGGTAAAACATTTGAAGAAATTTCAACAATTTGACAAAATATCACCCGACAGTCTAATTTTGACTTGAGAGAAAAAAATTTAATGCATAAAACTTTCAAAAAAAATTGATCATACATGTACTAGTATATGTTTGACATATTATACTTCAGATGGCAACTTTGCTATATCAAATTATGACCACTTTTCATTGACGAGTGGAATGGTGGTTGAATAAAATGTAACTCAAATGTTATATAAGTCAGAACTGTATCAAACTATATATATAATATTTCCAAGACAATTCTCACAACCAAGTCCCTATGCCCAGTCCTAAACAATTTTGACTAGTAAGGAGTCCCTTTCAAACAACTGTCCTACTTCTGCCAGTATAGCAGTTACCATGGTAACAAGGCTCAGCAGCCAATCACAATCAAGGTTTCCCATAGAACTTACAATAATGGCAATTTTACAATAGTGATAAGACTTAAAGAAACAGGACCAGGATGGATAGTCCTGGAATGTGGCATTTGAAAAAAAAAAAAAAAAAAAGAATATGTGCAAGACAGCAAAAAATTGCATACAACCTATAAAAGATAGGAATACTAAATACAGCTTGATTGCATGTTGCTGTTAGATTTGTATGTGTGAGCTAAAGTCATTTTCATCCATTGTGATAAACCACAGCAATAATATTAAACAAACAAAAATTCCAAGAAAATATATGTGCAGGATACCTGAAGAATGTTTGAGAGAAGAATGGTTTCATCAGTCAAGCTCTGAGTCAAGATCAGGTTGATTCTCTGCAATGTCCATAATGGATTGGAGAGCATCAATAAACCGCCATACATCTAAGTAGTTACAGTACATGGGAGCTGGAGCAATGCGAATTACATTGGGTTTCCTCTCATCACACTGAAAAAAAATTAAGAAAAAGAGGTGAAATGCTATGAACGTTTGGTTTCAACCCTGAAAACATGCTGTTTAAAATAATCATCACAGTACATTTGTTTGACAAAAATTAAACTAAGTTATTTGAAGCACAGTAACAATTTATGAGAATGTCAGGAAAAATACGAACAAGTAATATTTCCTTATTTTTGTAAGCTACGCATGGATTCATGAGAGACGTACGTTCAGGTAATGAGACCAAAATGATGCAAATGGTCTAAACAAAATGGAAATCATGATAATAAAAAGCAATTACTGTTTGCAGTAAGACTTTTTCATCACACCCAGAAACACATGCATGGAACAACATAAACAGATTGTTATATGTAACAGGCATCTGAAAAGCTATCTCCTGTGTGATCTTATTCTCAAAATATTTATCTACATAACAGCGAGTGTTCTTGATCTTTTCTGCAACAAGATGTCCTAATAAGCGATACAATCTTATGAGTTTAATACAGACAAGTACAACATTTGGAATAGAAGTTTGAGATACACTCAGTGTGTGTGAACCCCCCCCCCAACACCAACCTGAAACCTGTCAAGGTTTTATTCTATGATGTACTTACCACTATACCTCTCTTGCCCATCTCACTATGTATCCTGTTGATTGGTATGGAGAAGTAAAGGGATAGTTGGGCACCTCTTTCCTCTGGATTAGAAGGTGTCAAGATGGTGATAAACTCCTTGTTCTTCCTATGGGGACTGTCCTTACCAAAGTAATGACCTACCAGGTACTCTAAGTAACCTGTTAAGACCACCGACTTGGCTCGCAGCTCTGACATACTGGTCTTACGAAACACCTACAAAATAATTAAGGCATGATATGATAAATACTGATATAACTTCGATTGCAAAGTAAAATTTTGTTTGTTAAAAATCCTGAGACGTTAGGATCAACTGTAGTAGGATTAACACAATAAAAACAGAAATAAGTTATCATTTACCAGAAACATATCAAGTAACATGATGTAACAAAACATGGACGGAGTGCACACTCCTCTATTTCCAACAGTATATTAAAACAAGTGGAATGCCTCTGGCCGTCCCACCTGCATCACGCGGTTCAATATAGCAGCAGTGCTCACTTTGAATACTACTCTAACTCGCACAAGATGTTCAGTGATACATGGTTACTCTTATTTCCCCTTTTTTATGAACTAGACCAATAAACTTACAGAGATATGATGGTTATTCAACAAAAAACCCCAACATAGCCAAAGTTCATTGACCTTACATGACCTTTGACCTTGATCATGTGACCTGAAACAGGATGTTCAGTGATACTTGATTACTCTTATGTACAAGTTTCATAAATCAGATCCATAAACTTTCAAAGTTATGATGGTAATTCAACAGATACACCCAATTCGGCCAAAGTTCATTGACCTTTGACCTTGGTCATGTGACCTGAAACGCGCACAGGATGTTCAGTGATACTTGATTACTCTAAAGTCCAAGTTTAATGAACTAGACCAATTAACTTTCAAAGTTATGATGGTAATTCAACAGATACCCCCGATTCGGCCGAAGTTCATTGACCCAAAATGACCTTTGACCTTAATCATGAGACCTGAAACTTGCACAAAATTTTCAGTGATGCTTGATTACTATTATGTCCAAGTTTCATGAATCAGATCCATAAACTTTCAAAGTTATGATGGGAATTCAACAGATATCCCCAATTCGGCCAAAGTTCATTGACCCTAAATGACCTTTGACCTTGGTCATGTGACGTGAAACTCATGCAGGATGTTCAGTGATACTTGATTAACCTTATGTCCAAGTTTCATGAACTAGGTCCATATATTTTCTATGTTATGATGACATTTCAAAAACTTAACCTCAGGTTAAGATTTCGATGTTGATTCCTCCAACATGGTCTAAGTTCATTGACCCTAAATGACCTTTGACCTTGGTCATGTGACATGAAACTCTAATAGGATGTTCAGTAATACTTGATTAACCTTATGGCCAAGTTTTATTAACTAGGTCCATATACTTTCTAAGTTATGACATCATTTCAAAAACTTAACCTCAGGTTAAGATTTGATGTTGACGCCGCCGCCGCCGTCGCCGTCGGAAAAGCGGCGCCTATAGTCTCACTTTGCTTCGCAGGTGAGACAAAAACAGAGTTGTACATTAAAATAAAGACCCAATTTCAAAATGCACCAGGCATTTTGTATTTATTTCTATTTATAGAGATACAGGTGTGTGATGTGGGGGATGACAAAAGAACATGGCTTGGCATATACCAGAGCTACCAAGTCTCCCGCATTATGCGTGAGACTCAAGCATTTTGGATTCTTTTTCATCCCCTCAAATCTGTCTCACGCAACTACCACAGCCTATCCCCATTTACATTGTACACAATGTGTGTGATCTCACTCAGAATTCACAGAAAATCTCACGCATAGTTGGTCTTTGAACTTGGCATCTCTGATATACTTACATCTAGACTTGCTCTCAGGGGACAAGCTGCAAAGATGGATGGGTTACTAAGGCGATATCCTGAGATGCCTGGAGATAGTTCAAGCTCTGCAACATTAAATAAAACAATGGACACATGTATATCACATGAGGATGAGAAATGAATAGAGATCCATCATTTTAAAAGAAATTGACCCTGATATTCAGTTTTAGTTTTATCTGGCTAGTGGTTGCCCATAATATTGGAAGAGGCTGCAGCTTTTGTCCTTGCATTTACGAGTCTGATGCTGTTACATGAAATGTAAACAATACATCTGATGAGGAAAACTCTTAATAGTGGATGCAAAGCAGCTCCTGCATATACACTCCAGTCTCGTTTTCTTTTGATCCACGAATGTCCAGTGGTACTGAGTAAAAGTTAGACCCACAGATCAACAAATTATAAAGGAAAAGGAAAAACAATTTACATGTAGGAAGGTAAAAAAAGTAAAAACTGACAGGTCTGCCTATTTTGAAACCACAGCAACAATAACTAGTTCATAGTCTCTCACAGTAGATGTATTGCTTACAATAAGCATAACACTAAAGATTCTGCAGACTCTGCCTGTGGTCGTACACACTAAGTGTGGTCTAACAAGGGTTTAGGAAGTCAACAGGGTCACATTACATTGACTATGATGTCACATGCAATAAAATGGGATTCAATTTCTGTCCACACAAACTCCTTACTTGAAAGTATCAGTTATCCTTTATCTCTCACTTCTATTTCTCTTGAACATAGAGAGACCCGTTTCTGAATCCCAACACATGAGAACTGCACGATGACTACAAAAGCTCTGTAAAAAATCACAGCCTCTAGCACCATATAACAACCTCTAAAATACATGCAGCAAGCAAAAACTGTATGATGATTGCTGCATATGTAACCTAGGCCTCACTTCTCAAAAGAAACGGCGGGTAGTAGTAATTTAACCATGGTTGCAGCCCCCCCCCCAGAAAAATTATCCCTCACCCCCCCAAAAAAAAAATAGAAAAAATAAATAAAAATAAAATAAAATCTGCGACTACATATCAAAGCATTTTTCTAATGGAGGAATACATAAAGGTACATGGATAAGAAAAAGAATAATATACATGTAGGCGGTAAGTGCTTGATTAAAAATAGCCAGCAAACTTTAAATCAAAAGAAGATAATGATTATACTAATGATAAAAATATACAAGTAGTGATGCAACATTTATATTAATAATGTGATGAACTTAGAAGTTACCATAATGGAATAAGGGATAATACTACAGAATAACAATACAAAATCTAGCATTACTCATGAATGTACCAATAACTTACAAATAAATTAATGCCACCAAAGTTAATGTGAAAAGATGAAATAACTTCTATTACATATCAATAAATTAAATGGCTAAATTTTTTTTAGGACCACTTTTCAGGTGTAAGTTCCCGTAAGTATGCACAGTGCCCCTTGTCTGTGCACACTTGTATCTGCACGATTTCAGTTAAAGAAGATATGTAATGACCACAAACTTTACACATGCAATATATATAAGGATATTCATTTTAAAAATCTGACTAAAAATGGTTTCTCGCATTCTTGTGACAGCCTCAAAATGCATCCTTTCTCATCAAAATCTCTGAATTGTGTGTAAAGTAAATGGGTGCGCAGACATAGGGCACCATCTTGTTGTTCAATCTGAAAATGACTGGCGGTTTTTTCCAAGAAAATCATACATTTCTCTAAAACTTTTATGAGATTTTTGCCATAATTTATACTCATAAGAATATGAGGAGCATAACTCATTTTATGTTAAAGAAAAAAAAATCATGATTAATCTTAAGTTGAATTGTCAGATGCGTAGACATGCCCCCCCCCCCCTTTCATACAATATGCATGCATCATCTGCTACAATAACATATTACATCCAATCAAATGAAGAACCACAGAGCAGCAGATAGCATGCAGTACAAATGCATAATATGCACTCTAAATGTGCCAAGTATTTGCCCTACATACAAAGCAAGTGCATAAAAAATATACATGTATGCAAGCGAGTGCTGTATGAAGGACTATACATGTATGTAGATGCACAATACACAGTTGGGATCACTGTTTAATAATAGGATTTCTAACTAGGCTTAATTCTTAAATGTGTTCTGAAGAAGAAACAATTTTCTGTCATACATTCATAATATTGTCAAGCCATTTCATTTCAAGTAATGCATAGGTAGTAGTAGTAGTAGTAGTAGTAGTAGTAGTAGTAGTAGTAGTAGTAGTAGTAGTAGTAGTAGTAGTAGTAGTAGATGTAGTAGTAGTAGCAGCAGTAGTAGTAGTAGTAGTAGTAGTAGTAGTAGTAGTAGTAGATGTAGTAGTAGTAGTAGATGTAGTAGTAGTAGTAGTAGTAGTAGTAGTAGTAGTAGTATATGTAGCAGCAGTAGTAGTAGCAGTAGTAGTAGTAGAAGTAGTAGTAGCAGTAGTAGTAGTAGAAGTAGCAGTAGTAGTAGTAGTAGTAGTAGTAGTAGAAGTAGTAGTAGTCGTAGTAGTAGTAGTAGTAGTAGTAGTAGTAGTAGTAGTAGTAGTAGTAGTAGTAGTAGTAGTAGTAGTAGTAGTAGATGTAGTAGATGTAGTAGTAGTAGTAGTAGTAGTAGTAGTAGTAGTAGTAGTAGTAGTAGTAGTAGTAGTAGTAGTAGTAGTAGTAGATGTAGCAGTAGTAGTAGTAGTAGTAGTAGTAGTAGTAGTAGTAGTAGTATATGTAGTAGTAGTAGTAGTAGTAGTAGTAGTAGTAGAAGTAGTAGTAGCAGTAGTAGTAGTAGATGTAGCAGTAGTAGTAGTAGTAGTAATAGTAGACGTAGTAGTAGTAGTAGTAGTAGTAGTAGTAGTAGTAGTAGTAGTAGTAGTAGTAGTAGTAGTAGTAGTAGTAGTAGTAGTAGTAGTAGTAGTAGTAGTAGTAGTAGTAGATGTAGCAGTAGTAGTAGTAGTAGTAGTAGTAGTAATAGGTCCATGGTTTAACTTCATGATCTTACAAGTAATGCAGGCATCTTGGGTATTTACAATGTTGTATAAAAGCACACAGCACAATTTTTTGTAACATGGGTGTGTTGCATTTAATCGCAAGGCTTTCTACAACAAGAAAGTTTGGTGGGTCAATACTATATTAGTGCAAGTGGCCAAGCTTTTTTTTATATAACTATATTGAAAGTTGTATGCTTACTGCCATAATAAAGGTAGATAATTGTGTGAAACAAGTATTTCCAATGCACATTTTGTTTTGACAAACACCTGATCCATCACCAAAAATGATCAATAAGTCAACAATCTGACTTCAATTAGCTTCATCCGCACTGGAGTGTAGAGCTAACTTGTCATATGTAGTCCAAGAAGAAAATGTTTGAAATAAGTTGCAGCAAACACTCCAGCATGTTAGAAATGTTAAGTCTTTAAAGGGTGTGAGTGGTCACAAATAAAAAGATCTGAAAAAAGCTGAAATATAAAGAGCTCCCATACTTTTTGTACAGAGGAAAGCCAAAAATAAGCTGAAAATCAAAACCAAAAAAATCTGAAATCAGCTGAAAATCTGAACTCTCACACCCCTGATGTCTATATTTGATGTAAATTTTAAATCTCCCATTGTGGCTTACTGAATGCTTTATGGTGAAGGGTCATAGATGTCCAATTCTAAAAGGAATTTTCATATTTACTGGATGGTAGATGATGAAAATATCCTGGCCCAATCCCTATATAAGGGGGGCATGATGGATTCGCCCCTAGAAATATAGAATTATTTGGTTTAAAAAAGTGAGAATATACAATAAAGGTAATAAAACATAATGAATGAAGTATTAGAATAAAATATCAATAATCGCAATGTCTACTCCTAATAAACAATTTTGTTATGTGCAATAACTTTAGGGAAATGGGTTTCCTTATTCAGCCCACCTCATTATTTTTTTTGCAATGAAAATCATAATATTTCATGCCATTTTTTTTTTAAGACTCAGGCAACTTTTATGTCCGACGTTATAACACCATGGTGCACAATTCAAAAGTCATGTATAGTTTGGTCTGCATGTAAGACTATAGAGGGTGTATCATAAATAGGTCTGCTAATGAGTTATAGCCACCTGTGTCCTGCCACAAAGCTTTGAATCCCAATCAAAACAAATCATTGCTTGATTCATGCATTAAAAAAAAGTTTTGCAGAGAGTTCATCACTATTGTTTTAGCTTTCTAAACGTTATTATCTTTGCTTTCTCAAAACGCTTCCATTAAAATTCAAACGTTATATTTATGAAGTGTCATTAGCATTATGTATCTATTAATTTCTTGATCATTTTTTCATAGTTTCTTTTTATTTCTGTAAATGGTGGTTGCCATAATGTATGCTTTTCTGGTGGTCAATAGCCGTGATATATATTAAGTGCTAAATATTTTTAAATTCCAGTGTACCTTCCTTGATTAGCATTACAATATCAGCTATTAACTCTTGAGATATTAGTACTTGTGGTTTATCAAAAAATCTATAGTATGGAGTGCCAAATTTGATAAGAAATACTAGTAGACATTCTAACAAATTCTGATTTATTTCCACACTCTTTAACTTAAATTGGGGGAAAAGAAAAAAAAGTAATACTGGTAATTACAAAAGCCTGTCTAAAACTTTGGTAACATTAAATAACATTATCTGACTATACTTTTGTTTAACAGTTACATTTTTTTGCCATAATCAAGCCTTTCTAAGTTTTACACTTTTATATAAACAGAAAAGGGAGACAAATAATTTTAGAAAGGTGTCACACAAGGGGTCAGACATACGTGTATTTCAAGGAATTCCAAAGAAGTGATCTATATAATCTAGACTGGCAATTAAAAAAGACCCTACAACCACAGACTTCACACATGAAACATTCACATGTGTGTGTGTAAATATGTATGCTGAAAAAACATCATTACACACAAATTCATGTAATATAGCATACCATTCCAATATTTGTAAAAAAAAATAATAATTAAAAAAAAGTAATTGTCACTACAAGTATATGATAATGGCAAAATACATTCATGATGCTCAATCCATTCATTTTTGGGGGGCTTATCAATACAAAGGCCTATACTTTGAACCTAGTTCAAAACTCACCATTATTCATGTCGAATCTGCTCTTAAACTTGTGGCCCCACCATCCAACAAGCCTGATTGAAAACAGACACAAAACACAGTTGTTATAATCTCTATTTCATATATTATATAGAAAATATGAGAGGATAAATTCAAGGAAATATATGATGAAAATATGTTTCCTCATCTAAACAATTCACAGAGGTGAGCAGAACTGTTTAATGATTGAATAATTTTAACCAAAGGTTATGCACAACCTGTACTGTGACAGATGGGTGTCATCCAGCTAAGGATGGCAGATATGAACAAAGTTATCTGTACATGAAGTACCAACTCATCTCTTCTTGAGAGAGAAGTTGTAGGTCAGTGATCAAATGAAGCAACTATATCTGAATGAAACACTTCTTTAAAAACATATCAAATATATCCATTTACAATCACTTCTGACAACTACATTTCTAGGTCTGCTCTGTGCAATATTCCATTGCACAGTTGATCTCAAGTTTGTCAGGATTTCATCCAAGCAGCATCGTTCATGAATGAATATTTGTACAGATAACTCATTGACATGGGTTTGAATCAAAGATAAACCCTATTTTATCTTAGGCTAACAAAAAAATTGAAGGCCAACAGCTAAAGAACTCCACCTTGACCAACCCGGCCTTAACTTTAATTTATGCATGCACTTTCTATAGCAGTTAAGCTGCCTAGGTATGCACAAAAACTATGTGCAGCAGAAGTGATAACCAAATTATGACAGTTCTACCCATCAAGAGTTGCAATAGTATTTAGCAATAAAGATCAATTCTAGTAAAGCAGGTACAAAGTTATCTCATGATTGTACTTAGGAATATTTAAGAGGATTGTAACATCCTCCAGGAGTAGCAAATACAGGCCAACCAGAGGAGCATTTCAAAAAGTGATTTCTCAGCAATTGTTTACTGACAACAAAATGAGTACCTAAAAATCATACCATCCGATTAGCACAGAGCAATCTTGGGAATGAAAATCACTATCAAGATTCTTAATGAAATTTTCCGAGATAACTCTGGCGATGGACACAGTGGGACATCAACATCCAATGTTCTTAGATTTCCCACATGAGCCCATTATCACATTTATGTACTCATGATTTTTTATGAATCGAATCTAGTTTAATTTATGCCTTGTTATACCGAAGTAAGAACTTAGTATTTTTTTATATATAGATTTTTTTCATGTCAAGTATTTACAGGGTCATTTTCGTGGTGCACTTTGGATGATTGCATTCAAAGTTAATTTTCTACAGGTACCCCATTTGGGGTGCCTGGAAATGTATTCCTCCTTGCCGAAATTAAGTGCACTGCGAGAGTGACCCCTTAATTTTAATCTAAATTCCTATGTTAATACTTTATATTGCTTTTTGTCTTTGTAATTGTTTTAATCTGTAATTCATGTTCATTTCAGTTTTTACTGCGAGACATGATGTTTTTAATAAAATCCATTTATCTATCTATCTATCTATCTACCTTAAAGTGATTGGTTAACATTGGTTTGACTTTTAAAAAATCTGAGCTAGAAGGTCACACTTGTCACCTGTGTCTGTGATATGTTACAAAAATGAAGCCCAGAAAAAATTGCGTTCGAAAATCATTATTTAGTGCTTCAAAAATTGAAATATAAAGTGACCGGAAACGCCATCTTAATTTCATCCCATACACTTATGTGTACTATTTAGGCGTCTATAAGACGCCTATTTACATAATTGGGGTTTGCCTTGTAGTTTTAGCTTTTCATTCTCAATAATGGTTGTTTTCAGGGTTGATTAGTTCTAATACATGCACTTGTACACCTGTTTCATCTTGGTTTGAGAATTGTTTAAATCGGCTGCTCACAAAGTTAAACAATACCTTTAATATACTATAGGCATACATACTTAGGTTCTATTGTGTGAGCCAGTTTAGAGTGAAGAAAAGCGCCACCCAAACTTCCAGCACCAGAATTCAAATACTGAAACATAGATATTGAAAATGTAAGTTTATCATGTCATACACGCTAATGTATTAATATAATCAGCTCATTTAAAGGTCAAGTCTACCCCAGAAAATGAAAAAAAAAATGATTTAATTTTTTATTTTACATCCGATTTTGATGAAATCTTCAGTGTCATGCTTGTTGGATATTTCTCTTTTTATTCAAATCAATTTTTTTTGGGTAGACTTGTCCTTTAATATCTTAATTCATTACTTTGAAACACATAATTATCAAATGGGTTTTCATATCTTTTTGTAACAGCTGTGCTTATTTTTCTTCTTCTGGCATTTGACCATGGACGTAATATGCAAAAACAAAAATCACTATTAAAGAAATAGAGTTAAAAGATCAGCAGACAAACAGAGTTTTGAAAGGAAAACCTTTAAGTTTTAATGAAACCATACAAGGTTTGAATAGTGATGCATGCCTGGATTTGATCAAATTAATAATTTAAAATATAACCCACAAACCATATTAATGTGTGTCATGCATCAGTGATGTGAAAACCTAAAACATATGGTGATAGCATTGTTTCTTTCATTTATTTATAACTACCAATATGACTCAACAGAGTTCCTGTTTATTGCTTTCTCTCAGGGACATTGGTGTAGTATAAAGTAAAGATTTAGTTACCTTGTATGTACACCAAACTGCAAAGTCCACATCCCAGTCATGTAGATGAAGCTCTACATTACCGACAGCATGTGCAAGATCAAAACCAACATAACAACCCTGTGTGAATGCAGATTAAAAAGAACACACATTAATATAGACATTGGAAGGGAGTGTTCATACATGCAGTCTGAAGTGTCTGGACACTGGACAATATACTTTCATAGAGATAGAGAGAGAGCGAGAGGAAGGAAGGGAGACAAAGTACCTTTTAGAGACATATTTCAAAGGGGAAAAGTAGTTAAGAGAGAATTTTTCTCTTGATGGACAATCACAGGAGAATATTAAAGCAAACAGATGTACAATCTAACTGATATTTAACAAGTTCAAAACAATACTTTGTTCAGGGTGATACATAAGCACTTGCCTGATTGTCCGGGGCAAATAAAAGTTAGAGTCGGCAAGTGTTTTGAAGTCAAGACCAAAACTACTTGCCCGAATTGGGCAAGCAAAATTCTCACAGTAGAATGACCAAAATAAGGGCCGATATGATATACTGACCCTAAGTTTGGTCATGGCAGGCAAGATAAAATCACTTTGGAAAAAGAAATGCAGTAACAGGTAGATCAGTTCATGTCAAAAGAGAGAAAAAGGTAAATGGTTTAAATAACCGCAAAAATTTCCTTGAAGAGGTAAAACTTTATTTCAAGGACTTTTCGGGCAAGTGAAATAGATTTTGGAGCAATTATGTTCCAACTATTTAACACTTTACTTGCCCGACTAGGCAAGTGCTTCTCAAAAGTTATGTAGCACCCTGCTTTGTTGCAGGATTAGATTATCATTTTAAATGCCATAATGCCAAGTCTGTGAATCAGTTCAAAACCCTACTCAAAACCTACCTGTTTAACAGATGATTCACAGTTGTGGGTCGGTCAATTGGAGGTGCACACCAGTTTTGATTTTTTATTATTAAAATAGTTTTATTACCTGTTTCATTATCCAGTGCCACTTTTTTTTAAAACCCAATTACAAACCATAAACAGAACACAGTACGCTTAGAAACACCAGTAGTAAGCGCCTTATAAATGTTATGTATTATTATTATCATCATTAAAGAGGTATCACACTGAGTGTTGAACATAGCTATAATATTGGGTTTTGGTAGCTTGGTTATAATTCAAAATTAGGGGGAAGAAAACAAGAATACAAACAGAATAAAGAAGCAAAGAAAAGTATCTACGATCAACAAAATTACATGTACACTGATAAGAAAACATAATTACATTTTAAACTCTTCTTCTTCATATCACAGATTTACAAGACAATCTACCAAAATACCATCCATGGCTGAAACTTTGCACAATATTATAAAGCTTCTATTAGATATTATGATTCCATGGTAACATGTGAGAACATCATTATTTTTCATGGCAACAAGGCACTCAGCTCATCCTACATAAACCTGTCTCTTGGTATATTACCCCCAGGCATGTATGTTAATTAGGGCACAGTACAGTATTTACAACTGATTATTACATGTATACAGATGCACTGCTAAACCCCGGGTAATTATGCTGCATGTACTGTAGAGCGCTTTGAGACTTCTGACAAAGTATTAAGCACTATATAAGCAAGTATAATTATTATTATTAATTACAGGAAAGGTATTAGTGATAAAATCTCAATCAGTTTGCTAAGCCTGTCTGTGATAAAACTATGATTGAAAATATTCAGATATTCATTTTTTACGTGAGAACTTACTTATAGCACAAGCAATTAAACCACAAAAATAAATAAAAAGAAAAAAATGCTACTCTCACGTTTTATTTTCCTTAAAAATCTTACTCCAGTTGAAATTTCTATAATTTTGATGTGAAAATGGTCGTTTCAATATCGTCATTCTGTTTCTGTTTATACAACACTCTCATATTCAGAACAAACATATATGCATAGAATTTCAATTGGGAGAACTAATCTCTGATTGGCAAGCAGCGAGTAATTAAGCATGTTGTAAGGCTTCTTGATATGACACAAGAATATGAAATCAACCTATGCCAAAAGGAAGCAAGTATCAATATTGGCAATTCCTATAAATGAGCAATATTTGTCTACACTGATGTTAGTACATGATGGCTTGCCCAACATATCAAAAGGAGTGTCAATACATTAGTTTCACCCACGAAAAAGGTCACTAGGTAAAATATAAATAATTCACATTTGCTTGATATGCTACTGGCTTCTTTATGCCATTGTACGATAATGAAACAAAGTCATTTCAGTGGCTTCCAAAAATATACAAGGCATATAAAAGCGATGTTGTGTCTCGCACACTTGTGAAAATAACCAGAAATATCGCGATTTGCCAAAGCAAGGGGGAGTTATCATTGCCTAAAAAGGAACTAAAGAAATTACAAGGCCAAAAAACAACTCCCCTATAAAAAAATCCCCACCTAACTAAAACAATAATAATATAGGGTCTTCGTATTATAGTGTACAAATCCCCCTAAGAATAAACAAGTGGAATGCCTCTGGCCGTCTCACCTGCATCACGCGGTTCAATATAGCAGCAGTGCTCACTTTGAATATTACTCTAACTCGCACAAGATGTTCAGTGATACATGGTTACTCTTATGTCCAATTTTTATGAACTAGACCAATAAACTTACAGAGATATGATGGGTATTCAACAAAAAACCCCAACATGGCCAAAGTTCATTGACCTTACATGACCTTTGACCTTGATCATGTGACCTGAAACTCGAACAGGATGTTCAGTGATACTTGATTACTCTTATGTACAAGTTTCATGAATCAGGTCCATAAACTTTCAAAGTTATGATGGTAATTCAACAGATACACCCAATTCGGGCAAAGTTCATTGACCTTTGACCTTGGTCATGTGACCTGAAACGCGCACAGGATGTTCAGTGATACTTGATTACTCTAATGTCCAAGTTTAATGAACTAGACCAATAAACTTTCAAAGTTATGATGGTAATTCAACAGATACCCCCGATTCGGCCAAAGTTCATTGACCCTAAATGACCTTTGACCTTAATCATGAGACCTGAAACTTGCACAAAATTTTCAGTGATGCTTGATTACTATTATGTCCAAGTTTCATGAATCAGATCCATAAACTTTCAAAGTTATGATGGGAATTCAACAGATATCCCCAATTCGGCCAAAGTTCATTGACCCTAAATGACCTTTGACCTTGGTCATGTGACGTGAAACTCATGCAGGATGTTCAGTGATACTTGATTAACCTTATGTCCAAGTTTCATGAACTAGGTCCACATATTTTCTAAGTTATGATGACATTTCAAAAACTTAACCTCAGGTTAAGATTTCGATGTTGATTCCTCCAACATGGTCTAAGTTCATTGACCCAAATGACCTTTGACCTTGGTCATGTGACATGAAACTCTAATAGGATGTTCAGTAATACTTGATTAACCTTATGGCCAAGTTTTATTAACTAGGTCCATATACTTTCTAAGTTATGACGTCATTTCAAAAACTTAACCTCAGGTTAAGATTTGATGTTGACGCCGCCGCCGTCGCCAAAGCGGCGCCTATAGTCTCACTTTGCTTCGCAGGTGAGACAAAAAATGCACAAGTGATTAACAAAGGGTTTCCATTATCTAAGGGGGGGGGGGGGGAACGAGTAGAGGGTGGTGTTCTATATCCTGAAATGAATTGCTGTCACCTTTAAGTCTTCCTTCCAATGAATGCATAGATGATCAACTAATATTCAATATTTTCTCCTTATTTTTACATGTTCAAAGAAAGTTAAAGTTTTCTTGAAACAGTGATGACTCTCTTCTTTTCCTATTCATAGGACTGTGAACCCACTGCACTCTCACACCCAGTCATCCATGACTTTGTCAAAGACTGTTTACAAATTCCAGGCTATGAGGTTGGATTACCTTGAAATATGTTCTGTTCATTAATATGTTATGTTCTATTCATTTTTATAGAGTACCGAAGCGATGACGTCAGTTGCCATTGTGTCATGGCTGCCTGGTTCTAAACAAATGAACCCGCCGAATGAAAGCGTGCTTCTCATATAAGAAAATGGCTGCTATCAGAATTTAATCGCTTGCAACCTATTTTTTCAGACGGGCCAAAGTCTAACAAATGTGTACAGACGATCGTCAGCTGCAACTCTGTTAAGAACCAGCTAGCCATGACCCCACTTCGGTACTTTGTCTTCAGGTTTAATCGTGTCATTCTTTTGGTAGTCTCTTATTAGACCATTCGACGGAATACTCACCTTTGCATGTCCAGCTTTTGTGATGACAGGCATGTTAAAAAACTGACCGGTGTAATACTGTAAGGCTCCAAGTAGGATGACCGCTATACCATCACCTTCCTTCTCAATCACACTAAGCACATCCTCTGTTCTTATATCATACTCCCCCTAAAATCAAGAATAAATGTCAATGTGAAGTCAGAAGTATAGAAAAATTATGGTAGGTCATTTTCAGAAGGTTTACTTTTAGACAAGTTCTCATTGGAAAAGGATTGGTTGCAAAAAGCTCTGGCCTATAGAATTTCATGAAGAAATTAATCTTTGATGTTATCTGCCAACTGTTAAAAACTACATGCCCTTCCTGCTTGATTCCAATGTATATAAAGTCAATGAAATGTTCATGATTTTGTAGTTTACATATTCCTTATGTTTCATACTCCCTATTTGTGATTCTGTTATTCTTTCTTTCTTTAATGCACTTTGTATCTGACAAAAAGGTGCTATATAAATGAAGTGTATTATTATTATTATTAATTGTATTTCAGCATCAGGCAATATAGGCACATGATAATTAGTGATATTACCACTATGCAGGACAATGAAAACAGGATACTGAAAATATTCAGTCAAAAATGATGATTCATTATATCACTACAATGGAATGTAAGCAAATCGATAATTATGCCAGTTTTTGGAGAGTGAATCTATTATACAGATATTGCCCATCTACAGTTTGAATTTAACATTTCAATTTCCCGACGGAGTTATATTTTTCCCCAAGAGATTATATTTTGCCGAAGTGTGCAGCGCTGAGTGAAAATATTCTCCCAAGGGAATAATATAGCTCCGGAGGGGAGTTGAAATGTAAATCAAAAAGATAGATAAGGCAATATCTGTTATATTACATAGTCCATGTAGATTCGCCATCAGAGACTGCATTCATCACTCTGGCTTTATGATTAACCCAAAATTCTTGCTGCAGCTCTGATTTATCCAAGTCATGAAGATTAAAAAAAAAAACATTAAGTGCATTCTTATTAATCCAATTGACACATAAACACTAGCGCATACATCAAGAAACTACCTGATTACGCAACTTGTAAACAGCCAGTGACGTCACCTTAGTGAATATAACGCTGCAATTTACAATGCAACACATTTACATTCCCTGAGGTGATGTCAAACCCTAGAATATAACAAAATGCGATCCTAACAGCTATGGTCGCATGATGGCGCATTGATCTATCACTGATTGGAATCTACATAACCTATGTAATATAAAGTTTAATTAACACATACTTTTCTTGGTTCCAGGAATATAATGCTTGTTGCTGGATCATATCCATTGAGACGTATTTGAGATTCCACTGTATACTGTGTTTATAAACAGGAAAAAAGAAGAAACTTCAAAACAAGTGTCATATGGAAAATTCACTACCTTCCATCACCTTGAATAAAACCTTTTGAATTAATAAATACCAACAGCATGTTATACAATATGATTTTAGTGTTTATGATGTATAATGTAAAATTGTCTTTCTTTTACTCAGATATTCATGATTTTCAAGGGAGTGGATTATAATTCGCTGACACTAGGTTTTGTGGAAAGCAAAGCAAATACCTATGATAGAGGTCAATCTCCTGTGCACAGAAAACCAATTGACCAAATTTCCATGCAGTACTTTCTTATTAACTTGCTTGAATTTATCTCATTCCGATATACCACAAAATTATGGTTCAAGTTTTTTACTACAGGGAGTACCTATAATCTCCAAGTAATAGATTGCATACCGGTACTTATTTTTTTAGTTGAGTTCGCAGGGCATCCTTGTCGAGACATGCTCGCATCAATTTTTAAGAAAAATCTAGAAATATTACTATCACATGCACCTTACTAATGTTTTCAAGTTCCCAACATCCATCTGAAATTTAAGATTAAGATTTTTAAAAAGCTATCCAAATTTCATCCTTTCTATTCAGATTATCATAAGGTACAGAGGACTGATTAATGCCTTCATTGTTTGTTGTGATTCTGATCCATAAAATGCCATAGGAATCCATAAAGACATTCTGACATGACTACGCCCTAGGTATCACTGTATAATTACTGAATCAACTGAATACAATTCAGTTATTCAATAACTTTAATTGGATTTCTTCTTAATAATTATTTTATATATTTATATAATAAATATTTATATATTAACTTACATGATCACTGGGAAAGGCCTTTGATTCAATGAGAATTTTATGCCTCTTTTCTGTAGGACGATAAAAGGACATCTGTAAACAAAAAAAATTGAAAAAGGAAAGAATACAGAAGAGAACAATGAGGCACTGATTGAAATGTGACTGTTATGAAAGTTATGAGGAAAGTCTATGGGAGTCTAGGAGTTTAACAACTTCATAATTGATTGGATGATTTTTATGATAATATGAATCATAAAAGCTCTCAGGAATGGATTCACTATATGGGTTTATAGTTGGCTCAAAGAAAAAAAAAAAGATATTTGCAAAAATAGAAGTTTATCAAAGTGAATGTAACAATGTTGATTTACTAACCATTAATAGATGTAAATTGACAGTGAGACCATTCATGATTGCCAATTCCTCTTCTTTACAACCTAAAAATATGAGAGAAATAGAAATGAAACAGAGAAAAAGTCCATGATATTATTGCAAGAACGAGTAACAAAATGTTGCTGCTGTCACTCCCCATTTAAAAAAAAATGGTCAGGGGGAGGGGAGGAGGTAGAAGAGGACTAAGAAGAGAAAAGAGGGGAGAAAGAGGATGAAGAGGGGAAGGAGAAGGAAGATGAGGAGGGTGAGTAAAAGGTAGGGTAGAGAAAGAGGATGAAGAAGGGAAGGAGAAGAGGATGGTGAGTAAAAGGTAGGGTAGAGAAAGAGGATGAAGAAGGGAAGGGGGAAGAAGAGGAGGAGGGTGGGAAGGAGGACTAAGAAGAGGGGACAAGAAAAAGGTAGGGTAGAGAAAGAGGATGAAGAAGGGAAGGAGGAAGAAGAGGAGGGAGGGAAGGAGGACTAAGAAGAGGGGACAAGGAAAGGGTGGGGCGAGAAAGAGTGTTTTGATGTGAAGGAGGAGGAAGGAGGGTGAGAAAGAGAAATAAGAGAGGAGAAAAGAAAAAGGAAGGGAGGAGGGAGAAAGAGGATGAAGAGGGATGGAGGAGTAAGAAGAGGAACGTGAGAAGGAGGACTAAGAAGAGAGGAGAAGGAGATAACACATGGGAGGAGGGGAGAAAGAGGATGGAGAGGGAAGGAGGAATAAGATGGTAGAATGAGGAGAAATAAAATAATCATGATCATTTGAAATAGAGCTGGTATTTATAAAATTTATTATTTCTTGTGAGGATTCAAATATCTAAATGAAATATCCTAATATCATCCATATATGTACACGCCCACATGTATCTATTAAAGTGACTGATCTTACCTACAATGTTGGACATGTCAGTAGCAAGTACTTCATCACAGGAAGCCCAAGGCATCTGACCACAAAAATGTCCGTGTACTCCTCTGAAAAAACATTATTAAGCAACACATCAGTAATTCCTCGAGGATACTTCATCCAGAATATTAACAAACATGTATGATCAGAAAAGGAAATTTGACCAATAAATAAATCATGTGTCTGGGGTGGTATTCTGAGATCCATTTTATCTACAATAAAATCAATTGAACAAAGGAATGAAGATACACTTAATGTCCAGATCTTTTAAGATGGTTGCTTAGCAACCATCTGAGACTCAATATTATATTCAATGCAAGCTTCCTATGTATCGATGAATGGACTTTGGATGGATAACAAGTTTGATCACGCAGTATGTAGGTCGCTCTATAATTCAAGTGAAATCTAATATCCCAGCCACGCGAATGGAGTCAAAGCCCAAGGCATTCTGAAAATTATGTAATTTTCTTTTAGCAATACAATTACCTCAAGAGTTACAGTTATATTCAAAACACATTTTGGAAACAACAGTATTGAAGTAAAGGTATCTAGGCCTATACAGTATAAATCATCTTTATTTGATCATCAAATATCAAAGGTACAATCTACAAAATTGAGCATCACATGATCAGTAACTCCTGGAACATACACTTTTTATTTATTCATCCTGAATGTTAACAAACATTTACCGGTATGTACATGCATACATGTATGATCAGAAAAGGAAATTTGACCAAAAAATAAAAATAAAGCTGTTTTATAGCTCTAGCTGCCACATGTATGCACACAGCCAAGGCAGAAACTGCAGGGAAAATAAAGTGATCTGGAGTGGTATTCTGAGATCCATTTTATCTCCTTTATTGTCATTTTATCTCCATACCTGGCGGGTGTTTCATAAAGCTGTTCGTAACTTAAAGGTCAAGTCCACCTCAGAAAAATATTGATTTGAATCAATAGAGAAAAATCAGACAAGCACAATGCTGAAAATTTCATCGAAATCGGATGTAAAATAAGAAGCTATGACATTTCAAAGTTTCGCTTATTTTCAACAAAATAGTTATATGAACGAGCCAGTTACATCCAAATGAGAGAGTGGATGATGTCACTCACTATTTATTTTGTTTTTTATTGTTTGAATTATACAATATTTAAATTTTTACTAATTTGATGATTAGGACCTCCTTGCCTGAAGCACAAAAAATTAAAACAATGGAATTCCACGTGTTCAGGGAGGAATGAAACTTCATTTCACATGACAATGATGAGAAAATAAAAATATTTAATATTTCATATAATGAAATACAAAAGAAATAGTGAGTGCGTGATGTCATCAGTTCCTCATTTGCATACCGACCGAGATGTGCATATAACTGTTTTGTGAAATGAAGTGATACTTCAAAATGCCATAACTTTCTTATTTTACATCCGATTTTGATGAAATTTTCAGCATTATGCTTGTTGAATTTTCTCTTTTTATTCAAATCAAGTTTTTGTTGGGGTGGACTTTAAGAATGACTGGTGATCCTTTCTTATGCGCTTAACCATCGCCAATGAATATACCATTTAGCACAAAAAATGATCACCAGTCATTCTTAAAGTCGTTATTAACTTACGAACAGGCGGGTGTTTCACAAAGCTGTTAGTAAGTGAAGAGCGACTTTAAGAACGACTGGCGATCCTTTCTTATGGTAAATGATATTCATTGGTGATTATTTAGCGCTTAAGAAAGGTTCACCAGTCGTTCTTAAAGATAATTCCAGTTGTGGTAAAGATTTCAAAATGATTTCGTACAGAATCCAATGAAATGACCACATAAGTGTCTGTTTGTATAAATGAAAAATATGTGCCAAAAGATTCTGGAAGAAATTGTGTAATTGCTGAGAAATTAGCAAATAAGCACAGGATTCAGGTCAAGCATCGGGCTGACATTCAAAGCAATAACAATACACTGTCCCTCGTGCGCTCATCTGTGTTGGTGATCTTCAGTGTGAACATTTTTCAGCGTAAATTTCAAGATTTCACAAAGTTCAGTTTATGTAACTGTACCAGATCTAGATCCTCGATGATATAGTGACAATTAAGCTTGGTTTCACACACTTTCTCGTGTAATCATTGTTTACTGCAACTACTTTCATTTATCTTTAAAGTCTCTCTTAACTTACGAACAGCTTTATGAAACGCCCCCTCATCATGGAGCACTTTCCAGAAAGAAAAGCTGTGTAACAGCACTCTCATGTTATTCAACCAATGAAAATCCTTTCTGCCAGGTGTGGCGAAGTAGTAAGAGTGTGTCAATTTCATAACATCCCACTAGGTGGTTTCAAACCGCATTGATCACAAGAATCCCTGTTAAATTACGAGAACTTTTTTTGGCTAAAAAATACCCATTAATTATTCCTGCATTCACACCGCCCCGAAACGTACCCTTCGGGATAAGTTCCTGAAGTTACGAGCATGCGCAGTATGGTCTGATAAGCAGGCAAGGTGCGAGATTCAAATTCACTAGCCCAGCAGCCACCCACGCCGCCGCGCCCAATGACACGCTGAGCTAAAAGTTCCCGTAATTTGCTTTCACATCGCCAAAATACCTGCGACCTTGGAAAAATCCCCGCGAAAGTTCTCGTAATTTTGCCAAGTACCTACTATTTAGCGGGTATTTTCTTTCGGGGAAATTACGCGTAGTTTGCTTTCACATTACCAAAATACCTGGTATTTTCTGATCGGGGTAAATTTCCCGATCAGAGAATACTGGAACTGGCGAACTTCGAGGCGGTCTGAAACCACCTAATGTGCTTGCACTATAGTAAATACACATTAATTTCTTTTACAAAATGAACAATACTCTCATCTTTTATGAGATGTCAATACAAAACCATTTCATGGATCATTTTATACACAATATACAGTAAGTCAAAAAGAGTCTTTGGACAAATTTCATTAATCTACAAGAATAATGTTTTGAGTATTAACTGTCAATGATAATTTTTGTGGGGGGAATCAAAGTGGTTATGACTCTTGGTTTTCAATCTGAGCAGTATGGGTGCGATTCCCAGCCATTGCGTTTTTTCCTTCAGCAAGACATTTACCCACATTACATGGCTATAGCCGGGGTTATAAAGGGCAGTTGAGTATATCCATGTACATAGAAATTGCACATTTATAAATGTGCAATCATTATCAGTATTATTAGTTTCCCTTTATTTCACAGTCAGACTAATAGACCCCACACTATTGACTATTTTTAAGTTTATTTTGCCTATGCTTCAAAGTAACCAGGGCACAAACACACCATTTGCGTAGCATACGGGATGGACGTCCCAGACACATATGCAGACTCTCCTCTGTTGCATATCATAGACTACCGAAATGTGACATTGTCAATATTCTCTTTTTGCATTTCAGCATTATTGATACCATATTTGGTCGAGCATGATGAAATACCTCCACAACCCAAATTCAGTGGGAATCGGTCCATGGCGCCACAAGATATGAATTAGCCCCATTGAAATCAATGTATTATTTGCCTAGTTCCTAAAGTTTAGAACCAGGTCAATAAACTATTGAACTTAAACAATGGGTCATTAGGTTACATGTATATCCAAGGCCCCCAAGGACCGATTCCCATCAAACTTGGGTTTTGGAGGTATTTCTTCATGCTCTACCAAAATATGGTATCAATAATGCTGAAATGCAAAAAAAGTTTTTGTGACGTTTTCACTTCAATACTCTATTATATTTATATTCACAAGGCAAAAATGTACCTGATATTTATTTTCATATTTTACCTGAGAGATAAGAGTGATCTGTATTTTCTAAATATTATCTTTAAAATGAATACCGGTTTCATTTTAGAGATAATATTAAAAACGTAAAGATAAAGTTGATTGTAGAATACTGCCCATGAAACTAGCTACATGAAGCAGCACAGCTTCGGTCTTTTCTAAATTGCATCATGTACACACTGGTATGTGGCACACCTCCATCTTCTCTTTATGTGATTACATGTACAACTTTTGCAAGTTCATAACTTTCTTAAGGACTAGAGTGTGATACAATTTGTTCCAACTTGAATAACGATTTTTATTTCTTTTTCATATCTTTACCCACGTTTTGCAGCACTCAATCTAGGTGAGGTGAATGGGTACCAGGCAGGATTACTTCCTTCAATGCACCAAGCTGCAGCTAAATCTGGGGAATAAATAGGTCACCATTCAATTGCCAACTACATGAAGATAATCAATGCTTTTATGCTTGATATCAGACCTTAAAATGACCTGTTACCTGTTAGACACCGTTCTCACTACTTCCTAAAAGAACGGTCGAAGCGATCTTCCAAACCAGTCCATAAAACCACCTCGCGATCTAGATTTCAAGATTGCTTTGCCTCTTTAAACTGGTTTTAGTGTGAGGACACAACCGTTCTTCGGGAAGCAATCTTTGCACATTTTGAGAGCTGTTCCACACAGTGTGTGTAGAATGCCTACGCTGCGGTATCGAATTTTGTGCAAAACATGTCACCCACTGAGTTTCCTGAAACCAAACTGGTTTCCTGAACTGGTTTTCAGTAAATTAGTTTTAAAAAGCATAATGAGAACGGTGTCTTATTCTCACCTTGCCCTTTACTCATCCTACATACATGTAGTAAGGTCACTAATCTACATGTAGGTCACCTCAGACTCAAAACAATTTTCCATGGAAGCCGTTCTCATTACGCTTTCTAAAACTAGTTTACTGGAAACCGATTCAGGAAACCAGTTTGGAAGATCGCTTTGCTAGCATTCCCACTTGATCACACGAAAGTGGTTTTCAAAATCACTTCACATAAAGCGCTCTTTTTGCTATGGAAATACTCTCAGTGGGGTGACACGTTTTGCGCAAAATTCTAAACCGCAGCATGGGCATTTTACACCTGTCGTGTGGAGTAGCGCGCTCAAAATGTGCGAAGATCGTTTCCTGAAGAACGGTTGTATCCTCACTTACGCTAAAACCAGTTTAACGAGGCAAAGCGATCTTGAAAACTACATCGCAAGGTGGTTTTCCTAACTGGTTTAGAAGATTGCTTCCAAGACCGCTTTGACCGTTCTCACTACACGTTAAACTAGTTTCCACTAAACTAGTTTTAGGAGCATAGTGAGAACAGCTTCATAGTCAGTTCATGGTCCTAACCATAAGCAATATAGTAGATCAAGGCCATGATTGCTTACAAAGAGACCGTTCTCATTATACTTTCTAAAACTTGTTTACTAGAAACCGATTCAGGAAACCAGTTTGGAAGATAAACACCTTGATACTATCAAGTTAGGGGAGGGGTCGAGGTGCAGGTTGCAAAAGCATAGTCTAAGAATATGTTGGAAAAAGTAAGATATTAGAATATACATGACCAAAATAATAGTATATAACTGAAATGCAAATCACTAAAATCAGCAATGGGAACAATGAAAAAGACAATTCGGAATGATCAAAAGCGAGGAAAGAAACCCTGGGGGCCACTTCAATTGATGAGCAGATACCATGCAATATTAATGCTTGATATTAGACCTTAAACGACCTGTGTACCTATTATTTTTACCTTGGTTATCCTACATGTAGTAAGGTCACTGAGGTCGCCTCAGACTCAATCAATTTTCCATGGTCCGTAACCATAAGCAATATACATATAGATCAACGCTATGTTTGCTTACGTTGAGGTAAAACCAGTTGAGGCCTATTAGCTTATAATAATATGGGACTACTCATATGGCTAAAACACAATTACACTCTAAAACCCCAGCACTGAATTATCCAGGATACAGACAATGAAAATCAGCAATGGGAACAATGAAAAAGACAATTCGGAATGATCAAAAGCAAGGAAAGAAACCCGGGGGCCACTTCCATTGATGAGCAGATACCATGCAATATTAATGCTTGATATTAGACCTTTATAAACGACCTGTGTACCTATTATTTTCACCTTGCCCTTTACGGTACTTATCCTACATACTGTAGTAAGGTCACTTATCTAGGTCGCCACAGACTCAAACCAATTTTCCATGGTCAATGGTTTGTAACTTTAAGCAATATAGATCAAGGCTATGTTTGCTTCCATTGAGATGAACTAGTTGAGGTCAATAAAGCTTTTAACAATATGGGCCTACTTGTATGGCTAAACACAATCACACTCTAAAACCCCCAGCACTGAACTGTCCAAGATACAGAAGATGAAAATCAACATTGGGAACAATGGCAAAGACAATTTGGAATGATCACAGGCAAGGAAAGAAACCCTGGGGGCCACTTCCATTGAGGAGAGGATACCATGCATTAATATTAATGCTTGATATTAGACCTTAAACGACCTGTGTACCTATTATTTTTACCTTGGTTATCCTACATGTAGTAAGGTCACTGAGGTCGCCTCAGACTCAATCAATTTTCCATGGTCCGTAACCATAAGCAATATACATATAGACCAACGCTATGTTTACTTACATTGAGATAAAACCAGTTGAGGTCTATTACATGTAGCTTATAACAATATGGGACTACTCATATGGCTAAAACACAATTACACTCTAAAACCCCAGCACTGAATTATCCAGAATACAGACAATGAAAATCAGCACTGGGAACGATGGAAAAGACAATTCGGAATGATCAAAAGCGAGGAAAGAAACCCTGGGGGCCACTTCCACTGATGAGCAGATACCGTGCAATATTAATGCTTGATATTAGACCTTAAACGACCTGTGTACCTATTATTTTCACCTTGCCCTTTACTTTTCCTACGTACTGTAGTAAAGTCACTTATCTAGGTTGCCTCAGACTCAAACCAATTTTCCATGGTCCATGGGGTCTCGAAAAGCACTTTAAATACATATTTTCCATTTTCTGAAAATGTGCCCCTTAACAAGTATTGGCATGTGAACCCTACCCTTAACAAGATTTGGAAACAAAACAATACTTTTGGCAAGTTTCCTGAATTGACCCCCTAAAACAAGTACAGCAATATTTTTGTTTTTATGTCACGAACGTCAGCTTTACCTTCACCTACATCAGTGGGTTTAGACAGCCCCACCTCTCACGCAAATCGTACTCTAAATACGTAGTGTGACTCTTGGGGCAAAAGTACATCCTTTATAACTCATTTGTCTTGATTTTTTACACCCTTGCAATTTTGACCCCCCCCCCCCGGTCAAAATATTTTACAAGCTTGGATGAATATTTTAAAAAGGAATACATTGTCAGTCCCACCTCATCCCTTCATTTCCCAAATATTTCATCTTGTGAATGCAAACACCTTGATATGTTTTAAGTGAAACATAAACAATATCATAATAAAACAGAAAATGAAGTATATAGGTATCATAAATTATAGATGTTCATGCAAAATCATGCATGTCATTGTCAGCTAAATGTACAGTGTAGATAGCCAAAATATACTGCACAATCAAATTAACAAAGGAATGAAGATGTACTGAGAGCACTGTATGTCCTAATCTTTTAAGAGGATGGTTGCTTAGCAACAATAGCTTCCTATATATATATCGATGGATGGACTTAAGATAGATGGCTAACAAATTTGATAGAATGACTCAGTATCTAGGTCGCTATATACATGTAGTTCAAGTGGAATCTAAAGCCCCAGTCACATATAGAGCCCGGACCACCCCGGACCATCCCGGATCTGATCCGGGGTGGTCCGGGGAGAGATCCGTGTTGGCGCCTTGGGCATCCTTGGAGGTCCGGGGTGGTCCGTGTTGGTCCTTGAACGTCCGGGAGGCCAACACGGCAGTTTTTGACTGTCAAAAACATCCGGCGTCATCCGTGGACTGCCGGGTTGGCAAAGCCATCCGGGATGGTCCGTGTGGCTGCCGTGTAGGTCCGTGTAGCTGCCGTGTAGGTCCGTGTAGCTGCCGTGTAGGTCCGTGTGGCTGCCTGGAGTATCCTTGGCAGTCCGTGTTCTTTTTTCCCCATCAAAATCATTACAGCGCTATTTACTTTATGAACTTTTCAGTAGTTGTTAAACAGTTGACACAAACATGCTTAATTTATTCAAGTGGATGATTAAATGATTCAGGATATTTTCTTACGCTTAGGAGATTGGCCCCAACCTAATATTTGTAAACTTAGTGCATGTATGAATATATTTTTTTCTCTTTTTTCCTAATATTTACCCACTACTTTGTCTGTTATTATTATTTCACATTTCATTTTTAAAAAAATATTTTATATGTATATGTTATATGTTATGTACCTGTTACATCGAAATTGTACATTAAGTTTTATACTACTGCCCTGCATCGACAGTAATATGCGTCATAACCTGGGCCTATCTTAATTGTTATTATGTTTTGTATAGACTTTCTAAATTTCATTCCTTTATTGGGATTTCAATGAAGTGATATCAAATCAAATCGAAATTACATTTGTCTTTCAAGATTTAAAGTACTTAACATTTAACAATTACTGTAAAAACAGTAAACTGTGTTGTATAAAAACTGCGTTTTTACTGGTTAAGGAAGTTTTGATATATTTTTAAACACAACATGATAATTTTGCGACAAGGATGAGAAAAAAATGAACAAATAGATAAATAAATAAATAATTAGATAAATATCAGCTCATTGTTATGAACAGATTTTCATTTGCCGTGCTGGTCAATATAGCTGCCGTGTTGGTCCTTGAGCTGACGTGTTGGTCCGTGTAGCTGACGTGTTGGTCCTTGTAGCTGACGTGTTGGTCCGTGTTGCTGACGTGTTGGTCCGTGTAGCTGACGTGTTGGTCCGTGTAGCTGACGTGTTGGTCCGTGTAGCTGACGTGTTGGTCCGTGTAGCTGACGTGTTGGTCCGTGTTGGTCCTTGTCGCTGACGTGTTGGTCCGTGTTGCTGACGTGTTGGTCCGTGTAGCTGACGGGTTGGTCCGTGTTGCTGACGTGTTGGTCCGTGTTGACGACGTGCTCTGCCGGCATGGTCCGTGTAGATCCGTGTGAAGCTGCCGTGTTGATGCCGTGTTTACAGTCATCCGGGGCAAAACTATCCCGGACCTCCCCGGATCATGCCGGCATTGCCGTGTTGATCCGTGAGGATCCGTGTCTATATGTGACTGGGGCTTAATATCCAAGCTATTCAGATGGAGACAAAGCCCAGGGCATTCTGAAAATCATGCAATTTTCTTATAATGTAGCAATGCAATTACCTTAAAACCAGAGATACAAATATATCCATAACGCACTTTGAAAACAATAGTATTGAAGTAAAAGTACATGTATAGGCCTTTTTTATATGTGTGTTTTCAGTGTTTGATTCTCTGTGTGCATTTTGTTAAACATTGAATACTGAATTTAGTATTGAAATATTTTTGGTTGCTATTGCTTGTCTCCACATTATGTGAAAACTATTGCAGCTCAGTGGATATACATCTCTGCATCTGTTGCTTTAAATCACAAGGTCTATGGGTTGGAATCCCACTGCAGCACTCACATCCTTTGGAATTCTAGTGTACCTAAATTTGCTACTCTCCACCCAGGTGTAGTAAATGGGTAACTGGTAGGAAGAAATTCCTTGAATGATTGAGCGCCTGGTCAGACTATCTGTGTTTAAAGCCTGGTTTTTCGTTTCATCTGCATTGCAGAGCGAGATTATATGCATAGCTTTTCCGACAGCAATGGCATCGTCGTCCATATCAAATCTTAACTGAAGGTTAAGTTTCTGAAATGTCATCATAACTTAGAAAGTTGATCGGCCTAGTTCATGAAAGATGAACATAGTGGTTATCAAGTAATACTGAACATCCTGCCTGAGTTTGATGTCACATGACCAAGGTCAAAGGTCATTTAGGGACAATAGACCATGTTAAGGGAACAACATCAAAGTCTTAAACGAAGATTAATTTTTTTAATGTCATCATAACTGTAGAAGGGTAATCAAGTACCGATATTACTGAACACTTTGCCTAAGTTTCAGGTCATATAACCCATGTCAAATGTCATTTAGGGTCGATGAACTTTGGTCATGTTAGGGGTATTTGTTGATTCCCATCATAACTTTCAAAATTTAGGGATCTGGTTCATGAAACTTGGACATAAGAGAAATCAAAAAGCACTGAATTATCCTTTATGAGTTTCAGGTCACATGACCAAGGTCAATGGTTATTTGACAAAGGTTGGCCAAGGTTTATTTTCTTAAATATCATAACTCTGAAAGTACATGTATATGGATCTAGTTCATGAAACTTGGACATAAGTGTAATCAGGCATCAGAGAATATCCTGCATGAGTTTCAGGTCACATAACCAAGGTCAATGAACTTTGGCTGTGTTGGGGGTATTTCAGTATATGAATTGCTATCATATACTGAAAAGTATGGATCTATTTCATGAAATGTAGACTTAAGTGTAAGGGTAATCAAGTATCACTGATAATCTCGCACCAGTCTTTGGTCATACAATAAAGGTAAAATGTCATTTAGGGTCAGTGAACCTAATATTTTATTTAACACAGTCAAATAATATGATATCAGATTATTTTACTCACATTTTGGCCCATTTTTCCAGTTCAGCATCAAAATAGAATTTGAGTCCTTTGGGCTGAAGACCAAGTGAATTACCACAGAAGTAGATACATTCATCTTCTTTATTAACCAGAGATAGATCAACTACAACAAGAAACAATCAATGTTAGGATTCACATTATTCACTTCCAACTGAAAAAAAAACATAATACAAAATCATCATATTTGAAAAAAATATTAAAAAAAAAAATAAACAAAGACAAAGAAATACAAACTTTTAGATTTGCTTTGCAGATCTATGAATATATGTGGAAATGGTGGGGGGGGGGGGGGTTGCAACAAGTAATATGAAGATGCCATTTCTAGAAACCAATGACAAAAAGACATCTTCTAACTAACAGGCTATCCCCACTGTGTACACCTAGATACATGCTTCACGAAGAGCAAAACATCTCTTGACATTTATACTACAAGTGATAAAAGAAGTAAACACAGAGGCTTACCTTTGCAAAACCCATTCATTTTAACATAAATTTGGCAAACCTTGATTATTTTAATATATAAGAAAATAGAAATGACAGCAATGAGAATAGAGGCAATGTAGGCAATTCCTGATTAACAATGAACAACAGAGCATTAATAAGAAAACATTATTTCATAACTTATAAACCAGTTTTGCAATGAGAGTGGTACATGTACGCCTGGAATATTTCATTTTATTTTCATCAGAAAGAGAAAGCTAGGGCTGAAGCAAAATAGGTAACTGACATTCAAACGACAATTAAAACTTACAAGAATATAAAGAACTTACTATTTTGACAATAGTTTGGCACACAATTCTGAGTTACAGTTGTAAACTTAAAAAACAGATGACATGTGAGTCAGTGTATTGGAGAAAATAAAGGAGTAGTCCCTACCTTCCATCATAAAACATTAATACCACTACCACAAAGATTAAAAAATGTTGCAAAGTTAAATATTCATAATTTTCATATTGTCTGAATTTAATACGACCTTCACCTATGAGCTTCACTAAAGCATCTTTTCAAGCAACTGTCCACTTGGGTTGGATTTCCCTTTTAACTAACTACCTGATTCTTCAATTGTAAAAAGTTGTAAGATTTACCATCTGGTAATTCCTTCATCTTAGGCATGATGAATTCTTCTCTTAGTGGAGCTAGCTGATCAAGTTCATCCATCTTCTTGGCAAAGGTGTCACTGAGAATGTCCAAACCAAACCTACTGGCCTTCTCTTTCAATTCTACTAGAGGTGACATTCCAGTCTGGCGGTCGGTCTTCATCACCTTCTTACAAGGTGGTGATGAGCCATTTTCAGCAGTCCGGGTATACGTTGATTCTGCTGCTCGTTTCTCAGCCATTGTAGAAATGGTTCCGATTGCAGGGCCTGAAGTGTTCAAAATTGTGAATTCAGTTTATAACATTAACAATAATTTGACTTGAGGTTATTATCATTAAACTAAACAAAACTTTCTAATTTCCTCAATAATCTTTTGTGACTTTGCTTTATCATCAGAGCTCCATCCATCCAGATATGATTTCAAATAATGGCACCTGTAAAGTTTCTTTATAAACATTGCCATAGGTTTGTACATTATCACAGATTTATCAAATGAAAAAGACAGAACTCAACCAGAATAGACTATTAAGGCCCTGTTTTTCCTTTTTTTAATTAGGGACTGCAGAGTCACTAATTGTGCATGCGTGACAGAGAACCATCAGTGTAGGGGAATTAAAAGAAGTAAAAATGAATGTTTGGAAGATTGTAAGATTTTATTGACTTTGTTGACCACCTCTCGAGTATGAGAGTACAAACATACATGTATACATGAATACAAAAAACATAAGTGATAATATATAGATGTACAACCTGGTACGTGAAGGCGTTAAGGACATTTGACTACCCTACCACTCAGTGTACACACATTCTCATCTACTTTACATTCTATCAAACTATTGTCTGTTTTCTTTGGTTTTGAAAAAAATTAAACAATCATTCTGACAAATTGTTTTCAAGTGGCAAGCATTATCTGAATTGGATAGCTTGGGCATGTGCAATGCATTTGGTTTACTGGCTATTAGATTACTGGGTAAATACAGAATTCTCTCTTTGTGAAAAAAGGGACAAACAAAAATGTAATGAAATTCATCTCCTATAGTATGCATGTGTACATAGAGTACAATGCAATTCATCTGTCAGGCTTGCATCAAACCTCCCGTTATTAACAGGCAATCCATTTGTTCGACATCTGAATTTTCTTGAAGTGACATAATTTTTCTTACACAGGATCTGTAAATACTTTTCAAACGTCAGAGTATCCTTAAACATTCTATAATTGTTCATGTGACTGCCCACCACTCTTGAGAAACATATTAAAAAGTTGAAGTTTAGCAGTGTGTGAAATCCATGCAGTACTAAATCCATCTCCCTGTGCGGTGTGCCAACCACACATTCCCTTGCCCTGTATAATGAAAAATATTTGTGATAAATGATAACCATTGTGATTTTGATGGAGATTGTATGTCTCCTTGTAAATGCAAAAGAAACTTCAAAATTGTATATAAGTGCTTGGATTCTTTTCCCTTAACTAATCATAACCAGTGTTATTCCTCTTTATTTATCAGGATTAGTTTTTACACCCTTATTATTAAAAATAGGAACGATAATCCCTATCTTTTAGGCACCATTCAGTTGGAACAATATCACTGTCCAGTACCACATTAAAGAACTTTACCATCATGTGAAGCATCTCTACAGGATATCTCTAAAGAAAGTCATTTATCATGAGGTCTTTTCCACATGCTTTTGAATTTTAAGTCTCCTAATCATTAATTCTACTGCTTTTAAAGTGACTGACAGAAAATCCTTAAGGATCATCTCCCAGGCTTGAGGAGGACTGTGCATCTTACCTATACCGAAACGACTAAAATGATTCACAAAATCCCCTAATGAAGCATTTCCTCATTTCTTTCCTTTGCGCTCATTATTGAGTAATTGCCAATATTCTTTTATATTGGATTCGTGTAATGAACTGAGAGATTATAAATCCCTATGATATGATCTCTTTTGTGTCTCAAATTATTACACGTAGGCCTATATTGCTTTTCGGTACTTAATGCGGCAGCCCGAACAAGTACACGCGACACTGTCTGAAGACGTGTCGAGGTCCCCAAGGCAAGGGCGGTACGTACCATACGTGTAAATAACATATATGGGAATCAATTCCAGGCTTCGTTGAGAGTTAGCATATGTTAACCCTTTGAACCCGATTGGCCGGAATACCGGCCTACCAGTGAACACGCAAATACCCGATAGGCCGGAATACCAATCCTCATCTAAGACGAAGGAGAAGCTGTATTACTATGCTGGTTAAACCTCATCTTAACTATGCGTCTTCAGCTTGGGATCCCTACACAACTACAAACATAAAAGATCTCGAAAGGGTCCAGAATGCAGCAGCTACATGTAGGTTCACCACCAACACTTATGGGCAACTCTAGTGTTACTGCTCTGAAGCCAAGGACTCCTTGGGTTGGATCCCCCTCCAAGAGGAAAGACAGGGTTCCCGAATCACCAGTTTATTCAAGATGATCCACGGTTTAATGGACGTCAACTACAATAAGTACAAGGAATACATCTCTCTGAAGGAAAATTGAGCAAGACGGGGTCATGATCAACAATTCTACATTAAACATGTCAGAACAGTATGCAAACTCATTTTTCCGAGGACTGTCAAAGACTGGAACCCGGCGGGGGCACTCGACCAAACAAGTGGTGGGGGTGTGCCGCGGGCGAGACAAAAAACGGGGGCCTTGGAGCGGGCTTATTGTAAAAAGGAGGGTCCTCGGAACGGGCTTCGGAACGACAAATTTTTGTAAAAACGGGGGTCCTTGGAACGGATCGCCAGCCTCCCTACGGAACGGTCATGCGTGCATGATGCAGCTAGCGCGGCCTCCGCCGGGGAGCTCTGCGGCCGCTTTTCACCAAAATTGCAGCTCATTCAACGCGATTGGAATGGCGTAACGAAAAATATGCGAAGCTTTGGAGCGGATTTCTCTCTTCTTTTTTCTCGATAAGAAGAAAATGCTATGCCTTGGAGCGACTTTCTGTGTTCTTTTTCTCAACAAGGCAAAAATGCTATGCCTTGGAACGGAAATTTGAGTGTAAAAATGGGGGTCCCCTCCGCCGCACATACCCACTATGCATTATACTGAGTGCCCCCCCCCCCCCCCCCGGGACTGGAACCATCTCCCCTCCTCAGTTGTATTCCAACCAGCAACTTTCTAAGTCAGCACTCAAAAAAAACAAAATCGGAACCTTAAGTTGGTGACCGTACGCGACACACCTTGGATTCCTACCAAGTTCCAAGTTCCTTCTGCCATTCCGCACGGCAGATCTACTCCGGCACACAAACCTCACATCACTTCCCGATGCCGATGGCTTGGCCGGAGCTTCAGCCTTCAGATCAGCGAGACGGCGAACATGCGGGTGCAACGCTGCAATGCAAATTTACGTGACTTTTTGGACTCCTACCTTGGAATAAGCACCTTTAAGTTTAACTTATATGATACTAGTGACGTATTGTATTACCGGACACTATCATATTTCCGGACGCGCATATAACTGCGTAGGAAATCAATTTCGTACCGTAAGACTTCCGCAGTTCAATATCACAGATCAATTCAAAGAACGAGATTGCAAAAACAAGGCGAAAATATAACTTTTACCTTATTTTTCTCTAAAAATGACAGAAAATGCTTGAAATAACATATATAACACAGTTTTGGCATTAACAATTGATCCCAATTGATCTATTTTCTGATTGAAATACGGACCTGATTGAGATTTGAGCAAAGTTATTCATAAGATGATTTAAAACATTCCATGCTTCCAGTGGCGTAGCTACGGGGGGGCCTGATTGATTGATTGATTGATTGATTGATTTTATTTGGCAAGTCACCATAACATATATACAGTAGCATTAAAACAACAGGCTTGCACAGGATGACCCACGAAAGCTCGAAAGCTTATTTCCAGTGGGGTCCTGAATTAAGATAATAAAATGGTTCAATTATACTATTTACATATTAAAAATGAAGGAAAAAAATTAGAATTTAGTATTACCAATAAATAATATATATAGACAATAAATTAGATATATACAAGAATATAACGAAGAAGAAGAAGAAAAGAAGGAGAAGGAAGAGGAGCAACAGAAGAATAATGGGGACGAGGAGTAGAAGGAGACGGAAGAAACTGATAACGAAGGAAAATAAATAAGGAGAAGAACAACAGCAAAAACGTTGACGACAATAACAACACGAAGAGGAGAATAGGAAGAGATAAAAGAAATAGAAATAGAAGAAAGAACATATCGAAGCTTCAATCACACTATGTAAAATACATAATAATACCTGGTAGAGAAGAGAAAAGACCTAGGTCAGTATTCAGGCTTAATCAACCGTATAACATATCATTTGCATCTTCTTTTTGACTCTCAAGTGAAAGATATTCTTTCAATATATTCAAAGATATTCTTTCCCCTGAGATTTGGCGTGCCCCCCCAGGTGCCCCCCCCCCCAGAAAAAATTGGCAGAGCAAAAAAAAGAAAAGAAAGAAAAGGAGAAAGAAAAAGGAAAAGAAGAAAAAAGACAGAAGAAAAAAGAAGAGGAAAATAAGAGGAGGACTGAATGAAATAATGTGAGGGGAAGACTTGCAATTAAAAAAAAAATCTTTTCATGTTTTCATCTTTTCATTACTATAAACAATTTTTGCTGGCGCTTCGCGCCATAATTGCCTGTTCGATGGGATTCATATCTTGCTCAATAGGCTGATGTGGAGCAAGTTTTGAAGTCAATATGCAAAACATAGTATTTTAGCTCGGACATCGAGTTTTCATTATTTTTTTTTCATTTACAAATTTAAGTGCTCTGTAAAATGTCCGTTTTATGGTCTACATATCAGCATTTTACGCTCACGCTGCGTGGTCACATTGTTTGGTTTGCCAAGTTCATATTGTCTACGTGTATTCCATAATGTTCCATTAAACAAATGTATTCAGAATGCCCAGATTTTAGGTCTAAATATTTAACATGCGCGATAGCGTGCATGTTCTTTATTTAAAATGTACTTAAATTATCCAGTTTTACATCAGAATATCAATAATTGTCTGCTCACGCTTCACGATCGCATTATTAATGATACCCAATTGACTATATCATATTTATGACTTACAAAATTAGAATGACCATTTTTTTAAGGTCGGAATGTCAAAAATTTGCTCGCGCTTCGCGCTCGCATTATTGAAATATATACCGTCTTCGTGGTTAACTGTAAGCAGTCCTTAACAGGTCCCTTTTCGATAATGCTAGAACAGTTGATAAACATTTCTGTTCACGCTTGGGGGTACATACGAATCTTGTTCAGGATCACACATAACATTGCCCAGAAAATTAAATTTCAGGAAAAAATACATTAAAGTAAAAAAAAAATTGCTCGCGCTTCGCGCTCGCACTTTTTATAAGGCTTATGAGATTATTTTATGTTTATGTTGTTTTATAAGAATAAAACTAAGAAGTGACTGATATAGGTGAAGATATAATTTCGGGCCCCGTCCGCCTATTGGCGAAAGTCGGATCCGCCCTTGTGGACACATACACACACACCGGAAAAATGGCCGGTGCCCCCCCTGAAAAAGCAAGGACCCCCAGTGCCCCCCCGGGAAAAAAATCCTAGCTACGCCACTGCATGCTTCTACAATAAGTACCAAATTATAATGTTTTATAAAAAAATCGCAGAGCAATCGTAGGCGTGCTGTGGCTTTCGGATATGACTTGAAAAGAAATTTACTTTAGGTAGAGTTTATTTGAAATTATGAAGAAGATGTATATTCTACGTAGTACATATCTTATACGGTTATATTATACATATATATATATATATATATATATACATATATGTATATATAATTGTATATTTTTTTGTTTTTTGTTTAATAATATTTTATTTTCTTCCTCTTCCAAATCATTAGCGATTCATATAAATAAAGTTTCTTTGCATATAATACACAAATAAACAAATAAATATATTTATCAATGTCAATGAGATGAAAATTATTTTTTCAATGGTTACAAATGAAATTAAACTGCCAAATTTCTCTTCTATGACAATGTGAAACTATAAAAGAAAAAAAACATATCAATTGACAAAATAAAGAAAAAAAACATACTTTATAAAAGATGACTTTTTTTCCATTAATAGAAAATTAAATTATTGTACAAGAAATAAAAAGAGGATAAAAGATTATTTTAACGGTTAATGAGAGGAAGGTTATTATCTTAAAACATCCCTACACACTCACCTTACCCCCCTCATCTCTCTCACCAGACACACACACAAGCTCACTTCAACCAAGGAGATATCACCTCTCATATCTCCTTGCTTCAACTCACCACCACCACCTCCCCGTCCCCGTCACAAAACTCACGCATCCATCATCTCCGTACACCAACGCAAGATGCATCCCGCTGTGGTACAACTATCTGTATTTGAACGAATAAACAAAACAAAACAGAAACAAAATGAAGCAATTTCCATAGTATTAAGAAAGGTATGCATTGATTTGTTCCCATTTTTAAGTGCACCCCCAGCTTCCACTTTTCAAACGCTATTTGATATTCCGTATCTCTATTCTCTTTAACCGAATGTGTCAATTTCTGTACGGTTGGCAATATTCCCTGTTTTTATGAACTAACAATGATATTCTTAATTAAGTATAATACATTTTATTAAAGTTACTCTTGTAGTATTTCCAGATATCCCCATGAAAATTGTTTTCCAACTGTCATTGCCAAAGTTCCTTCAGTTGAAATATTTTACTCATCTCTTCCCATAATCGCTTAACTTCAGGACAATAAAAAAATAAATATTGGTAAGACTCAACTTCTTTTTTACAAAAGGAACACAAATTATCTGTCTCAAAACCAAATTAAAAAAAATTCCCTTTCGTGTACACAGCCCCTTGTAATTGTTTGTATTGAAATTCTCTGTGTTTATTGCATAACATTGCACATTTCCGTCTCAGAAATACTTCTTTCAGTTCCCCCATTCCCAAATCAGATTGCCCATCTGTAACATGAAATACATAATCAATTTGAAAATTTTCAATGAAATGGTCATAATTCGTCTAGATTTTATATCACATAGTTTCTGAACATGCCCACATATCATCAATTGAATTTCAAAGTTGTCTGTAGCCATTTCCATAAATCACCTTGTATCCACTCTTCTGTAATTACTGAAAATATCTTTTGAATTTCGAGCAAATTTTCAGATGAAAATTTCAGATTAGGCCTATACCAGTATAAAACTGGTCTTAATTGACCTCTAACTATTATATCCAAGACTTTAACTATACCTTTCTGAAATAATTCAATATAAAAAAGGTCTTATTATTGAGGCATATATACGCTTGTTATTACAAATAATGGGATTACTTTTCCCTCCAAAATGTCTACACTTATCCAACTCGTGCCATGCCTTCAGCATATCTATGTAAAGCAATGGTATACACTAGCGTACCTACGGGGGGGGGGGGCAGAGGGGGCAGTCTGCCCCCCTGACGAGTCACAACCCATACAAAAGACTTATCCCTGCCCCCCCCCCTGACGAGCTTGAAAACCTATTTTGCCCTCCTGACGAGCTTGAATACCTATTTTGCCCCCCTGACGAGCTTGAAGACCCCCTTTTTTGTTAATTTTTTTTCTGGTACGATTGACAGACTTTTTGATTGAAGACCCCTTTATTTTTTTTTTTGCTTTTCATTTTTTTTGGTACGATTGAAGCGCTTTTTGATTGAAGACCCTTTTTTAGATTTTATTATTATTATTTTTTTTTTGCTTTTCAATATTTTTTCTGATACGATTAAAGAGCTTTTTGATTGAAGACCCTTTTTTTTGCTTGTCAAATTTTTCGACCAGTTTTGTCCCCCCTGTAGAAAATCCCAGGTACGCCGCTGATGGTATACGTTTAAAATTCATTGTACTTATAATCACACAGAAATATGATTCGACCACCTAAAGACCTAAACAAATATTCGAAGGTTGCTTTCCCGAACCCGAACTTTTCCCTTCGTCCATCAAACGTTTACTCCACATTATTCGTTGGGTCTTAACAGACCTCAAAATTTGGAGCTCTCAGTCCTCCAACAGAATAGTCTTGATATAGAACCTTGCGTTTTATTCTATCTCTTACTTCCCAAATAAAGTTAAAAGAATATTTTTCAATTTCCTGAAAAACTTCTTTTGGGACTGTCATCAGGGAAGAAACATAATGTAGTTTTGAAAATGCATACATTTTCAAAAGTTTTATTTTACCATACATCCTAAGATCTCTTTGCTTCCACCAACCAATAAGTCTTTTAATATTACTCAAGATTCCCTTATAAGAACATTTTATTTGTCTTCCAACTCTGAGTTTGAATAAATGACAAACATACAAGTGTGTATGAAACAATAATCAGAGTACATAAAAAGAGTATGCAGAAAACATTGTTTTTTTTTAAAATACTTTAAAGGAAGACGATGAGACCTAAGTGAAGCAATGCTTTTAGATTAAGGTTCCTCATTACGAATTCAAAGAACATAAGATAAACAACACAGAAATGGCAATATAATATAATATGATAACTAAGGAGAGAGGCGGGGAGAGAAGAGGGACACATTTATATACAAAAGGGACAGGGGGACATGACGGACAGAGACCAGCCAGGCCCGCGCCCGGGAAAGGGGGGGGGGGTAGTTCAAGTTATCTTCAACTTTACAATCCCGTGCGAAATATACCCCTAAGATCTAAATATGTTGTAGCCAATGTCCAAGAAGTGGTAAACCTGGTCTACCTTTTTATTTTCCCAGCCATTAAAAAGTTTGTTTTTAATAATATATTCCACTTGCTCATTTTCATAACGCCATCTTCGGCGGCATGGTAGACGATTTGATTTGCAAAATTGATAATACCAGATTGCACTTTTTTTTTACGTTCTAGTGATTGATTGCTGGATCGTTTACACGATAAGGACTAAAATCTGGACTGTAGCTGAGTCAGTAGCAAATAATTTTTAGTGAGTATCAAGAGTCAGATATGTAATTTCTGTAGCCATATTGACAACGGTCACTAGCTAGTCAGTCTAGTAATAGTGGGCGTTCATGTAGCTCCCGTGCAATTCGAACGTGTATATCACAAAATTGTGATAATTGCCGATGAGGCATGTGTGGACAAGAATTGCATGCTTAAGTAAACGTAATAGCCGTATGTGTTGCCCCGCTACCCTATAAAGTCCTAGAAAACCTTTTTTTGTATCTGTATCTGTCCGTTGACATACAATCACCACCAGCATCTGGTTGTAAGTACATATGCACGTTTGGTTGTTATTTTGAAAAGGCAACTAACTCGGTATGGCAATGAGTAAACCAGGCAGTGGTGTAGCCTGGGCTGGGGGGGGGGGGGGGCATTCAACAAAAAAAGTGGTGGGGTGTGCCGCAGGCGAGACAAAAAAAACGGGGGCCTTGGAGCGGGCTTATGGGCTTCGGAACTACAAATGTTTGTGAAAACGGGGGTCCTTGGAACGGATCGCCAGCGTGTGAGTGCGTAAGCATGGCTATGCCATGGAATGCAATGGTCATGTGTGTGCATGATGCAGCTCGCGCGGCCTCCGCCGGGATAGACAGGAATAACTGTCGTTTCTGGGGATTTATTCAACAATTTCTGACATTTTACTGTAATCCCCATTCACCGATGGTAAAGTGTCCGTGTAGGCTCCCATTTGTTATAACCCCAGCACCTTTGTCCGACCAGAGTCCAAAGTTTGAGGTTCTTTTACACATTGAGGTTACAATCTAAGGATATTTAAACTAAACATTCTTAATATTTAAATATTCAATTTTACAAAAATTTAAACGATATAGATGAAAATGCATGAAAATTATACTTTACCGATGTTTAGTTGGGTACGACACAGGAAAACAGGTCAAAATGGCAGCCAAACTATGAAATATTTACAATCGAACGCGGATGGCGTCAACAATGTACGAATGTGATATCGATATTGCATTCCACCAGCACACCTACAAGGCAATAATACGATACGATACACTCACGAAGACAAACGATAATAGTTATAATCGCGATATATCGAGACATTAACGATAATGACGTCATTCAAGATGGCAACTTGCAAGATAAACCGTCAGGTCAGGAGAAAATGGCTTAGATGACAGATTTCTCAATCATCCAGTGGATTATTTTATCAATAAATCCGGTCCAAGGTATGCAATTACTTAAATTATTTGTATTTCCCTGAATTTCATCATTAAATTTCGCTCAAAAAACAGTTTTAAATCGCGATCTATAAAACGCTAGTTCACTATACGTTGTCTGTAGCCACGGACCCCCAACCACTTCAGTCTATGTATGGTGAGTGGAGCCAATGCAGTTCAGCAGAACAACCAAAATACAGAGACTGAAGCTTTTGGTCTACCACCGGGAGTGCTTGTGGAAAGCTGAGGCGATGGTAGGACAGCGCTCTGCGGCCGCTTTTCAACAAAATATGCAGCTCGTTGTAGACGATCAATGTGATCGGAATTGCGTAATGAAAAATATGCGAAGCTTTGGAGCGGATTTCTTCTTTTTTCTCGATAGGAATAGAATGCTATGCCTTGGAGCGGCTTTCTTTGTTCTTCTTCTCCATAAGACAAAAATGCTATGCCTTGCCCTTGGAACGGAAATTTGAGTGTAAAAATGGGGGTCCCCTCTGCGGCACATACCCACTATGCATTTATAAAGAGTGCACCCCCTCCCCTGGGGCATAGCCGTAGCTCATGATTTATATCATAACCTTGTTCATAGAATGAGTGGGCGTAGCAAGGATTTTTTTCAGGTGGGGGGAGGGAGTCCTCGCTTTTTCAAGGGGGCACCATTTTTTTCTGCGTATGTGTGTGTGTATGTGTCACAAGAGTGGATCCACTTATTCTATGAGTATGAACAAGGTTATGACCTTTTTCTCTGTTACTCCCTGTGTGGTGAAATAAGGTTGGCAGTGTTTGGCTTAAGTCTTTTTTTCTTCGGGACAAATGCCTGATTTTTTTACACTGTCATGTTCCATTACAGCTACATAATGTATTCATCATATAATTTGGCTCTTAAGTAAATTTGATTCTTCAAGTTATTTTTTCTTAATTTAAAAATAGAGATTGAAAAACTACAATTGTTGTGCCATATTTACTTCCCACCAATAGAGGGCGTACACAAAAATATGCCAAAAATTCAAGTTTTCGAGTGCTCTGGTGAATACAAAAATGACCACCAAGTTACTAATGAAAAATAAATTGAAACCGTATAGAAATTAGTATTTTTGGTCACAATAGAGATATTTAATGATTTTTTTAAATAGTGTACTGTATACAGCATTGGCATACCATAGTCATACCTGTAGATTCCCCACAGGCAGGATGGTAATGAACCCTTGGGTGGGGTGCAGCGTTCTCGCCAGAAAAAAATTCACCCATGTCGGGGACTTTTGCTGCCACTCCCGGGGGGTGGGTGCGGGAGGGGGGTTCACCCCTCCCTCGCGGAGCGCGGAAGCGACGGCCTTTTCATGAAATAAAGACGCCAAGGAAGCCCCATTGTGGCGTATTTTTAAGCCCACACAAATGCACATAAATGCTAGGCCTGGGAGTAAACATCGATTGATCAAATGGTTCGATTGGCATTCCGCCAATCACCAATCGATTTACCCAAATCGAATGTTCGGCAGATCCCGATTTATGACATTGGGAGAACTCAAATACCCAAGTAATAATAACAATATGACAAGAAAACAATGATGACACTTTATACAGGTTTAAAAATTATGTTACCGAGATAATTTTTCAAAAATAATCAATGATTGTATTACATTCACAGTTACACACCAACATGAAAGCGCTCCGAATTTTTTTTAATCCCACCCAACCTTGCCCTCGATACACAAAATGAGTTCATTGTCTGTGTGCTCAAAACAAGAAAACACACAACCAAGCTCACTTGAGCTGATTGGACCTTCGGATAGCCAATGAAACTTTTGGGGAAACAAAGAAGAAGGCAGTGGTTCCCTTATCAGGAGAGGTCATGACTTCAGAAATAATTGACCCCTCCCCCATCTGTGTGTGTGTGTGATGGAGAGAGAAAGATAAGGGTGGGAGCCGGAGAATTCCTTTGTTTCAAAACAATAATGCAACCTTTTTTCTATCCCCCTCACACAATGAAAACTACATTCCAACATGCGCCCGTCTTCACCAGTACTTTCTCGACTAGTCTCCAAAAATAGACCCAGTTATACATGTAGGTTCAAATGATAAAAAATCGTAATTTTATAAGGTATTTCAAATTAAATATTTTGCAAAATATTTTTTTGAAATACATGTGTAGAATCGTGGGCAGTGCCACAAGTGGGGGCGGGGACATGGTGTGGGCAAGGGATGAAATTGTTCAAGAAATGCTCCACCTGGGGTCAGTCTCAAAGAATAGTTCATGAATGAGTTGTTTACATCTTTGGACTTTGCACTGGCAGATCTGGGCTGATTCATTCATATGCAGGGGTGTGGCACTTGGAGGGATGCATGCATAATACCAGAGTACCAGCATGGATTTAGGAAGGATTTTCATTGGAACAATAAACTGAAAGTTTTAATCTCATTTCATGTAGTTTCTTTTGATATAAATATCATGGAGAAGGGGAAAAAGGTCCTACTTTCATTTATTCTAAACATGTGACTTTGAATGGAGATTTCACCATAAAGTAGGTCAACTATTGTGACTTAAAAGACCTGATTCCCGACGAACAATCGAATCATTCGATTATTTTTTCAGGAAATAATTGAATGGTAAAAATGACAATCGTCCCAGGCCTAACATCCATGCACCATAGCGGTCACGCACAGTTCTCAAACTCCTTTGCTATTCGTTCATTGTGTGTATAGAGGGCGGGATAAATGACAAACACAGTACAAGTACATGTTCCTTGTATATACAATGCATTTATTCCAAGTTCCACTCCCATCATATCAGTAAGCGCAGCTACCGGTAGGTCATGGAGCATAGCCGGTGTGATGTGCGGGGCAGACGGGGGAATAGGCAACGGAACGACCGTACCGTGCCGTCATATGCCCGCAATAGCAGCCGCGAGCTAGCTGGGCGCCTTGCCACTTTCCTAGCCGTAGTAGGCCTGTAAGTGGTCTTAAGTTGGTGGGACTTCGGCGCAACCCGATAAATGAAGTTGCTATCACTAAGATGAGTTCATGGAGTGTATTATTTTTTTCTGAATATTTCCATTTAATTTTTCCACGCATGTCGCTGAAATTTTACGCATGGTTCCACTTGGTCTCCATTTCCGCACGCATGGTGTTTGCACCATGCGTGTTATACACTGGCGAGAACGCTGGTGGGGTGGATCTGACTTTCGCCAATAGGGGATGAGGCCCGAAATTATCTTTACAAATTATATTTTCCTGATCAGCTCAGTCACTTCTTACCTTTATTCTAACATAAATGTGAAATAATCTTGTACTTAATAGGCCCTATATAAAAAGTGGGAGGGCGAAGCGCAAGCGATTTATTTATTTTTTTTTTTTCACCTTTCGTTTTTTGTCTCACCTGCATAGCAGAGTGAGACTATAGGCGCCGCTTTTCCGACGGCGACGGCGGCGGCGTCAACATCAAATCTTAACCTGAGGTTAAGTTTTTGAAATGACATCATAACTTAGAAAGTATATGGACCTAGTTCATGAAACTTGGCCATAAGGTTAATCAAGTATTACTGAACATCCTATTAGAGTTTCATGTCACATGACCAAGGTCAAAGGTCATTTAGGGTCAATGAACTTAGACCATGTTGGAGGAATCAGCATCGAAATCTTAACCTGAGGTTAAGTTTTTGAAATGTCATCATAACTTAGAAAATATATGGACCTAGTTCATGAAACTTGGACATAAGGTTAATCAATTATCACTGAGCATCCTGCGTGAGTTTTATGTCACATGACCAAGGTCAAAGGTCATTTAGGGTCAATGAACTTTGGCCGAATTGGGGGTATCTGTTGAATTCCCATCATAACTTTGACAGTTTATGGATCTGATTCATGAAACATGGACATAATAGTAATCAAGCATCACTGAACATTTTGTGCAAGTTTCAGCTCTCATGATTAAGGTCATTAGGGTCAATGAACTTTGACCGAATTGGGGGTATCTGTTGAATTACCATCATAACTTTGAAAGTTTATTGGTCTAGTTCGTTAAACTTGGACATTAGAGTAATCAAGTATTACTGAACATCCTGTGCGCATTTCATGTCACATGACCAAGGTCAAAGGTCAATGAACTTTGGCCGAATTGGGTGTATCTGTTGAATTACCATCATAACTTTGAAAGTTTATGGATCTGATTCATGAATCTTGGATATAAGAGTAATCAAGTATCACTGAACATCCTGTGCGAGTTTCAAGTCACATGATCAAGGTCAAAGGTCATGTAAGGTCAATGAACTTTGGCCATGTTGGGTTTTTTTGTTGAATAACAATCATATTTCTGTAAGTTTATTGGTCTAGTTCATAAAAAGTGGACATAAAAGTAACCATGTATCACTGAACATCTTGTGCGTGTTAGAGTAGTTTTCAAAGTCAGCACTGATGCTATATTGAACTGCGTGATGCAGGTGAGACGGCCAGAGGCATTCCACTTGTTAACTTTCATATACATGTATTTTGTCCTGAAAATTTAACATTCTGGGCACTGTTTGTGATCCTGAACAAGATGCGTATGTCACTAGATAATTACTGAGAATGCAACGCACGAGCTAGACAGGAATAAACGTCGTTTCTGGGGATTTATTCAATAATTTCTGACATTTTATTATCATACCCATTCGCCGACGGTAATGTGTTAGTGCGAGCCTGCATGTGTAATCATTTCTTCAAATTCGGGTGACAGGGTTTAGAGATTTTTATTCTTTTTTTAATTCTAAATGACATATCTTGAACGATTGTCCATTATTTTTGTTAATCTCTAATCTTTCTTTTGATACTACATGTGTACATATGCAATAAATTATTGAAAATATACGTTATCGATGATTTATTCCTTAGAAAAAATGGCAGCCGTGTGTTGCTGCCCTCCACGTTCAATGAGTTGTGCTTTTATCAAGACTTTCCGATTAGAATTTTCGATATCCTGGCGAATAAATGTGAGCGACAAGTTCCGAACGCATGCACATAGATTACAAGCACAAAGCAGCAGCACAAATCGCAATATATAGTGACTGGTAAATACGTCTGTATTAAGAATGATGATGTCATCCAAGATGGCAACTTACTTACTTACATATTAGCTAAGCTAAAATTGATTAATTTTGTAGCCATTTTGGCTGTAATCATTTCATGAAATATGGATTCATTGCTTCCATTCCCATGTTTTTAATTTAAGAGAGCTACATGTTTGCCTATGCCCTAATCTTATCCTCATATGATTTTTGCTCTGATTTCCCAGTCAACCACCATGATGACATCGATGGCCACAAAATGGCGATGTCTGCTTTCCATGCAACAGAAATCCATGACACAGATGAAGAAATGTTTATCTACATGTACAGCTGTCAAGAGTCACAATATGCAACTGACTGCACCGCATCACCCATCTAAACATAGGCTGTTTTTTGCAAGAGGCTTCCAAACCACAAGTTTCTGTCTTAATGAAGAGACCAACACCGGGTAAGTTATTTTGAAGAATGAGGATTTCTTCGCCATGTTAAACAAATATTTATCTTAAAAAATGGTATTCTAATAAAATCAAACTTGCAGCTAAAGAATGAATCAATTACATAGATTTGTTCAGAGTAAAATTCCAATCAATACATGTGCAAACAGATAACAAATTATACAGTCCATCCATATAAAAAAGGTTTACATGTACATTTTATTCAGAAAGAATAGGTGATGAGAAGGATACTACTTTTAACAAACATTTCTTTAAAAATATGAACATGTAGTTGAGTAATATTGAACGAATAATAATGATATCTGACAAGATACATATACATGTATATATTTGACAAGAGTCATAATAATTAACTTGTCAATAATGTTAACACTTAACAGTAATTTTTGTCTCACCTGCACAGCAGAGTGAGACTATAGGCACCGCTTTTCAGACGGCGGCGGGGACGTCAACACCAAATCTTAACCTAAGTTTAAGTTTTTGAAATGACAGCATAACTAAGAAAATATATGGACATGAGATTAATCAAATGGTACTGAACATCCTTCTTGAGTTTCATGTCATATGACCAAGGTCAAAGGTCACTTAGGGTCAATGAACTTTGGCCAAATTGGGGGTATTTATTGAATTACCATCATAACTTTTAAGTTGTTGTTGTTATTCGTTGTGGGTCGTTTCCACACCCAAATGATCTACTCAGTATTCTCTCAGTGTGTTTGTCACAAGGTCAATATAGGGGTAATCAAGTATCACTGACAAGTTTTAGGTCACATGATCAAGGTCAAATGTCAATGCACGTAGTATTCCATCATTACATGAATGGTGTTTTTTGTGAATAATTATTTCATAGTAGTTTTCAAAGTCAGTACTGCTGCTATATTGAATCGCGACCAAAAAACTTTTGAGTTTATTGGTCTAGTTCATGAAACTTGGACATAAAAGTAATCAAGTATCTTTCAACATTCCGTCCGAGTTTCAGGACACATGACCAAGGTCAAATGTCATTTAAGGTCAATGACCTTTGGCCATATTGGAGGTATTTGTTGAATTACACATGACCAAGGTCAAATGTCATTTAAGGTCAATGAACTTTGGCCATATTGGAGGTATTTCTTGAATTACCATCATATCTCTGTAAGTGTATTGGTCTAGTTCATAAGACATGGACATAAGAGTAACCAAGTACATGTATCTCTGAACATCATGTGCGAGTTTCAGGTCACATGACCGAAGTCAAAGGTCATTTAAGGTCATTGAACTTTGGCCATTTTAGAAGTTAGTATTGGATTGCTCTCATAACTTTCAAAGTTTAATGTGGATATAGGGGTAATCAAGTATCACTGACAAGTTTTAGGTCACATGATCAAGGTCAAATGTCAATGCACGTAGTATTCCATCATTACATGAATGGTGTTTTTTGTGAATAATTATTTTATATACGTAGTTTTCAAAGTCAGCACTGCTGCTATATTGAATCGCGTGATGCAGGTGAGACAGCCAGAGGTATTCCACTTGTTATTTTTTTTTTTGGGGGGGATGTTTGTTTTAGGCCCTACATGTACATAGGAATTTCAAATGTTTTTAGGTCACACTGGATTTTTCCTTTTTGCAAGATTTTAATTTGTGGGTTTGATAGGATGTTCTTCTGTACCCAGGCTTGGCTTGCTTACTAAAAATTATGGGCCTGTTGCTTCAAGGTTAATAGCCATATACATGTATGTAATTTTGATATTTCATTTGGAAAATTGCATGAAATTGACATGTGATTTCCTAGATTTTATGCCAATTCTGAAATGCACGATTTATGATCACATGAAGCTCTTTTTGATAATCAATAACCATTTAGTATTCGAAGGTGTACTTGTACATGTTTTAACCTTTCTTTGTCAGGGTGCTGGATAAAATTAAAAATAGTTTTCTGCTTTCTTGACCATTCTTACTAGTGCGTAATGATTCTGATGTAAACATGAACAGAAATATGAGAAATTAGTGAAGTACATGTATCTCTAATGAAATCTAAGTCAAATATGACAAATGCAAAGAGTACTTTCTTTCAAACTAATATTTCATTTTCTTTATTTGAATATGATTTGATCATTAGCAGGGTGAGTGATGCTTCAATAATTGAATGAAAGCTTAACACCTGCTGCCTTCAACACATTGCAATCAATTGAGGGTACTTTTTTAGGAAACTTGTCAGCACTGACCAAATGAGTGCATTTGACATTCGAAGGCCTGTGTTCAATCAATAAAAAAGGATTTCAATAACACCAGTCATTGCTGAGTGCTGACAATTTTTATGAAGTGGTTTACATAATTATTGATCAACATGTAGATTACTCACCCATGGGTATTTTAGAATATCAGGGATGGATATGATAAACAGTTGTATAATGCCATGTTGCAGGGAGCTACATAACTTTTGAGAAGCACTTGCCTGACTAAGTAAAGTTTTAAATAGTTGGGGCTGGAATATAATTGCCCCAAAATCTATTTCACTTGCCTGTAAAAGTCCTTGAATAAAGTTTTACCCTTCAAGGAAAGTTTTGCGGTTATTTAAACCATTGACCTTTTTCTCTCTTTTGATATGAACTGATCTACCAATACTGCATTTCTTTTTCCAAAGTGATTTTATCTTGCCTGCCATGATCAAAATTAGGGTCAGTACATCATATCAGCCCTAATTTTGGTCATTCTACTGTGAGAATTTTGCTTGCTTCGGGCAAGTAGTTTTGGTCTTTATTTCAAAACACTTGCCCGACTCTAACTTTTGCTTGCCCCAGACAATCAGGCAGGTGCTATGTAGCACCCTGCATGTTGGCATATCTGAAGAGCTTTCAAGAAATTCAGGTTGCTAGGGAGTCACACTAATTACAAATTTGAAAACTTTTTTCAAGAGTCTCATTTATTTCGTTTACTTGGTAATATTCTTTTTTTTTTATTTGTGATAATATTCTCTGAATTGTTTTCAATACTTGTGTGCTTTTAATATGTGTTTTGTTGTTCCTGTGAACACAGGTCATCACATACTCGTGCCAGGTACGTCTTTACTGTTCATGAAGTTGAGCTTTGAAATTATGTTGAGTTGTTGTTCATTCCCTATTGACAATTTTCGTTGAAGTGTACATTAGGGAAGATATTTGAAGATACATGTAGTTCTATGACCTCTATCTGAATTTTATATGAAAAAAAATATTCAGCTGAAATAACAAAGACTTCTTTACATTTTTTATTTGTCTTTGTTTTATTAAGATAATGCATGGCAATAAATCTTTCGTATTGCAGACATTGATCTAACAAAAATTAATTTTCTCAGATTGTTTTGTCTGAATTGAATCTTGTTTATTAACTTGAATGTAGAAATCACCTTCTTAAACCTTGAAATCTACATTGTTCATTTTTAGACTGTCGTTACATGTACTTTCAGCTACATGTAGAATCAATTTTTTATCTTTCACTATTTTGCTAGATAATGAATGAATTGAACTGAAACCCATAGAAAAAACAAAGTGCAAATTAATAGTGGCATCAATAGTGAATCGACATTTTCATATTCAGAAGCAGTTCATTTTTTACATGTTTATCTGGAAGAAGGTTACTATCATACCATGTTTAAATACTACTTTCAAATCTCTGGCAATCCTTCCATTTTAAAGGGTCAGTCATAAGTCCTAGTGACCCAGGTCTAATTCCTACTATATGCTACACTATATTGTGATTTTTCACATTTTATTTGTGAGTGAAATGTGCAACGTTCAAGGCCTGCATTGCATTGATTTCTCATGAACTTCATTTGCTGCTTTGTATTGTGGAAGCTGAGTGGGTTTTCTTTTCCATCTCACCATATCTGTACATCATAAGTAGTCTGTAGTTGATGAGTAAATGCAGGAAAGGTATCTTACATTGTAGCTTTAATGCATTGGTTGTTTTAAAAAGATATAAATCAAATTCATGCTGCTTAAATCAAAATCCATTTTTGTTTATCCAGCATCATTGGCGTGCACTATAAATAGTAGGCCTACACTGTAGTTTTAGTGATGCCTTGTTTCATTCAACCCTAGTACATGTACATGTACTTTAAAGTACACATGATGTAATACATATATGCATGGCATTTTTTTTTATTGAAAAGAAGTTGATAATGTAATTGGTCTGTACAGTATAAAAACAGAGAATATAATAAAATCACTTCACTACGAATAGCTGCAAATGTGCATTCATTATACTGGGATATACATTTAATTGATTGTTCACTTCTCATGATCTTATGTGGCATTGCTTCCAACCTAAACCTTGCTTTACACTGAACAAAGTATCACAGACTCTACAAGGAATCAACTTTCCCTTTTCATCATAGTGACTATGTACCAAACTTATTACAAGCTTAAAGTTTTTTAGATTTCAAAATGAGAATCTGATTGAAATTAGCTAATACATGTACTTAAAAGTTGTTGTGTTTGGTACCAATATCAGAATTATTTTATGGCAGAAAGCTTCCATTCCATTCACAGTATTTCAAATTTCAGAGTTTGTATTACATTGTAAGTGAGGTGAAAGACTCTCATTTGCCAGGGTATACACCTACAGGCAGTGAGAGAGTTATTATAAAGTAGCCAGTCTCATATACTTTTCATTCTTCATTCATGAATTGCCTCAATGTACAAATAGATTAGGGGAAGGCGGGGTAAGTTGAGCATAGGGGCAAGTTAAGCCACCACCCTAGACCAATAATGAATGAGTCAGACATTATGGTGGTGTCATGTATTGATGACCCATTACATAAACCTTAACCCCACCACATTGTTTTCAACTTTAAAACAAAAAGTACTTTTTTAGATGGAAAAATACAAATTTCACAAAAAAAAAGTGTGAAAGCGATCAGTGCTTCTGACCCACACACTTAAAAGAAATAAGAGCAATATTCCAGGTATGGATTCTCATTCTTGTCATGGTCTTTTACTTGATGGATGCATTAGAAATGTGTGGCTGTGAAAATATCGCATGAAGTTCGGAATGGGGTCATTTTAGCCAGCCAACATAGGGCAAGTTGAGCCATGGTAATTCTTATGGTAATGTATAATAAAAAAAAACCTTAAAAAGCCATTGATGTGCATGCAGAAAGGAGCAAATTCATGTGGCAGTTCTTTTACTTTTAAAGAATGTTAGTATGTATAGCAAATTACCAAGTGAAAGGACTTTGAATAAAAAATTGACATGCTGATTATTCCCACATACATTTTGTATATAGTTTTTGTGGCTCAACTTACCCCAGAAGGTGGCACAGCTTACCCCACAAATGGGGCAAGTTGAGCCATTTGACATCGTTTTTTTCAAAGGTCACAATGACTTTCAGTGTAGGGGTAGAAAGTTATATATAGGTGAAAAATATTTCCTAAGAATTAAATTTAAAGGCAATTTTATTGGTCATATACGTTCTAACATGCAAAATGCAAAAAGTGTCACAACTTAATACCCCGACTTCCCCTACTGTAATATCACCCTTCCCTATTTTCCCCATTACTGGTTTAATCTCTTGCATGAGGTTTCTAGCAGCAGAACCACTCACATGTTAAACCATTTGAAACAAGTCATCTTTATGACATGAAATAGATGATTGCATGACCACTATTTTGCTTTACAGAAAGTAATGTGGATGATATTGTACCATTCTCAGTACTACACACCCCTCTTAGGCAAATAATGTATCGTTTATGGAGAGAGTGAACTATCTATCACCAAGTATGAGGTTGATTCCCACTTATATTATTATTTTAGGCTAGAAATATTTTAGTATCACATTCCCCCAGTGCTCATCAGCATTTTTGTTCTGTAGCATCTACATGTATGTCTTTCTGTGCTGTGGATGCCCACGATCAAAGTGTTGTTTATTTGAATGTTATGTGGATATTCAATTAGAACTCCAATTCAATGTGGCTTTCTAGATTTATTTTGCCTTTCCATCATGTCTTTCTAGATCAATCAAATTGGACGATTATGGGAATGGTCCCCCCCGTAATACAGGAATACATGTACCTGATGGTTTTCAGTATGTATTGTACGTGTTTCATGGCACTCAGTATATAATGCATAGTGGGTATGTGCCGCGGAGGGGACCCCCATTTTCACACTCAAATTTCCGTTTAAGGCATAGCATTTTTGCCTTGTTGAGAAAAAGAACAAAGAAAGCCGCTCCAAGGCATAGCATTTTCTTCTTATCGAGAAAAAAGAAGAGAGAATCCGCTCCAAAGCTTCGCATATTTTTCGTTACGCCGCTCCGATCGCATTGAATGAGCCGCAATTTTGGTGAAAAGCGGCCGCAGAGCTCCCCCGGCAGAGGCCGCGCTAGCTGCATCATGCACACATGACCGTTCCATAGGGATGCATACGCACTCACACGCTGGCGATCCGTTCCAAGGATCCCCGTTTTCACAAACATTTGTCGTTCCGAAGCCCGTTCCGAGGACCCTCCTTTTTACAATAAGCCCGCTCCAAGGCCCCCGTTTTTTGTCTCGCCCGCGGCACACACCCACCACTTTTTTGGTCGAGTGCCCCCCCCCCCGGGTTTCATGTAATGAGAAAATCATGTTAGGGGGGGGAAGTGTGCTGTTTGTTTCACAGTTGTTAAGCTCAGATTGTCATTGCAGTATGTTTTGTTTTAGTGATATTCAAATAGGGCCTATACATGAAAAATTTAGGCTTACATCTACTCTAAAGCACCCGCCCCTTATTGTGAGAGATGTGCACGCTTTAAAAAAAGATGTTTACATCACATATTTGCTAGCAAAAACCATATTGCATCATAAATTTTGAATGTAAAGTAAAATTGTTGCTATTAAAAGTTTGACTGCAATATTCATGACTCAATTTACTGTACAATACATTGTACATGTAGATACCTCCATGTTTGCAGTGCCTATCATGTTTTAAACACAGCTGATTCCGTCTTTATTTTTCACTCATTTCAAAGCTTTTTTGATGTATAAAAAATAGATTAGAATGAATTGAAATGGCTCAATAGTCCAGATATCAGTTTTAGCTCGAATTAAAGCCCAACAGATACCCGTCATATCAGTGATGGCATTTTTGACAGAGGGCTGCATTTCGTTCACCACTCTGACACTGACAGTCAATTATTTTCAAAATTGAGTTTGAATAAAAAGAAAAAAGTAAAATGGCATTACACTGAAAACTGCCTCAGAAACAGTTCACAACACGGTGATTTATTGGAGAGTCAATGATATCACTACGGTAACTCATTAAAGGGTGTATGTCTGAGAAGTATTTCAATTTGTGCGGATTTGCCAAAGGAGACTGTCAAATCACAATACTTCATGGCATTTCCACATATATTATGATTCAAACCTTTTTGTGCCTTACATGTACAACGAGGAAAAAATAATGTTAAAATACATGTACATAAGAGTGCAAAGTTGGCTCAATCGATAAAGCTTCTGCCTGTCGAACCAAAGGTCATGGGTTCGAGTCCACCCCTAGTGGATGACTGATGCCTGTATTGTGTGTAAACGTCTCCCCTATAGATGCAGGCTACATGTATGTTACAATGAAAAAACTGTTTCATGAGTACGACGTTGTGTAGAGGTGAGTCTCCACCTTTGCATGTTAAGAACAGACTACACATAGGGGGAAATCCCGGTGTAATGGTCCACCTTCATCCCCCCAATCAGTCAGGGCCATGTTATACAAAGAGTTAAGATTGATCCGATCAATCGCAACTATGGACGGCCAGCAACGTCAACATCTATTATGCATGTTTGTTCAAATTATTTTCTAGCTGTGATGTATATTCATGCATTCATTGTTTTCTTAAAATTTCACTGCGCTTCTCTTTGCATAAAAAGGACATTGTGCAAATTTTTCATGAAAAAAATTATGACACTGATGGATTTCAATAGAGTTACGATTGATCAAATCAATCGTAACTCTTTGTACAACAGGGCCCAGGAGGAGAGACCTGCAGGTCTTAGTGATTCAGTTCCCTTTTCCTCTCCGAAACAAATAATGATAAAGAAAAAAAATAGTGAGAGGATTTATCAGTCCCCTTATTTGTATACATGTATGTCCAGGGGCCTTTTGCAGAAAGAGTTGCAATCAAACGCAACTCAAAAAACTTACGCAATATGATTTTCAGCCAATGAAGCACCCATATACAGGATTTGCTCTTGATATTTTCACTTGCATTTAAACTCTTTCTGCCACAGGCCCCTGCATATACGTTGTGAAATTGAGGAAAATTTATGTCTAAATACATGTAGTACGAGATAGCATGGACATATAAATGTAATGTGGATCATATTTGGTAATCTATCCTCATCTAAAAACCATGGTCAGTCAGAACTTGTCATTCGTATCAGTTGTTAGTGAATTTGTCCGTAAATTAGACTGGTCACATCGTGTGATGCGATACATTTCAGCCTATCATTTGATTGTGATCTACATGTACATGTACCTACACATATCACTATTTAATAAAATCCTTTTATTTCCAATGAGCACCTGAAATGGCAGTAGAAATAAAAAGAAAACTAGACTACATGTATTATATTTTGTCTTGTTTATGTAGTGTTGTTAAGTAGGACCAGCAAAGTATGCTTTATGACGTAATACATGTAGTTCTGGGTTCTACTGCTTGTTACATTTTTACATGTAAATTTCAGCTTGATTACGGGTCAGTGCTGACCCTTTGAGAAAGGAGCATTTGAACGATTATCAAAACGTTTGCCATGGCAAGAAAATAAGCATGTTTCCAATTATGTAAATGTATACTTTTCTAAGTTTTATAATCAGAAGTTTCTTCTTTCTATATTTTTCAACACAAGAATGGAGAGTCTCATTATATACAAATTACAATCCCTGTGATAGACTGTCCATTCCGTCCTACCTGTATGACATTGTTAATGATTTTTTCACTTTGATCCCAATTTTAAACTCTACATTTTGCTGACTTGTTTTTGTCTTTCATCTTCTACATCTACTCTATTAAATTTCTATTTATGTTCGTCAATAATCACATTTGCCCTTCCCCTATCTGTAGTTTCTGCAAGTAGTCATCCTTATTGAAAATGTAGAAATAAATGGTAGTATATTTTGATTTGTCTCTATTCTGTAGTGGATATGTGTCTACAGTAAGGAAAAGGTGAGAGATTTAAAATTTGAAACAGTTTTGTTCATTTTCATTTACACTGTTATTCCGATCAATTCATCAAAATTGGCAACCATTTATTTTTGTGATGTTGATTCTCAAGATCATTCTCTGATTATGAAAAAAAAACCCCTAAATTTTGGGCACCATAGTACTGTACACTGTTTATTTCATGTACCATTAAAAACAATTTTATATTAAAAAACTGAATACTCTTTAACTTTAGTAATAATGCAAATTTAATTGAATATATTTTCCAATTATTTCATTCTCCTCTGAAAATAATATCCTGTCTCAATGAAATTCATTTCAGTTTTTTTTTCTCTACTTTTACCTTTAATTCTGTAGAATGTGTTCTATTCACATATATCATATGAGTATGGTACTTTCTTAGTTCTGAAAAAATTAACCCGGCGTTTTGGTAAATTTAGACCACATTTTTATGAAGTGACATTTGTCAACTTATTCACCAAATAAATCCTGTATTGAATATCAATCCCCAAAATAATTCTCTTGTTAAATTTAGAAGAAAGTGGTGATATGAGTACTTTTATGTCAATGAATGTCAATTAATTCTTTGGAATAAATAGCATTTTGAAAAAAATGTTGGATAAAAAGGCCAAGCATACATTGTACATATTAAGTTTGGATTAATGTTTGTTTAGTCTACAATTAAACTTACAATCTACAATGTAGGTTTAATTTGAGAATACAACCATCTATGCTGTATGATGTCAGTCTGTACATTAAAAACTGGATGCAAGTCCTTCTGGATACTGAAAGCAGAATCATATCAATTGATTTCATGCCCAACTTTAAACTTCCTGATTCATTTTTTATGCAATTTCGATCCTGCATGTATGATATTATCAATGATACGTCTTTTTTGCAATTCTCATGCTTGTTTCCATTGTGACATCATTGCAAAAAAAAGAGTGGAGTTGTATGCATGAAATCCATCAAGCTTTTCACAATATTAGATTTCCTGTAAGGACATAGGTATACATCATCTTTGACAGAATAGGCTTTTGTAAACTAAATTGCTGTTATTTTTCCGCTTTTATTGATTTTATCAGTCTGAAATTTAGAATTGCATATTGAATTGTAAAGTTGACAATTTTCTGTAGTTTTTTGAAGGTGAAGGCGAGACTTAGGGATCCAAATGTCGTCCGTCCGTCACAAATCTAATGACACATAACTCCACAACCGTAAGGTGCTTTTCAACCAAACTTGGATGGTAGATGGACTTGGGGGACCTGCATGTTATGCTGCAGTTGGAGGTCACATGGTAAGGTCAAAGGTCATTTTCAGGTCAATGTTAAAGTTTACATGCAAGACTCTCTTATGACACCTAACTCCGCAACCGTAGGTCACTTTTCAACCAAACTTGGATGGTAGATGGACTTAGGGGACCTGCATGATATGCTGCAGTCGGAGGTCATATGGTAAGGTCAAAGGTCATTTTCAGGTCAACGTTAAAGTTTACATGCAAGACTCTCTTATGACACTTAACTCCGCAACCGTAAGTCGCTTTTCAACCAAACTTGGATGGTAGATGGACTTGGGGGACCTGCATGTTATGTTGCAGTTGGAGGTCACATGGTAAGGTCAAAGGTCATTTTCAGGTCAACGTTAAAGTTTACATGCAAGACTCTCTTATGACACCTAACTCTGCAACCGTAAGTCACTTTTCAACCAAACTTGGATGGTAGATAGACTTGGGGGACCTGCATGTTATGCTGCAGTCGGAGGTCACACGATAAGGTCAAAGGTCATTTTCAGGTCAACCTTACCTAACTCCGCAACCGTAAGGTGCTTTTCAACCAAACTTGGATGGTAGATGGACTTGGGGGACCTGCATGTTATGCTGCAGTCGGAGGTCACATGGTAAGGTCAAAGGTCATTTTCAGGTCAACATTAAAGTTTACGTGCAAGGCTCTTAAAGGCAAGTGTTATTCCATCCCAGTCATATTACAATGAAGCTTTGATACAATTCTGTTGCATGCCCTCGGGAATCACGATATTTCTGGTTATTTTTATACTTGGCGAGACACAAAATTGCAACAATTTCGAAAAAAAAAGTCATTTTCATCAAATATATTTCATCCATGATGCTTTTTCGTTGAAGGTGACATCGCTTTCTGCAGACTCAAACTGGTTTCATATTACTGTCTTGAACAGTTGGCTGCAGTTATTTCATGATGTGGTTTCAAGCAACTTCGCTATGATAATGATACATGTAGTTAGCCCTATTATAGATTTACAGTCACATTTATATATATTCCAGTATTACCTCGTGAGTTGTATGAGTGCATAAACTCCTGCATATATTTTATATAATAACTTCGATTTTGCATGAAAAAGCTGGGAAGGTATTTTGGAATAATGAACTTTATCACTGCATAGACATGTAGTCCTAATTCATTTTCAAGAAGTTCACATATATTCAGAGCTGTCAGTATTGTAGAAGAGTTGAAAGTGAGGTAAAAGAAGGAGCAAAGTGCAAGAGAGCAAATCAAGGGAGAGGAGAAAGGGTTTGAGGGGCGTGAAGCTTTATCTTTAAGGTAAAATTGGAAGAAACTCTCAGGTGGCTTTTTCCAAAAAGTGAAAATCTAGACTCCATTTTTATGTATTTTTCAAATTATCACATCACCAATTGGACAGTTTGTAACTTTGGATAATTGTCAACAAAATGAAAACTACAGTATGTATACCAATTAATTGTTTATGAGCACTCACATTTTTCTGCATTGAATGAAATGGGTTCCTGATAGCATGTTACAGTTTTTAATTATCCTGTTCTGTAATTTTTCAAATGCATTTTTTAAAACATTTGCTTTTTTTTTTTTGCTTTTGCTTCTGCTCAAGTTGATTTTCATGATTTTTTTCCCTTTCAGTGGAATATATATACATGTACAATATGCTTGAAATATTAAACATTTGCTTTTCATTGGCATATATTTTAAAAATATTCCTTTTATAGTTGTTTTATCCCGTAAAATACCTCAATAATTCTGTACTTTAAGTGGTAAGCAGGGATGATATTAGGCGAGGAGGGAGGGAGTTGTAAAAAGAAAGCAAGATGGGGGGGGGGGCAGAGATATTAATAGAGAGGTGATTTTTACCTGGTTACACCATATTCATTCCCATGATATTGATATTCCTGTTGTGCTTTAAAACAGTTTTGATCTTTCAAACTTACGTATAATCTGCATAGATAAAAATTGAATTTAACAATTTCAAAGTGAAATTTGGAATGAATAGAATGAGAAAAATATCCCCTGTAAATTTACCCACCCCTGCAGCTATTTTCTTTTTACTCTCATTTCAGTAAGTTCTATCGCTGGATGTCACCCATGCAAATTTGTATACATAGATAAAATCTGTGTTTCATTGTGTTTTTTGCTGCTCCCCCTTTAATACAGTTTTCCCAGTCTTGAAGAGCTTGTGTTTCACATGTTAAGCCAAGGGGATGGAACCATCTCTGTCAGTACATTCTTCGATGTAAGTCAAAATTTTTGCTTTGGTTTCTTGAATAATTTTTCAATGTTGTAAAGCATATAAACAGGTATTCTATCACTGGTGATTTCATTTTCTTACTTCCGTGTTTAACTACTGTTGTTATGATGTTGTTTTCTGTATTGGTCGAGAACAGGTATCATTAAAAAAGAATATCAACTGCATTTCTGTCTTTGCCAGGCTCTTCAAAGTAAAGGCTTGACTTTGAATGACCCAAGACTAAAGGAATCGATGGATAAATTCCGTACAAAACATCTTCCTCAGTTTCCAGAGAGAATAGGAGATAAGCACCTCACTGCTGATCAATTCAAGGAGTAAGTCTTCCTTCAATAATATTCATATCTATAAAGAGGGGAATGAAGATGATGGTGGTGGTTGTGGTAATGATCACGATGATGGTGACAGTTTTGATGGCTATGTTGTTGGCAATGGATATGGTGTGATGTTGATGCTGATAAGAGATCATGGTGTGATGATGATGATGATGATGATGACAACAAAGATGATGATGGTGATGATTAGGCCCAAGTCGTGAAACATTTCTATAGCCTTTCTTCAAATTTATTTTAGTTACTCATGCATGAAGTTTGTATTATGGAATTGCACCAGATGAAAAAGATTCTCCATTTAAAGCTTTACAATATTCATTTGTTGATTATAAGATTTGCGATTGATGTGATGAACATAAATAGCTCTTGGTTTTATTAATTTTTTTTTTTGGGGGGGATGTTGCGTAGTATACATGTAGCTCATAAGTTCTTCATGGTTCCATGGTTATGTAACTATTGAGCATTTCTTGAACTGTATAGCTCTTGAGCCATCCAGCATCTTTAGCTTATATACTATATACTCTGTATTAAAAGAGACATCTATTTTCTATTCATATAGGTGCATACAAGACAATATTGTCTTAATTGGCCGTGCCCTTCAGAACAAATTAATCATCCCAGACTTTCCAGAGTTTGCTGCTACTATTCAAGAAACATTTTTAGAAGCAAAGAATAATGAATCTGGAGAGGTGAGATCATTTGTTACCATCATCTCATCATTATTTTATTCATCATCATCACCATCATCATCATCATCATCACCACCATCATCATCACCATCACCACCACCATCATCACCATCACCACCACCATCATCATCACCATCACCACCATCATCATCACCATCACCATCACCATCATCACCACCATCATCATCACCATCATCATCACCATCATCATCATCACCATCGCCACTATCATCATCACCATCACCATCACCACCATCATCATCACCATCACCAACACCATCATCACCATCACCACCACCATCATCATCACCATCACCACCATCATCATCACCATCACCACCACCATCACCACCATCATTATCATCATCATCATCATCACCATCGCCACTATCATCATCACCATCACCACCATCATCATCACCATCACCACCACCATCATCACCACCACCATCATCACCACCACCATCATCACCATCACCACCACCATCATCACCACCACCATCATCACCACCATCATCACCATCACCACCACCACCACCATCATCACCATCACCACCATCATCACCATCACCACCATCATCACCATCACCACCACCATCATCACCATCACCACCATCATCATCGCCATCACCACCATCATCATCACCATCACCACCACCATTATCATCATCACCATCACCACCATCATCATCACCATCACCACCACCATCATCACCACCACCATCATCATTATCATCATCACCATCATCATCACCATCGCCACTATCATCATCACCATCACCACCATCATCATCACCATCACCATCATCACCACCACCATCATCACCACCATCATCATCACCATCACCACCACCACCACCACCATCATCACCATCACCACCATCACCACCATCATCACCATCACCACCATCATCACCATCACCACCACCATCATCACCATCACCACCATCATCACCATCACCACCATCATCATCACCATCACCACCATCATCATCACCATCACCACCACCATCATCATCACCATCACCACCATCATCACCATCACCACCACCATCATCACCATCGCCACCATCATCATCACCATCACCACCATCATCATCACCACCCACCACCACCGTCATAGTCTTTACTACCAACATTCACCGCCAACATCATGATTCATCATCATCCCCACCACCACCACCACCATCTTCATCATCATCATCATCTTATTCATGATGAATATCAACATAATTTCATTTCCCTTGTAAATTCTGAATGGAAACTCTGATTAATATTTTCCAAGCATAGCATAGTATTTTGCTGTGAAGAACTGATACTACACAATGCAATGACCAAGCAGGTAATTAGTTATAACTATATTGCATAGGAACAGAGGTAATGCATCAACATTTATATGCACAAGTACATGCATATCAATACCTTTCAGCTATTTGACAGCCTCTCTCTACCTCTAGATTGCAGATTACATCCCTCAGTTGGCTCGTCAGGACCCCAATTCCTGGGGAGTGAGTATCTGTACCGTCGATGGTCAGCGCTGCTCCTTTGGAGACACTACAGACCCATTCTCTTTTCAATCAAGCAGTAAGGCACCTGCTTACGCCCTTGCCTCTACTCTCATGGGATCTGATTTTGTCCACAGACACATCGGATTCGAACCCAGCGGACAGTCCTTCAATGCCTTGTTCCTCAATAATAACAGTAAGTTTCATGTAAAAGTAAAAAATATATGTGAAAAATCATTGAAAAAAATAATTTCTTGTAGATTTAAAAACACGTAAGTTGACATTTTTATGTAACCCAAAAGGCAACATGGCTACTTTAGTTAGTTGTGAAATTAAGGAGAAACCACCTAGGGCATGTTATAAAAGGTTAGTGATTAATCATACGCTTGATTTTCACAATGTACCGTAAGTAACGGTGTATTAACCGCACCCGTGTATTAACCGCACCCCCAACTTTGGACTAAAAAAAAAAAAAAAAATCTTCTCACATTTACATGCATATTTGAGGTACGAAGAAACAATCTAAGTTTTTTAAGATTTCAAAGTATCCAAAGAGATTACCGGTATGCAGATATATGCTGTTCTTGATCAATTCATCTACAAATGTTAGAAAGAAAGAACGGTCCCGACAATATTGGCAACTTACACACTCGCTCACCTCACAGTCTACACACACAGCACTGCCATTACATTGCAAACTACGATACAGTACAAGTCATGCCAGTACATCTTATCAAATTATGATCTGTGTCTTTCCCAGGCCCAGTGTAGGAGGAAGAAACATTCACATTTCTTGCATCACAATCTCACAATCACTTTCAGAAATTTGATGTCTTAGCATGAATTTTGGATACGGGATTATAGGAAGGTTCAAGAAACAAAGAAATTGGCATTTTTTCCATTTGTTTTTTACGGCTTCTTGCCGTCTCTCTCGTGCGTGGTTTACATGGTATCTTGTGAAAAGCAAACAGGAAGGAAAAAAAACAAGCTGGCGCGAAACGGGACTTTGAATAGCGCCAGCTTAAGTCGCACTATAACCACATTACAACGCAATCTCTAAGCTCACTCAACTCTCGCTCAGCGGTGACAAAATATTACCGAGTATGCTTGGCGTCTCTTTAAATTCGCCAGGGAACTTCACTACTTTGAATCGAGAATAAAGTCAAAATTAGTGTCATGAAGGTGGGTGCGTTTGTTATGGACAACATTTAATTAATATTGCAATAATCGCTTCCCATTACCCGCGGCTCATACCCCTCTAAACGACATTGCCTGGGCGGCTACGCCCGGCCACTCGATGTGTTGTGAACTGGCAGACATCGTACATGTACGGGAGGGGTTACGGCGGGCTGGCTCAGACCCGTCACCGTGTATAAACCGCACCCCCGACTTTTGCTTCTGCCCCGCCGAGAAAAAGGTGCGGTTAATACACCGTTACTTACGGTATCATACATTGAAGACAATGCAATCAATTGTAAAAATATGTTTTACGTTGATTGCTATTCTTTGTATTACTGGCCCCAGAAGATTTCCCTATTTTTGGCCCACCATTTAGCCTCAGTTCACTACTTGCTACTCATTAAAAAATAAAATTAATGTCATGGATGCACTTCAGTAATTATTTGTGATATGATAGGTATGTTTCAAAGCAAAACAATTCAGATATCTCTGTATAGAATTATTGGCCAATAGATGTAGTGTAATGCATGAAGTATAAAATGTCTGTAGTGATGTCATTGTAAAAGGGTTTCTTTTTCATTTTTAGATATGCCTCATAATCCCATGTTGAACTCTGGTGCCATAGTGACTGCTGCCCTCATCAAGGTTTGTAATGCTCAAGTTTATACTTATTTTTTAACAGCATAGCAAAATGTATGATTGAGAAATACCCTCCTGTGAGTTCATGCGCTTTATTAAAGTGGGAGAAGTTTGATAATGACAATATTATGCAGAGCTTGCTAAAATGAAAGGTTGCCCTGAGTAAATAAAATGTCATTTAATATTCAGTGCAACAGAAGGATATCATTTCAGTTTGCTCTCTGAGTAATTTTATTCATTTGAGTCAGATTACTCTTAACATGCCACTGACATTCTAAACCTATAGGCTTTTTGTATTTTCTTAGGGGGGGGGGGTAAGGGTTGCCCCCCCCCCGCTTCACACGATAAGTCCAAATCACAAAAAGATTTTGCTGCGATGTCTCATGATGTTTTTCTTTGAAGTCTCAAGCAACTTTTACACCCGGGTTGTTAGGGTTTAGAGTAAGTTCTTGCATATTGTCCTTGTTTTGGATTTGTTTGAACATTTTTTTTAAATTCCCTTTTATGTTCCATAGCCTGAACTAACTGCAGCTGATAGATTTGATTTCATCATGTCAAAGTTTAGAGAAGCAGCTGGGGGAGAGATGGTTGGCTTCAGCAATGCCACGTAAGTTTGATAAACCATCCTTAACTTAATCATCCAAGTATTAAAGCCTTTCTTCTACTGAACTTAAAGGAGAATGAAACCATTGGAACAATATAGCTTGTGTGAAAACAGAAAAATCAAAGAAACAGATCAACAAAAGTTTGAGAAATATCGGACAAATAATGAGAAAGTTATGAGCATTTGAATATTGCGATCACTATTGCTATGGAGATAGCAAATTGGCAATGCGTCAAAGATGTGTGATGTCACTTGTGAACAACTCTCCCCATTACTTTAGTTTATATTTCACTTGAATTGCCTCTTTTATCACATCTATCCCTAGATCATGTGTTCTTTCTACATGAGGGCATGTAATACATATTTTTTAAGAATACATCATGGATAAAGAGTTTGTATCATCATAAGAAAAAGCAAAAAGAGACATTTTGAGGGTATTTTATAGTCCACCAAAGGGAAAGTTGTTCATCAGTGACATCACACATCCTTGTCGCATTGCCAATGGAGGGATCTCCATAGCATTAGTGATTGCAATATTCAAATGCTCATAACTTTCTCATTATTTGTCCGATTTTTCTCAAACTTTCTTTATTCTTATTCTTTGATTTTTCTGTTTCTACACAAGTCTATTTGTTCCAAAGGTTTCATTCCCCTTTAATCTCTTCATGATAGGTTGTACAGCTCACAGTTTGTATATGTTACCCCTATGTTACCTCTGAGTTGATATTTGCCTCTTTCCATCTTCCACTACCCATTTTCTTTAGTTATCCAAGTATGAAATGCATTCTTGCCATTTTGTCAGAGAGATGCAAACAGTCTATTAATAATGATCATAAAAATAATAATACGCTTCATTTATATAGCGCCTTTTCATCAGATACAAAGTGTGGGAAATGAATTGAACTATTAATTTGAGTATATCCCCCTGTAAATTTCATATTAACATAGCAAATGGTCCCCTTTTTTTCTTTACCATGCATGTTTTCTACAAAATAATGAAGTAACCTGTTTCCACTTATATCCTTATTTTACCCTTCACTGTTTTTAACAAGCAATATTACTGTTATTGAATTGTACTCATGTCCAGGTTTCTTTCAGAGAAGAAGACAGGATTCAGGAACTTTGCTTTGGCCTATCTTCTCCAGGACTACAACTGTTTCCCTGCTGGAGCTGATCCAGTAGATACACTTGACCTTTACTTCCAGGTCAGTTTAATGACCGTGGGCATGATTTCTAATGTCTTTAGATGTGCTGGTGCTCCATTCCTCTGAGCATGTGCTATACCAATGATATCATCAATTATTGTCCTCTAAAATTCCACATTGGGTTATTTTTTTTAAATAAAGGCTTTTCTGTTCCCACTATATGTGTCATAAAAATACCTGTATGTGAGCAAAGTATTCTAAACTTAGTATAACTTTGCCTACAAAGAATTTAAACAGTTACATTTTAGCACTTGTGGGGGGGACTTCTAAAGTATTTTTCCTGATTTTTGTCTCACCTGCGAAGCAAAGTGAGACTATAGGCGCCGCTTTTCCGACGGCGATGGCGGCGGCAACGGCGGCGGCGGCGGCGGCGTCAACATCAAATCTTAACCTGAGGTTAAGTTTTTGAAATGATGTCATAACTTAGAAAGTATATGGACCTAGTTAATAAAACTTGGCCATAAGGTTAATCAAGTATTACTGAACATCCTATTAGAGTTTCATGTCACATGACCAAGGTCAAAGGTCATTTAGGGTCAATGAACTTAGACCATGTTGGAGGAATCAACATCGAAATCTTAACCTGAGGTTAAGTTTTTGAAATGTCATCATAACTTAGAAAATATATGGACCTAGTTCATGAAACTTGGACATAAGGTTAATCAAGTATCACTGAACATCCTGCATGAGTTTCACGTCACATGACCAAGGTCAAAGGTCATTTAGGGTCAATGAACTTTGGCCGAATTGGGGATATCTGTTGAATTCCCATCATAACTTTGAAAGTTTATGGATCTGATTCATGAAACTTGGACATAATAGTAATCAAGCATCACTGAATATTTTGTGCAAGTTTCAGGTCTCATGATTAAGGTCAAAGGTCATTTAGGGTCAATGAACTTTGGCCGAATCGGGGGTATCTGTTGAATTACCATCATAACTTTGAAAGTTTATTGGTCTAGTTCATTAAACTTGGACATTAGAGTAATCAAGTATCACTGAACATCCTGTGCGCATTTCAGGTCACATGACCAAGGTCAAAGGTCAATGAACTTTGGCCGAATTGGGTGTATCTGTTGAATTACCATTGTAACTTTGAAAGTTTACGGATCTGATTCATGAAACTTGTACACAAGAGTAATCAAGTATCACTGAACATCCTGTTCGAGTTTCAGGTAACATGATCAAGGTCAAAGGTCATGTAAGGTCAATGAACTTTGGCCATGTTGGGGTTTTTTTGTTGAATAATCATCATATCTCTTTAAGTTTATTGGTCTAGTTCATAAAAAAGGGAAATAAGAGTAACCATGTATCACTGAACATCTTGTGCGAGTTAGAGTAGTATTCAAAGTGAGCACTGCTGCTATATTGAACCGCGTGATGCAGGTGAGACGGCCAGAGGCATTCCACTTGTTTTTTATAGTGCTCAAGCTACATGATTTATGAACGGGCAACTAATGATATTGAGTAATGGTGTAAGGGAGACGGTGATGAATGGATAGAAAACTCCAAAAGATAATTGACAGTCTATGTGCTATTTAACTGCTTCTTAAAGGCAAGACAAGATTTAGATATCTAATACACTTGTTCCATTTTATTATCAGTACCCTTTCCTTCTTTCGATGGTGTTCTTTTCAGTTTTTGTACAATCAATGAGCTCTCATTTTTTCCATCTGTATTAGATCTGTTCATTGGAAGTGAATTGTGAGTCAGCTTCCGTCATCGCAGCTACCCTTGCCAATGGTGGGATCTGTCCTCTGACTGGCAAGAAAGTGTTTGAATCCGTTGCTGTTAGAGACACACTCAGCCTCATGCTATCTTGTGGAATGTATGATTTCTCAGGACAGTTTGCTTTCCAGGCAAGTATGTCACCCTAAAAATAATAAAGTCATTGGTTTCTCGTTCAGAGATTGTAAAAGATTAGTAACTCCCTTGAAAATGTCATGTAAAACATGTTGCTGGTCAGTTCCATTGAGTATATACGTCTGACCCCCAAATGATTTGACCTTTTTTTTTCTAGTTCAAATGCCATAAAATGATCATGGCTTATTGAAATTTGTGAAGTAATAGTAAGAAAAACAGGTTGGATACCCAAAAAAGGTTGATTATTCTATGAAACATCCCTGCTTTGATAATCTATTTATTTTGTTGATGTTTTGTGCTTTTTAAACCAAAGCTCCATCGAAATGCATTGTTATTGAATATAATGTATGTCTTCAAATTGACAAATTGAAGTTGACCTATTTCGTATGTGCACTGCTGCCCTTACATTGCACATTTAAAACAATTTTCTATTGATAGCCATAATGCATCCTGTGGCTTGTCTGAATAGTAAAAAGCTGGTTCCCCCCCCAAAAAAAAAGAACGACTGCAGGACAAGATGATGCAAGTTACATGAAAGATTTTAGATTATAGGTTCTCATTTCAACAGAGGAAAACTTATGATGATACAATCCATATTTTGACTTATGTGATAAATCCAAGATTTTCTCTGGTTGTAAAACCACCTTCACTAAAGCTTAACCTCATTCGCAATTGAATACTGGTACTTATTAAAATCTTGCCATTTGATCTCTGAAAGTAAACTTTTACTATTGATAGCAAGTGTTATGGAACAGGCCCCCTTCACTATTTCACATGTACATTGCTAAGTGATGAGGTAGTGATCGACACCTGGGGGCCGTTTCATAAAGCTGTTCGTAAGTTAAGAGTGACTTTAAGAACGACTGGTGATCCTTTATTGTGGTAAATGGTATATTCATTGACGATGGTTACACGCGAAAGAAAGGTTCACCAGTCGTTCTTAAAGTCGCTCTTAACTTCCAAACAGCTTTATGAAACACCCAGCAGAGGTATAAAGCATTCCATTCATGTTGTATCCGTGCAATGCAGGTTGGGATGCCAGCTAAATCAGGTGTATCTGGTGGAGTGATGCTGGTAGTACCTAATATCATGGGTATAATGATGTGGTCTCCTCTGCTTGATAGCTATGGTAACAGCACCAGAGGTATTCAGTTCTGTCAGGTAATATCGTAAAGGTCAAGTCCATTTAATCCACAATTAAAAAAAAGTTATGCAAATGACATTTTGAGAAAGTTACATTCAGCAATTGACAAAGTAGAATTTAGGGTGTGGATTGTGTTTCATAAAGCTGTTGGATAAGTTACTCGCAACTTCACACAGGATTGGTGACCATTTCTTCTGCGTAATAAGATTCTTAGTCATTTTTTCCCCCATTAGTTGAGGTATAAATCCAATTTATGTAGATTAATATACTCTTTGTTAAGAAGCATGCAAAGTTTGTTATTTCTGAAGATTTGATTAGGGTTATAAAAAACTCTTGTGTTTTTTTAAGATGGAAATTTTAGGGTTTGTCATTCAGGGCAGAAAAGGATTACCAGTTGTGCACTAAGTTATGACGAAGCTTGCAAGCAACTTTATGAAATGGGCTCCTGCCCAGTTGCAATTACCATTTGTACTTGCCAAGGAAATTTATTTCTATAGGTATTTGTATATAGCTAGTAGTTTTACCATCTCATATTTGATCTTGATAGTGCTGTTGTCAATATTCATTATTCAGTGTGATATATTTCAGCTGTCATACCAAATTTACACAACTGTTGAGAATGCTACTGTGTGGACTCACAGTAGGGAAAAGAAGCAATATTTTATTATGGAAGAGCACAGCTTTAAACACATACAGTAAAAAAAAACTATAAATATTGCCGACAGGTTTCAAGAAGAGCGTATTATCATGTGCCACTCCCAGAATTGATACAAATAACTGGAAATATTTCAGTTTGAGAAAATCATCAACATCACTACCATGATCAGTCCTTTGTAAAAAGTTTGTTTGTAGTATTATACAAACAAATATAAAGTAGCCTGATTATATGAAATTCAATTGTGTTTTGGTTTGATGCAGGTGTGTGTTGAATATCTACAATATATTGTAGGATGAAACTATACAATCTTTATCATTGCAGGATCTGGTGACACACTTTAACTTCCACAACTATGATAACTTGAGACATCATTCAGCAAAGAAGATTGACCCTGTTACGCAAAGAACACACAGTCAGGTTAGACAATGACGTGTTATAAGCTATTGTAATAAACTTCTGAAAACCTTGATTTGATTGGGTCATTTTTAGCTGAGAGTGCATTGTATATAAACCTGAATGTTATAGTTTTCATCATGTTTTAGATCTTGGCCATCGATCACACGATTGCGCGGAAAAATGGCACGCAGGTTGTCTGGGATATAATCTACAAAATTGTATAGTGATAGAGAATAGAGTTTGATAGATTTTTAGTGTTTAAGTTTGCCCTTGCAGCATTGTCACCTGTAATGCCTCTATTTTATTTGGAAGCAGTATTGATTAAAACTTGCAGATATAATCCTCAAACTTTGAAATCTCAAACATTATTAGTGGTTGAAGTGGATAGTCCATGTACAAAGTCTCTTGAATTGTAGAATTGAATAGTCTAAGGGTTAACCCATCGCCTGCTGGAATCAGGCTGTTGTTCCCTATCAATACTTATTGAATTGCAGAATTGAGTACCGGTATTCAAGGGGTTTAAATCATTAACCTTCTCTTAATCTACACTTTAGGCAACAAGGATCATGAAGTTATTGTTTGGTGCTTATAATGGTGATGCTAGTGCTTTGAGGCAGTACTTCCTCCAAGGTATGGACATGTCTGAGAGTGACTATGATAGTAGGACAGCTCTCCATCTTGCAGCTGCAGAAGGTAGAATATTTCAACTTTATTCTCATATATTGCAATGCTTATGACAAATTCCCTCCCAGAAGATAATTTATCAAAGTATTTACATGTAATTGAATCTAGACGTATTGCCATTGGTGTAATGAAATAGTTACATCTGAGTCCCTCATAACCACAGTCAATTGTAAAATCCATAAGAATTTTTCCCTAATAAGTCAAACAGCAGATCTTAGACTTTATGGAAAGGATGACTAAGATATGATGTTTGGGTGTAGGGGCTGCTATGATAGTTAATAATTATTGGGAAGGTGTCAACACCATTTAGCATTCTACAAGAAAACCAGTACGTATAAAGCATTGCATGTTTAATATTTTGACAATAATAAAAAATACATAAAATAAGTCATTCATTTCTCTGGCAAAAAGCTTATTTTTGTCCATTACACTATTTAAATGCTGCATAGGAAACGACGTTGATCGTTTTTCTGTTTTATTTGTTTATTTACAGGTCATCTAGAATGTGTGGAGTTCTTACTTGAGAAGTGCAGTGTAAGTCTTGATGTACTAGACAGGTGAGTTAGACCCATCATTTAAATGATGATAGAACTTGTAATAATTCATAATAATGAAAATACTGATACTGATGTTGATACTGATGACATGATGATGATGGTGGTGGTGGTGGTGATGATGATGATGATGGTGATGATGATTATGATGATGGTGATGATGATGGTGGTGGTGATGATGATGATGATGATGGTGGTGGTGGTGGTGGTGATGATGATGATGATGATGAAGGTACTGGTTGTGATGGTGGTGATAATGGTGATGGTGATGATGATGATGATGATGTAGTTCTTGTTCATTTAAAAAATGTTCTGCTATGGCAGTTCACTCTTATATCCCTTGCCTTCATCCCTGACATACATTTTCTTCATCTAACAAATTTTATTAAGGCCATTTCCATACTCTAATAAAAGCAAAAAAGAAAGAAGATAATTCTGTACATGTACTTGAGTATTCCTACCATCTTATTCCCTCTCAAATGTATATTTTCTAATTGTAAAATGCTGCCATCTCTTGATTACTAATAACCAGAACCGTCAAGAACTTTTCATGTTTTTATGCTTCAGAGTATTTAAGATTAACTTTGCAAGTTTTTCCAGAAAGATACTATCAGGACCAGTATATATATCGAAAGATGTGAAAGAATTATGATACATGATATTCTAATAGCGTAGATAGTTTGGCTCAAAATGTTCACCATATTAATTTAGGTCAAACCCAGAATAGGATGTTTATTGAGTTAAAGAAAGAAACAGGTACCCTAGCTTTTGATACCCATCTTCTATCTACCATTACAGTTTCTTGTTTGCTGCCCTCTTACATCTACATTGAAGCAGTGTCTGTTAACCGTATGACTCATAATGCACACAGTTTAGTTTATCAGATATGAGGTGTATGAAGTACCCTATGAATGTCTTACAATTTCTTGATTAGAATGATATCTGTGTAGCCAGGCAACAGTAATGCATTGATTGTCATGATGTTACTGATAGCGTAAACCAGAAAAAGATTGTGCACAAGGAGAGATGCAGACAATACAGAGAAAGACAGACATTGGAGTGAGAGATGATGGGAGGGCAAGGGGAGAGAGGAGATTGGAAGCGGTGGGAAGACAGATGAATGGGAGGGAGAAAGAAACCAAGAGAATTCAGTAAAGTGAATAGGAGAGAGGGAGAGAACGAATGTATAATACTTATTGTTATGCAATAATGTAATTAAAACCCTAAGTTGAGAGCTAATAAAAATGAAAAATCCTGATTTGCTTCATTGTCTATTTTTATATTTGTGTCAATTGTGTGATCAGTACAAATATATTTCAGACCAGGTATTAATTATTGGAGGATCAGTCAGAATGTTAAAATTATTGATTGCATAATTACTGCTTGATTATTTGCAAAGTTATTAATAGTAAGCAAAAGATGAAGGGATTACTACCATATGATTTCATGATTATAATTATATAATTTACTTACTAAATCTTTTATCTATCTTTATTTACTTCACCTGAACCGTAGTTAACCTCCTAGTTACCTGACTTACCAATAATACCAATATAATGGTGATTTTTTTTTATGTACTTTATTATCCATCTACTACATATACATGAATGTCTGCCTATCTGTCTATCCCTCTTCCATCATTCTAATGTATCTTATCATTAGATTATTTGTTTTGTAAGCCTGCCATCATTGCAGTGATACTTTGTTCATCAATTCAGATATTCATTGATCTATCAGTCTGTCAGTCCTTCTGTCTATCCATCCATCAATCAATTCAATCAATCAGAAGTCATTCAATGAGTTTAAGATCAAACTTTGTCTAGTGGTTTCAATAGCCAGCAGTAGGCCATAGGATTAAAGCTGTTATCTCCTAGAGTTCATATTTGCTCTGGTGGTCATAAAGTGATTAGGGCTAATTAACCTGTTGTCTTTAGATAAAACAACACACTTAGATCACCAGTGAGTCAGTGTAATCATTTCTGATATCTGAAACAAAATGGCTTCATTTGTTCCCATTTCCTTGCTGCACACTTTACAAAAATATGAAAATTCATTCCAAATTTATTTGGTTTATTGTATTGTTTCTTGTAAAACAATGCTTGGATCATGTGGTAAAGCTTCCAAACCTCTGTGGTGGTTTTGCAACTTTTTGCAGCATGAAATAAGACTGTTACACCTTGCTATTTTCATAAAAATGCACATCCTTCAAAAATCATTTGTGTGCCCAGTTAAAACCAAACTTAAAGCCTGCTATGAGGGAGATGTGTCTATCATGTGTATGTTATCAGATTATCTAACCTATTGGTGGTTAGTGGTTAGTTTGCTATAATTCTGGTTGATAGACATATATGAGACTCAACTGAATGATGTCAGTATTCCATGTATCACAGGTCCTTGTATAGATTAGAAAAAAAATCAATATTAAATAACAAAAGAACAAATGAAAATATTTACAAGATAATATAGCATGAGAGTGAAAGTACATTAACATTTATAATCATTTAAGCAAAATGGAAATTGATATATAAAGATGAATGAAAGATGGAATTTAGAAGATAAAGGAGAGTTCGGAAATAGTGTTTGAAGGGGGGGGGGCAGGGGTAGAAAAAAATGTTGACTTGTTTGCATACCCACTCCCATTTTACACACATGCACCCAAAAAACTATCAAGAAAGTTACAACTCCACTCATCTATACAGTATTTAGATGTTGGTGTTCATTCTACCAAAGTAACACATTCTTGAAAGAGCTCCATGAGTGGCATGATGCCACCTCATTAAAAAACAATTAAAAGCTCATCTTAAGTTCTAGATGTCAGGATGATGTTGCCAGTAAGTCTAGGAGTGCCAAGTTTGACAATGACTCAGTCTATGTCTATGTCATAAGGAAACACCTCTAGTTGTTGGAGTAGTCCTGGCCCTGAAGGTGGACTCTCCCAGAGTTAAAGTAACATGGAGAGTTTCATCTGCATAAATGCTGACACTGTTTTGTACTATTTTGTTCTACATGTATGTAACATTCATCCTTTTGTCATCTTCTCAAGCAAGCAAATTAACTACATTAAGACAACTGAATGAAATACCCTTCGATATTAATATATTAATATTCCTCAATCTTGTCTAACTTTTAACCTGTTAAGAGACTGAATGTTTTCACTATAACACATGTTTTCCATATATATACTCCAGCTCTCATATAAGCAAGCTCAGTCTCCAACAAGTTCAAAGTTAGTTAATGAAAATTAAATAGATTGCTTACCCCCAAAATTCAATATAAGTTATGCAGTAGGAGAATTAAGAGAATTCTTGCTGAAAAAGTTAATTCGTGTAAATTTATCAAGTGGGTAAATCCAGGATCCAATTAACCATAAATTTGAAAGTAAATGTAAATACTCATTATGAATTTGAATGCTTATCAAGATTTTTGTTTTCTTTCATAAATTTTTTATTTGAAAAGTATAGAAGTGATGTCAAATTTATCTCAAATTTTATAAGTTTGGATTTAATCTTTAACCGCTGTTTCCCATCTCATCATTGTAATGATGATGACTAAACTTACATCACCTTTAATGAAGAGGGGGGGGGGGCATCCAATTATCTGCTTATTGCATCCCTCAAGATGATAAACACTTGTAACTTTGACTTTGAAATGTCTTAGTTGGGAATCCCTTCCTCCATTATTTTGTTTATTCTTTGCTCTCTTCTCCAAACAAACTTAAAATGTGCATGTAACTGGTTTTTAATTGCATCAGAAGTGATTGTCAACTTGATGATAGGTTGCCAATTTACTGATATGTCAACATATCAGCTCTGAATCAGCACAAGGGAATTTCTTACTCTGTTGGACTACAGGAGGATAATAATCTTGACGTCAATTTATTTTGGAATGATGCTTATATTATATTGTTGATTTGATTTGGCCTGCGTTATTGCATATCATAGATTGAAATCTCATAGATTGTGTAAATTCGATATGTTTGGATAATATTATTATCACATATGCAGTTTATTTCACCTTGGAAAAAAGATGTAGGCACCAAAATTTGGAAACAAGTTTCTGTTGAGAAAAAATTCAAAGTTATTCTTCTTTTAAAATACCAATTATTAGTGTGAGTTAACCAATAAATTAATGTTTCATTAAATGTCAATTAAGGATTTATTTATTTACAATTTTGCTGAAATTCTCATTTGAAGCATGGACCACAAAACAATGGGAACATGCATGTATAACTCCCATTGGAAGTACTTTCTACAACATACAGTCATGCTGGAAAATGCTTATTGCAGAATAAATTATTTATTATAGTTAATTGTCCAGAATTTTCTTTAAAACAATTTAAAAAACTAGAAAGTATTTGAAAATGGACAATGTTTCATTTGATCTGTTTAAAGATCAAACACACAACTTTAAAACAAAGTTACCAAAGGGAAAGATTAAAAAAAAGAAGTTTGCCCTGAGGATTTAATCCCTGACCTCACCCCCTCATCATCATAAAGTCATTATCTCAATCAAGATGTTGTTCTAGTCAATACACTCCTATTCAGAGATTTAATCCCCATTTTGTCTCCACTTGAGGTTTTTAAATCTCAATTCTTTGATTATTGTAATGTATGTATGTATTTTTTTTTCCAATTCATTTTTTAAATTGTCTTTGCAGTGTTGAATTGTTTTAATTTAATTTGTATCCCCCCTCATTTCTCTATTTTAAATGTCTCTCCCTCTCTCTTTCTCTCTTATTATTTCTCTTTGTCTTCCTTCCTATGTTTTGACATTGTTCCATGTGTTCACCACTATATCATTAAACTCCCCATTTATGTATATTAATTATTGGAAATAGGTGTGTATATTCTCTACAAAAATATATTGACTGTAAAAGGGTGCAGCTTCACTTGCCTGAGATTGCAATATGGTTGCTGAAGTCCCTGGCTCTAACCCTCTCGTTCACACCTAGTGACACCATTTATTTCTTGGATTCCTTAAAAGGATTTGCTAAAAGACTGATGAAAAACAATTAATACTTTTGAGGATGAAATTAGTGTTCAATATTTAAGTTATTAGCCCATCTCTCTATCTCCATCATGTATCCAGGCCACTTATGAACCTTCAGCCCTTCCTACCCCCCCCCTGCCCCTAGATGATGAGTCACTATTAGTACCTTTATCTATACCATCTCCATTCTTAACCTTGTTTGATGTCCACTTTAACCTATTATGTGAGTCACCCAAAACAATACTGACCCACACTGTAATTGAACAACTCTTCAAAAGTGGCTACAAGGTTTGGTCCCCCACTCCAGGTAGAGCTTTATGAACCTTGTTCATAGTATGTGAACACTCTTTAATGCACCGCCGACTTTTAAGCTTTTGTTTAACTTTCTTTGCAATACCAACTGTGTTTTCAGTTTTTATTATCTCTACCATTTTGATTATCATACAACTATTGTTGATGTGTGAGTCATAGAAGCTAAAAAACTTTCTGAAAGATTGCCATGGTGATGTTATTTCACTCCTCCCCCACTGCAGTGTCAAGTACCTTTAAAAAAATAAATAAAGACATGAAATTAAATAAAAGCAGCAAAATTCATCTCGAATTGACTTGATATAATAATACTTCATTCTTATGTCACAGTTGTTGTGTTAAAAATGATTATAATGGTGTATTTAAAATCAAACTGGAAAATTGTGTTTTTAGCAGTCATCTTCCTTAAAACATATTCAAACGGAAGTTTTTACCCAAATGGTGAAGAAAAATATGTAATAGGATTGAGAATAAAATTCTGAGACAGTAATATAATATCAAGAATAAACTTTCAATGAAAATTAGTAATTTTTGCAAATCATTAGTGACCTCATGATTATCCCATTCCTAGAGTGTAATATATGATGTATACATATATGACAATTAAGCAAAAATCAATCACAAGTCCCAAATGCATGCTATTGATTGGTTGAAAATAAAGTTGTGTATGATTTTATGTAGTTGTTTGATTGCAACTTTCACTGCAACAGGGGGTGTTTCACAAAGATTTAAGTATGACTTAGAGTTGCACTTAAATGTCTATTTGCATGGGGTATAAAAAGCATCACCCCATTGGTCAGATCATACCATGAGGATGCATACTACTGCGTATTGATCAATAAGATTGCGCATTGCATATCATGTATGCGTCGGCATTTCAGTGCGACTCTAAGTCATACTTAACTCATCCTTACATATGCTGAATACTCCCAAAAGATGCTAAGAATCAATTATTGTTTATCATCCTATACAGATGGGGCCACACCCCTATAGATGATGCAAGACTCTTTGGACATACCGATGTTGTTGAGATGCTAGAGAATTTTAAATCAAGAAGACAGGAACAACCATGAGAAATTAGGTTCAGTCAATCATTGTAAGTATTATTTTACCCTGCTATACTGATGTATGGGAAGACAAATACTAAGAATGACTTAAGGAGGGCAAAAAGTAGAATCAACCCCTTGCTTTATATAACAATATAAATAGAAAAAATGTAACGAAGTGTTCATGACTCTTTGAATTAAAGAAATTGAAATGTCGCAAGTTTATTACTCTCAGTATTTAGTTTATAAGTAATACCATATTACATTATACTCATCAACCAATCCTCCTAAATATTCATAAGCATAGCAAAAAACACAAAAATATTCAAAGACTACAAAACTCAGATGCCAACATCATAGTATTTTTTCTTATCCTTTGATCTCATTGGCTGAATGAAAGGGTTGTGAGGTCTGACCATTAAACACGAAGTCCCCAATAAAAATCCCAGGTCAGGCTTGTAACAGTCATTGATCCTACTCAGTAATCAAGAATGTGATTTTTGTTTGCTCTATGGACCCTGCCCACTCGTTTGATTTAATTAATAGTGATTCATGCATCTTGTTTTTTTGAAGAGCTATTCCTTCCTCTGATAGTTTCCTTAATATTCTTCATAACTTCATTCCCTTTAAATCTTTAAGTTCATCTTCTCCCTCATGCCGGCAGCTTTGTAAGGAGAGAATGGCAATATATCAGATGAGGGATATATTTTAAGAAAAAGTGATAAAAAAGAAGTAAGAGCTGAAAGAAAAGCTGAAGAAAAAAACTTTCCTATCCATTAGTATTGATCACACACTCATCCTCCTTTGTTTTCGTCTTTCTTCCCTCTTTTTCCTTCTCTTTTATTCCTCTTGTTTCCCTGCTCTCTCTTGCTTTTGTGTTCTCCCTCTCTCTTATGATCTCATTTTTGTGTGATATCTGTGCTGCTACAGCAAAATTAATAATAACAAACCTTGATTAGACAACTATGGAAGCTTAAAAATGCCACCCTGATGTTCATATAATCATCTTGTCATGTCTACATCTCTTAGTGAAAAGGATAAGATGACGAGATCTCGGATCTTGTCATGTCTACATCCGATGGGAGAGATGATCAGATGAAAAGATCTGAGATCTCATCACGTCTACATTTTTTAAGAAAAGATGATCACATGTCTTGGATCCAAGATCTTGCCATCTGATCATCTCTTCTAAAAGATGAAGACATGACAAGATGATTTTATGAACCTCTGTGTGGCACTTTTAAGCTTCTATAGACAATAGCTTAGATGTTGCTTTCTTAAGGATATTCATATTTGAGTAAAATCATATTCGTATTTAATTTCAAATTTATCAATATTCCTTTCTCTTTTCAGCTCATGTGTAATCAGGAAGAGCAGCTGTATCTTATGTATTGATATGTTGGGCAAGAGATGATCTTATCTTCAATCCTGTTCTTCCATGCTGATTGGTTGTTTCTCTGGTTAGGCTTGAGACAATCACTCCATTGGGCGTAGAGAGGACTGGTTAATCCTATTCTTCCATACTGATTAGTTATTACTCTGGTTGGGTTTGGAGCAACCACTCCATTGGACGTAGAGAGGTCTGGTATCGGTTGGGTTTTGTCGGGTTTAGGGAGTATTTAGAAGGAGAGGTTTGAAATGTCACAAAATTCATTGAAACCTTGTTCACAGTCAGTATACGTAATGAACAACCAAGAAAGCATGTGATGGTTTTGAGCATTAACCAAGTTATGTTTATTAATCTATCTAGGACTTGGCTCTTAGTGAGTATTTTGCACCCATTTTCTTCATCCTTCAATCCATGACAATAATGGGTAATTCATACACTGAAAGAAGATAGGCGATATTTCTTGGGCGATTATACCTCCCTTCAACGTCCTGTGTGTAATCTATCAAATGCCTGCTTTAAGACAATGTCTTTGTATAAAGTGAATATTTTGAAAGTTGAGGTTATTAATTATGTTTGGTATAGCAATTATGTGTTCTTGCAGACAAAATACACTGCATGTAGCTTTGTACAATTCGCTGCTGAGATCTTTGGAGGGAAAATATGTTCAATAACTCTGTATCTTGCAACGTGAAACTCTTTTTATTTGTTTTAATGTCATATCTTGAGGTAGTGCACTTATCAAAATGTGTAAAGAGCAATAACCAGCTGTTCCTTCCAAACTTATGTTAGAGTACTTATTTTCATGCTCAAAATCAATTCCTTTGTCAACTTGTTTGAAAATATATTTTTTGTAGAAAATGGTAAGTTAATCTATCTCCTTGCAGATGTTTTTGAAGGTCAACCATATCATTTTTTTGTCCATCCTTCCCTTCAGCCATTTATCCTAAAATTGTGGTTTCTGTATAAAACTAGTATCATGAAATTATAATTTTGGTGTATAGGTGCATCACACTAAAATAGAGGTAAAATGAAAATTTGTCAGTCTTCATAGTCCACAGGACATGGGTCAAAGGTCTGTGCTCATTTTTTTTAAAGAGAAGCAGAGGGGTAAGCTGTGTCCTATAGAACTCACAACACATCTAGTTTGTAAAAAGAGAAACTAAAAATGGGTTACTTAGTCAATCTTTATACTTCAGTCTCTTTTTTTTCTTTCAAACTGTACCTCAACTTCGATGTGGTTAAACAACATTTGTCTGTTTCAGTACTATGTATTATCAGAGAGTTTTAAGTTTTGAAATCTAACATAGACATAAAATTTATACCAAATCTAATGGATAAAAATGAGGGGGAGGGGTGGATTGTGTTACAATGATCATGGTGTGGATTTAATTAGAGAGTACCCCAAACTGTAAAAACATGACAAATTTATTTTTAAGGATGATAAGCATGTACCATATTTTTCAGATAATAGCCAACCTTTGCTTTTGAGTCTCCCACCATAATGGTAAGTTTTATTCATACCATTTTCATATTTGTCATTAGTTTAATTGTCTTAATTGTCTTATGCAACAAATTTTTGCAATGAAAATTCATAGGAATTTGTGAAGCCCTGAAAAGGTAAAGTGTTGTAATAGCTGAAATCATCTTTAATTCTCTCTAATGCTGCATGTTTATTTTATATGAAGTTTGTCATGTAGTTAGATGGGCATTAGAAAAAAAAACATTCTGCAAAATGATTAATTAATGATCTCAGGGTTGTAAAGATGTTCTTACCCATATTTGAAATTTAGCTCATTGATGTAAATTAATCTTCTTGTGGTCAATATGAGAAAGGTAATGTAATCAAAGTGTTCCAGCTGAGTACCACTTCGTATCTTCTGAAACCTTATTTCTTGTGTGCAATTAGTTTCAGTAGATGTAGTGCAGTGTAAAATTTACTCACAAAATTATTCATTGAAGATGGAGATTCTTCTATCATGGCATTAACTATACCCTGGGATGGTTTTGTAAATGTCATTATTCAGTCAAAATATATGCATCTTGATGATGTATTTCAATGACACTTCTTTTTCTTTGGGGGTGGGGGTTATTATACAGAACTGAGTACAGGTTAACTCTGCCTAAGTCAACCTTCCATAAGTCAAATAATCGCCTAAGTCCAAGCAATTTTTGACACCTGATTATTCAAAACGTGTTATATACCTCTTCTAAGTTAAATTTTGCCCAAGTCAAACAGATATCTCTGGTCCCAAGAGATTGGACCTAGGTAGAGTTACCGGTGTCATAGTTTGATAAATGAAGCTTATACAAAGTAGTTATCAAAACCCTATTATTAATGTCAATCTACTGCATAGCTTGAAGTTAGTATACATCACAAATGATCTTTTTTTTTAAATTCTTTTGTAAATCATGATACAAATTTAATATTGTTTCTTTTTTATTACTTTTGTAATGGTAATTATGAATTATAAATGTGAATGCAATGATATACCTCTACAAATATTTACAGAAATATCAAATGATAATTTGTTGAATTTACTTTCTCTTTACAATAATCAAAAATTCTATTGCAGCTTTTGTAAAAAAAAATGCTTGTTTTCCTAAAATAAAGTGTGAAGGAAGTATATTGCTTGAATACTAAAAATAGTATACTATTTGTAATGCTAGAATCTTTCTCTTTAATGTTCAGACTTTTTAAATTTCATGCAGTGCTTTGTCTTTTTTTTATTTACCTCAATTGTAAGATACTTGAAAATATTGAAATTTTTGAAATTTCATACTAATTCTTTATCATGTCTTGCTGAAGTGAGTGTTCATGCAGTTACTGCTTTATGGAATGAATGAACGGCATTTTGCATAAATTGAGAAATCATTATTAAATAATGAATATAACTGTTGCTGAAATCTTATGTACCATGTTATTAAAATATATTGCATCCAGAATTTAATGAGTATTGTAAATTGTAAGTTTGATTCCCTTTTTAATTTTTATTCTAAAGAGGGCAGAAATTGTAAGTATTCACATTTATCTCAAAGGCACATTTTGTGGAAGTGATGGATTAGTCTTGGGAGAGATGAATGTTGAAGAGATGCGAGGAAGAGAGTGAAGAAGGAGAGAAGAGGGGTAGAATGGATTAGAGAAAGAGGGTGAGAGAAAGGAGGACAGGAGGTAGAGAGAAGGGGGGGGGGGGGTTGAGAGGGAGGGAGAAAAAAAGGAGCAGTTTGCTTGAAGCTACAATTGCTGTTGTCTAGATGTCCACAAAAGAGAAAGGATCATTACAAAGTAGGATCTTAATTCAGAAAGCTGATCGTGTTTATGTAGAAACCTCTCAAATTTACCAAGAACATGATTTGTTTCCTTGTGTGAATACATCAAATCTAAATTCAAATTTTATGTGGCTGATTTGTGAGGTTCCTATGATAACATGTTCTTTAGAATAATTCCTTTCACATTCTCTCCAATCAATCAGGATCTGCTGAATAAGCTTGAGGATGAATTATCTTTGTAATAAAACATGAAGAATGCAAGAACAAGCTTTAGAAGTCGTAGGTTTTCTTTGGGTTTTTTTTTTTTTGGGGGGGGGATTTTAACGTAATTATCCATTGGAGTAATTATCACCATGGTAGGTAATGCTATTTGAATTAAAAAGAATGAAAGGATCAAGAGATGTATTCTTACACAATTTTTTCTCTCTTTTAAATGTCTTGTCTGTTCTTTATACTTATTATTTTCCCTCTCCTCTCTTTTTAGCTCATCTGGCCCGAAGGGCAAGATGAGCTTGTGGCGTGGCGTCTGTCGTCCGTCCACAATTTCAAAATGCTACTACTTCGCCATTTCAAGTCCGATTTCAATTCTGTTTGCTTTATATGATAGCACTAGGTGGGGGATTCAAAACTTCTACACAGAATTTTGAAATTCATTAAATATGCCAATTTATGCGCATTTTTCAAAATTCACAAAAAATGCTTCTTCTTTATTTGTCGACCGATTTTGAATTTTTTGCTTCCATCTGGTAGAGCTTCATGAGGTTCACCAAACTTCTACACAGAATTTTGAAATTTTGACCAGAACAATTTTTATGCTAATTTATGCGAAATTAATTTATGCAAATTTTGAAAAATTCACATAAAATGCTGCTTCTTTATTTGTTGACCGAATTTGATTTTTTTTTCTTCCATCTGGTAGAGCTTCATGAGGTTCACCAATCTTCTACACAGAATTTTGAAATTTTGACTAGAACAATTTTTATGCTAATTTATGCGAAATTAATTTATGCATGTTTTTTACAATTCACATGGAATCCTTCTTTTTCTTTATTTGTGGAACAATTTTTTTTTCTTCAACCTGTAGAGCTTCATGAGGTTCACCAATCTTCAACACAGAATTTTGAAATTTTTATTCTAATTTATGCAAAATTAATTTATGCATATTTTGAAAAATTCACATGAAATGCTTCTTTTTTATATGTTGACCGATTTTGATTTTTGTCTTTCATCTAGAAGAGCTTCATGAGGTTCACCAATCTTCTTCACAGAATTTGAAATTTTGACTAGAACAATTTTTATGCTAATTTATGGGAAATTAATTTATTCATATTTTTAAAAATTCACATAAAATGCTTTTTCTTCTTTAATTGTTGTTGACCGATTTTTACTATTTTTTTCTTCTTCCATTTTGTAGAACTTTATGAGGTTCACCAAACTTCTACACAGAATTACAAAGAAATGTTTTTTCCTCATTTGTTGATCAATTTCAATTTTGTTTGCTTTATATAATAGCTCGAGGTGGTGATACAAAATTTCAGCATAGAATTTTGAAACTCATTGAATATGCTAATTTATCAATATATTTAAAAAACTCACAAAAATTACTTATTTATTCGTTGACTTTGGTTATTTTTGTTCCATCTGAGTGCTACATTAGGTTCACCAATGTTCTACACAGAGTTAAGAAACTTGACTAGATAATTATTAATACTTAATTCATATGAAATTTATTCATAGATCACAAAAAATGCTTCTATGTCATTTGTTCATCAATTTCAATTCTATATCCTCAATTTATGTCACCAATATAATTCACTACAGTGTCAACTGGGCTGAAAATATAAAATTGCGTTAAATTTTGTTGCGAGATGCCGGATGAGCTCCACACCATTGATGTGCTGTTTATTATCTGCTCCTCTCTTCTTTCGCCATCCCCAAAATACCTATAAAGGGAAACTCAATTTCAAAAAATTGGCATTTCATAAACCCTATTGAAAACAAGTTCAGGAAATTCCAAGGTGTGTATTGCTTCAAAGCCAAATAGCATTGTAATTATGCAATAGATGAGCAGATTGGGATATACCACTGTTTATGCCTCTGTCCTATTTTCTGTCTTTCCCTCTCTTTTCTCTTTATTTCTCCTCTCACTTTCTCTCTCTTCTTTTTCTAGTTTTGCACCTTTATTTCTACCTGTCACTGTCTTGTCTCTGCCCCCCTCTTCTCTCTCTCTCTTCTCTTCTTCCCTCCATTTCTACCTTTCTCTCCCTCCACATCTTACTTTTCAAATGTTTCTTCTCATAATTCTTATTTTACTTTTTTTTTTTTCAGTTAACAATTATTCTACAAACACACACAAATATACTGATTAGCAGAACTTGCAGTGGTTTATTCTGTATTAATCTCGATATAATATAAAACAATATTTCTTGTTGAGAACCAAAAATCTAATTTGCATTCAGACTAGCAAATAATATAAATCCTATGATTATAAAGTAGTGTAAAAACGAATTTCACTGAAGATAATTAAAAAAATTACAGTGAGTTCTAAAGTTAGAATGTTAAAGTGAAATGAAATAAATAATGGCAAATTTGCATTCCTATTTACAGATAAGATATACAACATGTATATCTGAGACACCTTATTAATATTCTAGTGACAACTATGAGAATCCTATAAAGAAATTCCAAATAAACTCCTTGGATAGGTTATTCCATTAAAGTTTGAGCATAGATAGCTTTCTTTTCAAACGATTGATTAAACAATGTACATGTACAGAGTGAGCATCTATTTTCCATTAAGAATGATGCCCATTTCGTAATGGTTATGTCGTTAATAAATCAGGGATTTGCGGTGAATGGTATACTTCACTTCTGTCAAATGAAAGGGACTAAATTAATAAGGATTAGTAGATAGATATAAGCAAAATTAATTTAAGACCTTTGATAACATTTGAGTGTTTGGTATCTCTATAAATGTCTTACACTGCTACTGAGCTTACTGATTGAATCATTGGCAATTCTTTATATTTCATATCAATCATGAAATAAAAACATACATAGTTCATTTCATTAGCATAAATGTATATGCTGCCCTCTCTAGCCAAACTTCTTGAAATGACGTCTACACACATTGTAGTCTTATACACACAAGTCAGGAATGCTACATATATCTACTGGAATGATTTTCTTACACACCATGTTTATACTTTTTTTTATAGATGATGATAAATGAATTAAAAATCAAATTCAAATACATAAAAATTATGGCAACATCATGGTCATAATGCATTTACACAGTGTAATAGACCAGTTCGTAGTTACTTCATGGACAATTTTGGTCAAATGACCTTTCATTTCTTTCATTATGATAGGCAGATTTCAAAGCAAGATATTACGTAAGCTTGCCTTACATAGCAGGATGAAGAAATTGAATAGACCAGGTGCACACCAATGAACACTTTGTAAAGGTATTTGTTGCATTCCTACTTTGAATGCATATCATAGCATGTTGTACAATGTACTTGGCAAACTGTGGAATACCAGTCGTTCGTGGACGCATTGTTGTTTTTTGTGAATGTAAATGAAAACCACAATTCAAAAAAATATATGAATAAGCAAGACATCAAAGTTGGTGCTTATCTCATTAGATTTTAAACCACCATGTCACTTTAGTACAAATGACCTTCCTCTGATCATGAGCAGAATATTTTGATCATGCGCAGAAAGGAACTACGAACTGGCTTATTATTAAAAGACTACACAAGTGCTTGAAAAATTTACATCTGCCAGTGTATGACAATGATAAATGCATAGATTAATGTTTTATAACTAGAGAGAGGGGTAGAGAAACAAGGAAAATCAAATACATCTGATCAAAGTATATCATCGATGATACAACTAAAACAAAACCCAACTAATTCCTGCAATCTCATTTTTGATGTTTTTTTTCAAAATAAAAACAAACTTTGGCAAAAGAATCCTGGTGGATGCTCTTAGCATCATCTTACACCACACATTTTAATGCATAGGTCACTCATGATGAGCTATAAAGCACCAAAATAAAACAGAAATCACACTCTACTCCATGTCTAACCTTCCAAAACACAATATATCACTAACATCAGCTGAAATATATGTACATCTCTACATCTATTTACAGTTAGAAATAACACAGCCCAGCTGTGCCTTGCTTCTTAACAAAAACAAAAAAGTATTGCATCAAATGCATAATAACCACTAAAACAAATTCATTTCTTGCTAATAAATAACATGCACTTTACATCTGAAAAAAAAAATCACATGAAATAAACAACCACATTTATTGATATACACAGGTTACTTTCATACTAAGCAACAAGAATGTCAAATTCTAACTGTACAGTTGCAATATGCAGAAAAGGTGATATGTGAGTTTAATATACAATACAAAAAGTGATTCAAGTCAAGTACTATTTTGGAAAATGGTCTCTTTAGATTTGGCATGAGGACAATTAATACCTTAAAGTTTGTTCTATAAGTAGGACCTTAAACCACATTCATTGAAAAGGTTAACAACATTGCTTCTTGTATAGCAGACAATTTGAGATAGTAACTGTTGATAACTATTCAATGGTAAGAGTTAAAAGAAATTACACTTACTTCTGGAATCTTTGATAAAAAAGATAGATAAACATTTTAAAGGAATTAAAAGGAATTATTTGTTAGGATGATCAAACAGGTAACAGATTAAAAAAATGGACTGAAAGAAATACAGTTGACTCTGCCACAGTCAAATGTCATTAAGTCAAATAATTGGCTAAATGGAAGCAATTTTTTAGAAGAGATCATGTAGAGCACCTCAAAATTCACCAAAATTGAACAGATTCTTAAGGTCACAAGAGATTCAAGTTTGGCAGATTCACTTGTATACAACAGTAATGTTTGCTTTCAAAAGGGCAATGTCAAACAATGTTGTTTATGATCTTTTTCTTCCATTTTTTCTTATTACAAATACTTTTGAAGTGTTTTCAAAGTACTTTTATCTGCCCTTCATGGTGACTGTTATTATTTTATTCAATATCAAAAAGGCATATCAAATTGACTTTGGGTAAAATTGGTACTACAGTCAACAGTACTGAGTGCTTGAGTATCAAAAACTCTATGACAATAATCAATAGTAATCATAACATAATTCATTTCATTCTTGCTGTCTGTAATTTAAATTCCATTCATTTTTAGATAAAATTTAAATTTCATTAAGTTACAATTTGAATCAAGAATCTTATTCTTATTACAGTTATTACAATTGCATTCTTAATTACAATTTAAATTCAGACAGAGATGATATTGGTAAAAGGCATTTATGAAAAAAAATATTCAATATAAAACTCTACATAAATTTCCTTGTCAAAAGTGATACTTAAAACAGAATTATTTTAAATTACTTTAACTTCAATTTGCAAGAGATACGCTCATATACTTTTCTACAAAAATGGATCAAATAATAAGGAAGAATGCTAGCACCTGTAGTAATAACAATATTAGATTTCAGTAAGTAATCTTAACTATTTCTTGGCTAATGACTTCAAGTGGCTATATTTATAAATATTCATACAAAAAACAACATACAATTTACAAGATCTATGCACTCTCATCGCCGAGTTAGTGTATCAATATCGCCCTTGAATACAATGAAATATTGACAAACTTTAGCAAATTGAATTCTAATGTTTTAGAAGCATTTTGTCAATGATAATTGACTTACAAACGGTAATATATTTTTCAGGTTGCATTGGATTAACCAGATAATTCATTCTGTATTTATATAATCAATAAATCACATATTCTCATATGATGACACATTAACAAAATCAATCACAGTCTATAATACAATTAATTTGATATATGTGAAGTAGTCAATGTAATGATCTCAAGTTTAAACTCTGCTGTACCAGACAGTCATAAAGGGTGTACATAAACATTGGCCAGCTTGGATGCTAAAATGCTGGAAAGGCTCTTGTATCAAGATGGGAATACTTCGAGTACTCATCTTTCACATTCATCAACGGTGGCCCTCAGAAGTGCTGCATTCATTCTCTGTTTGATTTCTTGACACAGTTATATTTTGTTCATTAATTTGCAACCTCTACAAGTGTAGCACCACCATTGTTCATCGAGTTGTTTGTCATCGGCCCTGTGCCGGCAGCAGCAGCAGCGGCAGCAGCCGCTGCAGCTGCAGCCTGGATAGCACCTACGCACTCGTTATGGGTAAAGCTATGTCGCCTCAGGTCACAGTTCCGCCTGAAGACCTTTCCACAGTTAGGACAGTTGAAAGGTTTGATGTCTGTGTGGGTTAGAAGATGCGTCTTTAGGTTACTACGTTGGTTGAAGGTCCGTCCACAGGTGGCGCACTTGTGAGGCGATTGCTGCATATGAAGGGTTTTATGAACAGCTAAGGTTCTTGCCTGACAGAATCCTTTACCACACTCTCCACATTTGAATGGTTTCTCCTTAGAATGGATGTACCTAATACAGTGAGAAAAATCAGATTTGAAAATGTGATTAAAAAATAGTACGATTTAACCACAAGTCATACAAGGAACGTGATGTATGAAGTATGATCCAATGAAGTTCAAAATATACATTACTACTACTACTATATCAAGCCATATTTGAATGTTATTAAATGGATAACCCCGCCCCCCTGAAAAAGGGACACCAAATTGGAAAGTGGAAAAGAAAAAAAAAAACTATATCAGTCTGATTTTGTTTTCATACAGAATTGATTACTGGTATTTTAAATGCATCCTTCCTTTTTTATAGAAGGAACTCAATTGAATTAAATTATACATGAGTAAAAATTGAAATCAAGAATTTCCTTGCTATATTATTGGTATAAACCCGGTAGTCCAGCTTCCAAAGAACATTATTTCAGAAGCATGTTCCTAATCTATTACAGTTCACATGAACTATTCCTCCTCAAAACATATTTGTTTCCTTCTTTATCAGCTCTTTAGGTTGGAAGTTGGCTTCAGTTTCACACCACAATAGGTATAAATGTGACTTTGTTGAAGATTAGTTATCAAAGAGGTTAAAAAGGAAACTCCTCAAAGGGCAAGATGTTCTTTGTTTGAAACAAAAATATTAATGTAGTGGCAAGACCACTGTACTTTGGTGTTTACAAAATAGGAGTGAAATCAAGATCATTGAGAGCATGACATGAATTAAAAAAAAAGCAGAAGCCTGGTAAAAGTTTGAAGGAGGACTTCAAAGGTTAGAAGCAAAGAGGCAATACTGGTTGAGAAATTTTCAAAAGATTTGATCATTCAAAGATTACATACTGTACATGAGCAAAAGATCATATTTTCAAAGGTTATTAATGGAGGAGGTTCACAAGGTAATAACTAAACTAATGGAAGATACAAAGAAAATTTCTGAAAGGCAAGAATTACTTAAGAGCACAAAAGACACATTGATTAATTCCTGAAGAATGAGTGAAACACAATTAATGAAGGTTTCAAGTGAATGTTCGTTCGCTAAAAAATAAATTTCACCCTTGACTTGTTTCACAAGAAAAAGAAAAGCCGACTTTGAATACTTAAAGGAGCAATCTTTCAACTCCATTGATTTTGGTTTCTTTGAGACCTCAACCGTTTTATCCATTTTCTTTTTCTCCTCCAAAACCGTGGATTAGGGGAGTGAAGGTTACCCCTTTTTCACAGGTGTGAGAGTTTTCAGCCATCTCATGCCGCTAACGAGGGAACCAGGCCAACCCAACCATCTGCAAGATAGGCGGGGTCACACCAAAGATGGCTTGCCTGGTTGCCGCCATCCAAACCGCTACTTACTGCTCAGCAGCAGAAGTTTGGGGCATCTGCTGTATGATCCAGTGAGATTAAGTGCTCCTTGTCCTCTTGATCAGGACATGACAGACAAGGTAACCTGCTAAACTCATTGTGGATAATCTTCAGCTTCCCTTCAGCCAGTTCTCTTGGCGGTCAAAGCATTATCTCATCATCTCCACCAGCAATGAGATGATCTACCAAATGTATCAATGTGAGGAGGTGGTTGAGGGAGGAGGAAGTCCAGGGTTATCTCAGAGTTTACCATGGTAACTTAGGTTATAATTGGATATTACCATCTTTAATTATTGCCATCTTGTTCTGGGATATTACCCCTAAATTGGCCTGTATCCTTTGGTTGCACCACAAAGAAATCTCAGCTATGATTGATGGGCTTAGCATTTCAGAGCTCCTAGCTTGTCCCCTTTCCCAGGGAGATACACCTTGGGTCGTTTTTTTTCATTCAGTTTTCCACTCTTGGTTTACACTTTTTTCTTAGAATACCTTTGTTTTATTCAAGATGGATCAATAATTGAATTAAACATTAAACAGAAAGATATATGGATGACAGCTGGTGAAAACAGATCAAGAACAGTGCTTGGGGTTTTGGGTGCATTGAATGATATAAAGCTAGTATATGACAATTTTCAGTATACTGCCATCTTTTGGCAAAGCAAACATCAACCTAAGAGGGTGCCAAAAAGATCTGTGGGCTTGCTTGATTATGAGATTTAATTGATAAACATCTACCCCTCCTTTTAAAGACACAGATGACAGAAACAATAACATAAAAGAACAATTAAGCAATAATTTTGCTACCTTTATGCCAAATATTCAGGGGCATTTTGATCCTATGTTACTATGTACTGGGGGCGAGGAATGACAAACAATAGAAAAAAAGGAATCAGAGCTATAGATTAGAAGGTTCAAAGAACCAAATCTTCTATTCCCTGGCTTCCAGAAGTCTGGTATGCAGGTGTGCACGTCAACCACTTCTTCCCCTCCTGCTCAGTCTGTGGAGGTGACACAAGCAACCCCATCCATACTCTCACATTAGTTTTTATTTTACGACTTGTAGTTTAACACCCAGTGTGGCATAGCGAGATAACGCTTGGTGCTAAATACTCAATTTGCCAATCGCTTTGTATGCATAGACCGGAAGCTTGTGAGATAATAGTATTTACCAAAAGATAAAACCCGCCTTGATGAAGGAAGATGGAAGCACAAAAACAGAAATAACCTCCGAAAGACCTCTGAAAGAAATCAGGAAACTTTGGGGAAGCGATCGCAGAACAGCTACTTCCCATATATTTTTTTCAATAAAAATAAATAAATGGAACTAAAATGAACCTAAAATGATATGACAAATATTCATAATTTACAAATAGGTTGGAAAAGGTGCACAATATTCTTAATTGATTTCCAATTAAACATTTGATATTCATGTGTTTTAATATGATCTTCTTTAAAGAAAAGGTACCCCTTTTGAATTTTGTCTTTTTCTTCTAATCTAAATGAGATCATTTGAAGCAGGGCTTCTCAAACTACGGCCCGCGGGCCGGATTCGGCCCGCAGAGCTTCTCAATACGGCCCGCGAGACTCTGCTGGGTTTTTTAAAATCACTTTTTAAGTCACAATATGAAACATAGCTCAAGTAATGGCAGTCAAATAAATTTGTTTTAGTGGAGTCTTTTCTGCCTGTTCGATCTACTTTCTTATTAGATGACCAGCCTGTTCTCACCACATTTGGACCTACATACAGTTGCGAAAGTGCATATTCCACAATGAACATTTTAAAGAACTAACTCATACCAGTGAACATTTGCACCAGTGCTTTCATCTGGTGATTTCACCTTTAGTGCCAAGGTTCAAGCAACTTGTTGCTGATAGTGTCATTTTTCCCATTGAAAGTAATTAGGAGACTGACATCCTTATTGGAGTCTACAACTGACATGCTCTATTATTCAATCTACTTTGACTACGAAAAATCTGTCTCCCAATTATATATTATATTTATTATTAACATTAACTCTCGCTGTATTTTCAAAACTTTTCTAATTTTGCCTGCGTTCCATATGAAACTGTTATAAATTTGTTGGATTAAATGCTCCCAAAGTAAGGGCCAGATTGCACAAGAGAGCATATAGATCTTTGTGCTTCGCGCATATTTAAAAAAAATTATCTTCACCCTGGCCCTTTCAGGTTTACTTTGAGTCTCATCTGGCCCTTCACAGAAAAAGTTTGAGAACCCCTGATTTGAAGAAATCAATCCACTAAAATACCATTAAAATTATGTGTATATTTATACTGTGATTAAAATGATTTTTCATTTAAAACAATAATGAATACAGGGGAAATATCTTATGAAATATGAATTTATGATGAACTAATGTGTAGGCCTGTATTTCCTCAAACATCTTAGCGTTTCACCTTAGCCTTTCTAATACCTGTATGTCATTTTCTCTTACGACAAACACCTTACATCTTGACCTATCAATCAAGATTTCTGGTCCTGATAAGACCAGGTCTAACAACAGAACCGGAAGGCGATGACAGAGATAAGTGTGCCAAGATCGTGTAGGTACTGGACCTCTCAATTGTTTACTGCGGAGGCGGACAGTAAGGTGCAAGAGAGATGTTTACAATCGTTACTAACCAAACTTCCTTAAGTCAAACGAAAATAATACAAGTGTTTATTGATATCATAGGCACAAAAATATAGGCTTGACTTTAGTCAAGCATTCCACGCATACAGATAATGTACAATGACCTTATTTATCAAATTATAATTATTAAAAGTAAATAACCACTAATTTCTAAAGACGCTCTTCAAAATATGTCTCACATGTGTCATGACCACTTGATTTTCATTTTCTTTTGTCAATTGAAATAAGTCATATTTGTTTCTGAATGATACTGTTTCAAGAACAAGTCCACCCCAATAAAAAGTCGATTTGAATAAAAAAGAACTAAATCCAACAAGCATAACACTGAAAATTTCATCAAAATCGAATGTAAAATAAGGAAATTATGACATTTTGAAGTTTCGCTTATATAATTTCACAAAACAGTTATATGCACATCCTGGTCGATATGCAAGCAAAGAGAATGATGATATCATCCACTGACTGTTTCTTTTGCATTTTATTATATTGTCAAGTGAAACAAAGATTAATTCCTAACTGAACATGTCAAAATAGCATTGTTTAATACTAAATGGTTCAGTTGAGTTGGTCCTTATGTCAAATCTGTAAAAAAATGAAATATTGTACAAACAAGAAAAAAAAAGAAATAGTGAGTGAAGGACATCATTGCATGACTGCCTCATTTGAATGTCACTGAGCTGTGCATATTTTTCTTTAAAATGTCATGACTTTGTTATTATACATCCGATTTTGATGATTTTTTTTCTCTCTATTTATTCAATTCAAAAACATTTTTCTGGGGTGAATTTGACCTTTAATATAGTTTATTTCAAACAATGATAAGAAGATATTTTGAAAGAAAAAGAAAACCTTTTTTTAAAGAGTTATTCAAAGGAAAGGCTCAACAGCATGTTGAAAAGCAGAATAATTGTGATGTTTAAACTGCTTTTAAACATTGTCTGCATTGATAGTACAAGGATGCTATATTATGTATATTACCCTGTCTATACATTATCATTTGATTACTTGTTTGTGATTAAATGTTTACCAAAGGGAACTTAATTCATCTTCAATCATCATAAAACTATAAACTGAGCATATAAATGGGACATTTATGACATATGGGAATTTCACTACTGTTTTATTTCAACTTATGTAGATTCTCTATTAATCTATTCCAATTTATCATTCTAATAGTTTCAGAAGCCCAGTACACTCTAGAAGCATTTTACACGCAATCAAGTTCAGTTTCAATCAAGTCAATCTATTTCTCATGAAATAAAATCCATCCTGTGTAACAGTGAATCAGATTTTCAAGTTCTCTATTAAAGTGAAAGTAAATATGTTGTCAGTAGAAGTAACACCAAATTAAGTCAAAATAATGTTGAAATCCCAGTAACTGTAACTTTAACTTGGCATAAAGTTCACCCCAGCGGATGCCATTCTAAGTCTAATTTTACTCTCCAGAAATAAATATGTATCTTTACTTTTTATCAACACAGACACACCTAATCATTTTCAGTCTCAATATAATAAAACCTGTATCAACTGTTTTCATAAACATTTTTCTCGCTACAGACGGAAAATGCACATACATACACCAATAAACTTCTTGTATAATAATTTAAATGCTATGTCAGTCAGAGAAGATAATTGTTGAAACAAGCAAGGAACTATTTGAAGATGAATAACAGAGATATAACGAAATTCAAAGAAAGTTGTGATTCAACCTATTGAATCATCATTTGGAAAATGAAACTATGAAATACACCATTATCTCCCATCCACACCCCAGAATAGACCTAATGACTGATTTTCAAGAAAAAAAAAATATTTTCAAAGCTAAACTGCATCCTAATACGGTTCGTAGTAGGATGAATCGTTAATCTGGAGCACGGATTTGTTTTATCGCCATGTGATTCAGACGATGGTGATAATTACCTGATAGTTCCCCAAAGTAGATCAGAAAAGATTAAAATACTAAGCACGCATCATGATTAGAAATGTCTAGGCTGGGACATACATTTCAAATCACTCTCTTGGAATAAAAAGTGTTGACGTGTGCGGGGAAACAAAGAAATACTGAGATATCAAATTTAATCTTTTAAACACTTATCATGCATGATGATTAAAATTGTCAAAGCTTGGACAGATTTTAAACTACTCCCTCAAAATAAAACAAAGAGACAATATGAGTCGCAAGACACAAAGAAAGTACTGAAATGTTGCGTTTCATCCTACATTTCTTGCATGAGACAATAGAAGTAAAGATTAATAAAATGAATATTACATGATGAATCAGAATGTATCAGACCAAATTAAAAAAGATGGTATTCTAACTTTCCTCAGACTCTCAATTTCTCTCAATCTCATTAGTGAATGCCACCAAAAGAAATTAATTGATCAATTCTTTTCATGAATAATGTGATAGTATCAATTTGATAACCTTGGCTTGTTTTTTTAACCACCTACTTGAAAAAAAAATGGTAATTGAAACCTTATCAAGGCAAATCGGTTAGACCTTTTCTAAATCTCTGCACACAAAGTTGCTAATAGTTCTGGAAGCATTGTTTAGACTACTTCAACAGAATGGATGAGAAAAACATTGCTTTCTTATTATTATATTTTCTTGAATTTTCTAATAATCCCACCTCTCTATAACTAATAAAAATGTTCAAAAGCATACTTCAGTACTTTTAATTACCTATCAAACATGAATTTCAAAAGATACTTTTCTATCAATTATAGCTGGCTTTCCATATCTCAACCTCACTTCAAACAAATTATTGCTTATGATGTACATTTCATTCATTACATTAAATGAATGAAATGAATTAATCTAGTTATAAAAGAAAATAGCCTATAAGGGGAAAATTTGGAATAATGCTTACACTGTAACAGAAAATAATACTTCAACATTTTTTTAGTTCTTTATATTACAGGTAATTTGACCTTAAATCGAACCTATTAATAGTGAAGTTTATCCTTATATTTGGGGCACATTTAAAGCTTAGGCAATTAATAAGTATGGCAGATCAGCATCTACAGCCAATCAGCCTGCTTTCTAAGATGTAATGAGAGATATAATGAAATGCTTCGTAACTAGGGTGTGTTATATCATAGCGGAAGCAACTGCAAATCCAGTATTAATAGATAATCATCAATGACCATTTCTTTGCTGTCTTCTTAAAATAAAATCAAATGTGAGGCCCGATAGCTCTCTTCTCAACTTCTTCCTTTTCATTCTCTACATTCTCTTCTCTCTTTTATTTTTTTTTCTCTCTCTCTCTTTTATATTTTTTCTGAACTTCTGTTCTTTTTCATAATTTCTAATTTTCTCCTTTCACTCTTAAAATATCTCAAATTACAATTATATTACAACAGCATATTTCTTTCTTTGTTTCTCAATCACACACTCAATTTTCTTCTTTCCCCCTTCCACCTTTATCTCCCCCCCCCCCTCTCTCTCTCTCTCTGGATTGAGATTCAAGCAACTGATCCTCTAGAAATCATTCAAATTCATGACAATTTTTTTTATTTTGCTAAATGAATGAATAATTATGAATAGTTTTAATCGGCAAATCCCAACTGACCGTAAGATAACAATCTGGTCATTCTTCCTAAGAAAGTACCCTCCCATTTAGATTATACTTCAGGTCATATCATTCTTCCTTTGTGAGCGATTCAAATCACAATCCATCCAGTTTATACCATGATGGTCACTTAGTTTGACCATAAAGTCTTATCCCTTTAATCATTGTCTACTCCTCTTACCCCTTAACCCACTTCTTCTCATAGAGAATCAACAATTCCTTCATGAAGTAATGCTAAGCCTCGTATGTGACACAAACTCTTAAACATATTCATAGATAAGGATCCTAAACATGTCCTTCCTCTTCTTCTTCCTCTCATTAATGTTTCATATATCTTCATTTGAAAGTCGAAACCTATATTTCCCTCTTATAAACCCTTTCAATGCCAAAGATCCGATAAGAAGCACCAATCCCGTGTAATATGAACATAGAATAATATCAGAGGGGTTAAATATCATGGAAATGTTCCTTCAACAGATCTTGTTGCCATGCTGGACAATAGGGGCATCATCACGTAGGGTGTGGATTAGGATTAATAGGGGCGAAAGATTAATGCGTAATCGTCTTGAATGACCAGCTGAATCAAACAGTTGAAACAACTGCTGCTTTCTTGCTATAAAATTAAGGCAAATTTTGACAGTTTCTTTCAATTTCCTTTAAGAGATAAGGTTTCTGTAAAATTTCTGATAACAAATATCATTATAAGGACATACTTCCTGAAGAGAAGTAATTTTTTTTTCATATACATGTTATGTTCCATGTTCTACAATTTTTTTTGCTGTTCATACCAACTGGGGAGCAAAATATAATTTTTGATATTTTTGCAGAAATCAAAATGGAAGAACTACTCAATATGTGGCAAAATTTTTATCCCTATAGTTTCTGAGATACAGAAATATATTTTATTCAATGACACATAATTCTTATACACAATGCACTTACATGTACTCCACTGTAGCAAAGCAATCCAATAACTGCACATAAGCAATATACACATTCACCTAACTGTTTAATCTCCTGAATTGATTCTGGATGTAGAAAGTAGAAACATTCTTGCATATTGCATATTGGGACACCAAAGACTAGATTATTTTAAGGTTTTGCTTGCCATAGTTCGACCACAAACTTCAGCGATGTTTTTAGTTAGAACTTTCTTAAAAACTACCACTAGCTCCCAAAAAATGCAATTCTTTGCATGAATACCAGAAAGATATAAAAGAAGCAAGCTGAATGTCACTTTTACTATTCGCAGCCATTATCGGTTATGACCCCGTACTGATATCTTCTCAATTAGGGGTAAAATTAAGGAGAGGAAATCAGGGAGAAAACCTGATAGCTGTCTGGTTATGAAGCTAAGACTTTACTAATTCCTGGCTTCTGTTTTTAAGGAAACTTCCAAAGTCTTTCCAAGTCTTCTCATTTTGGAATAAGATACTCCGATTGCCAATTTGACTAATGAGGATGAAGATCGTGAAATTTGAAGATGGTATTCAAGTTTCTTCCTTTTGCTGCTTAGGATTGTGAATAGTTGTCCTGGTATCCCCTCTTAACAGAACCCAGTTCCTACATGATGTTATCAATTGAATTGCTGAAATTATAATGCTTATTGGAAAATGATATCCCCCCCATTAATGAACATCAAATTCTTTATGCGAGAGAGATAAAGCATGGTATTGTCTTCTCATAATGTTCACTATATCATTGTATGCAAAAAAGAGATTATACAAAGAACACTCACCCTCCCATAGCAGATACAGTGAAATGCAAGATGTTTTAACTTTCATATATCTTTTCAGACAAAAAATTTCACTCCTATACTGACTCTGATAAATGTGATAATGTTCCCTTCCTTTTTTCAGATTTAAGTTTTGTTTTGTTTCTTAATTTATTTGATTTATTGATCTATCTTTGGATGCAAATCAGTTGTCAGACTAAAGTGTGATGGGTTAAGTCTAGGAAGCAGAGTCACGTTGTCATAGACCCATACATTCATGTATTTTAGGGAGGGCGTGTCTGAAGCATTCAGTGTCACACAAATTATAGGAAAGGCTTAAGGTATTAGCTAAAAAACCTTATACTGAACCAAGAAACATGATACAATTCTATGACTGTGCAATGAATGTAACTCCGAGTCGACAAGACACGAGCTGAGAACGGAAAGACAGAGAGAGAAAAAAAACATGTCAAAGAATACCCACAAACACTCACAGCCGCTGACTACTGAATTATGTATTTTCATTAATGATTAATCCTATATTCATTTGGCAGGGAAATAAAATCAGTAGTTTGGAATAAGATTTAGGGGGAATTAGTTGCCGGAGAGGGGCACGCCCTCCTGGCTTAATCTCACATTCTACAATATCAAAGTCAAATTTGTTAATCTGCGACGTGTTCAGAGACTTGTGAATCACGGCAAGAGGGGGCTGATGAATTATCAAACTCTAGTGGATCACGTCGTTCACAGATCAAAGTAAAATCACTTGCAGATTTATACTGGTGAATTGTAGAGTAATGTCTCTACTAGGCACATGACAGGTCTATTTCAAATAACCATGTGACTCTAATAGCTCATGCATGGATGTCGGCCATGTTTGGCTCAAAACATTTTTTTTCAATATTAGTTCCTTTTTTATTGAGAGTGGTAATATATAAGCTAATTAAAAGTAATTAAACTTACCATAATGAGCATCATAACTACTTATTTTATTTCTAGATATTTATTTAGAGTTTTATATCGGGTACATATACATTTTTTTTCTGAAGGGGATTATATCATCAAAACAATTTAGAAAATTAGTTTCATATACTTTCTAAAGTAACTTGTTTCACTTTTGCATTTAAAAATATGATTGAAAAGTGCTAAGATAAGAATTAATTTAGTCTAATGTTTTAAAGTATATAAAGAAATCAGTTGCTTTGGGAATAAGAAGGATCTAGAATAAGAACCTATTTTTATCAGAGGTAAGTGGGGGAACAATCTTTGTAAAATGTTTTATACAAAAGCCACTGTGAAAGGACCCTAACAATTATGAGTCTCCAACAAGAAAACCTTTAATCACTGCTTTTCATTTACCAGATTGTGTAGAGAGTATAGCTTGGGATGAATCCATTTTATAATCGCACTTATAGATGAGAATTAGTCAGCATCTAAAGACAACTAAAATCTCCTTCAGAAAAAAAAAATGGAATGGAAGAATATGTTACATCAACTGGTTGTTGAATTTCCAAACTCATGATGAATGATTATCATCCAATTTAGAAATGAACCTAAAGCCAGACCTACTTCTCCTATCTCATTGATGAATGCTAGATTACACATTGAACAGAATTGAATAGAAATACTAACAGTCTGTGAAGTCCTGAATCAAATAAGTTACATGAGGTAAACTTGATGGATCACTCATCTTGGAAACCAGACAGACAGAAGGAAAGTTCCATTGATTTATGACAAAACTCAGACAAGCACTGGAGACCAAATGGATAATATTAAAAGAGAAGATGGTTAAACAGGCTCCTAATATTCTACAGAGCTTCCAAGTCCAATTAAAACATGATGGATGTTGGTAGGAGTAATACTTTTTACATCAAGCTTCAGTTCAATAAGGATGAAAGGGAGAATTATTTTAATTTGAGACATAGGGCCATCGATTCTATAAGATAGTTAATGCCCTCATCGCTATAAGAAGCAGATAATGTACATTTGCACTTCCCAAATTAGTTATAAATTTTTTTTTCTTACAGTATCTGAGAATATGCACTGCCTATGGAAGTGAATATGTAGTTTCAATTAAAAAACATATACCAAAGTATAAATATACATTAGCTAGCCATCATTCATATGATAAAAAAAATAAATGTTTAGAAAAGTTATACTTATAGGTTAAGATGGTATTAGGTATTCAAGATGATTCATTTTTATATTTTGGGGGTTACAAATTTTTATAATGATCACTTGGGGAGAAAGGGTGAATAAAAATCAAATATGGAAGGGGTTTGAGTGGAAATTGGGATATTAAATGATAGAAAGAAGAGAGAGATAATTTGATGAAAAACAAGGATAATTGTTATAGCTAGATACATTTTAAAAGAATTCTGATCAAAATGTAATAACAGGAGAAAGAGAAAGTAAATAACACTGGGTTAATAACCACTGCTGAAATCAATAGCTACTACAAGTGTGGAATAATATACCAATATGAAAATAAAACTTGCTCTCTGTAATAACAGTGGAGCTGTATCATAAATAAAAGTCCCCATTTGTTCATTATCATAAGAATTCATATCCCAAGTGAAAACAGATCTTCCTATTTTTCCTATGAAGTTTTTATCACAGAATTGCAAACTGAGACTGTTGGCTTGGGAGGTGAATAATATTGCTGTAATCTACTATCCGAACACTTTCAAGCCATATTACTTTCATCTTTTGTTCTCATAAAGAAATATATCGTAAATTGTTCTGGCAAGAGACTCTATTTTACCGCTATTCGGCTTCCTCAATGGGTTGCCAGCCAGCCATCGAGAAAGAAAACAAAGATCTAAATCTCTTACACAAATGCACAAACACCCAGAGAAAATCTCAAAGAAAAAAATGATAGTTTAAAAAAAATCCTTCTTATTTTTCCTAACAAAAATCCTCCAAATCTCGATTGTTTTAGCAGCCACCAGTCCTGAGCTAGTGATGGATCCAATCGATCCTGTGAGCTCTTCAAATTTGCAGGATTAGCCTTTCGTGCTGTATCCTTCCCTTCTCATTCTGCAACCTTCGCACCCCTTTGGCCCAATTTCTCAATCCTTTCCGACCTCTTAGCCTTAACCCTCTCACAACCAGGTAGTGCTCCCGAGAACCAAAGGAATAAAGAATTCCCCTAAACTAATTCCAAGCCACCACCTTCCTCTCCGCTCCTAATTTCCTCTATTCCAACCACATGATTGCAGACCTGCTCATTCATCTGCACGATAGTACACCCTCATAGGCATAATAACTTCCTCAATTGAAGGGAAAATGACACCTATGTATCTTCATCTCTATCTCTAACTTTCTCTTCTTCTCTCTAATGCTATTCCTTTCCCCTGTATACCTTTGGCATACAAAGCGGAACTAAGCTTACTGAAAAAAGGAGAGGTTGTAGTTCCTCATAAGGTATTTCCTTTCAGGAAGACACTCTCATGCCATGATCTAAAGTAGTTGAAGTCCACTTGACGTCGTTGAGCAGCCAATGATAACGCTACTATATGTTTCTTTGGCAGGCGTTTGATTTTATTTTCTAACTTGTCCTTTGGTAGAAATGATATGTATGAGGGTACTTTCCCTCAAACGTACCCCACATTTCTAATTCTCAACTTGGAATCTGGTTTCTCTCACAGAGAAAGGGCTTTTCAAGTACACAAACTGTTTGGAGAAAAAATAATGTATTGATGGTTTTTTAGTGTGAATATCCTGAATCTTCAAATTTCATCATCAATAACATCATCCCTCGCTTTTGATTTTTATTGTCAAATTACTGAAACTGAACCATTCAGAAAGAAAGGGTTCCCACCATATGTTATTTCACTCCTTAAGAGTGGAGGAGAAAAGGAAAATGAAGCTCAATAATTCAAAAGTCGCCAGGAAACCAAATCAAACGAATCACGAGACCAAGTTTCGCGTCATCTCCAAAATCTGATTTCCATTTTTCATCTCTTTTAAAATGCATTTTCAATCTTCTCATTCCCATGCACATTGTATTTCATCAAACAAAAGAATAGAGTGAAAACAAATGAAGTTTCATATCATGTAATAATTCTGAATGTATTTCAATTACTTATCTTCTGATTTCATGGGAATTAATTATGCTTGGAATTGCAATTGTGAAGCGTATATAGTTAGTTAGCAAATTAAAAGCAATGGAATAATGAGCAGAGGGGGATAGATATAGTGCATTGCGTAAAATTTAAAAAATGGGAAAACAATGCAATAAACTTTTCAACATTTTCATTATAAAAATTCAAGTTTGTGATAGATTTTAACATAATATTCAGAAAAAAATTTCACCCTTCTCTCATTCCTTTTCTCAGTTTTATTCTTGGTCGTGCAAAATTTTTGAGGAAAGGCCCCTCCCCCAAGCCACCCTCCCATATGTATGCTACTGCTTGGCAGTGAGCTCCTGTTTCAAGTTTTGTACATTTTTGCTTTGAATTCCCTCCTTCAAATAACAAAGACACATATTTTATAATCCCCTATACCCCCCCCCCCCCCGAACCTAAGGGAAAATGTCATTAATTTTAATGAGGACAAGGTTTCATTCTAAAAAGCATTCCTGCTTTAGATTGTCAGAACCTGGCATCTTTAAGAAGAATTCCACTGTTTACAGAGTATCTAGCTACTGGTTCTATCTTGAAGAAGAGAACTTTTCTTTACAGGGAAAAATCAGAATGGAACAGACTAATTACACAATGAAGTCTGGTTTTCTGGTGTTATCCTGCTTCTTAACACCAGAGGGATGAAGAAAAATGTCATTGTCCAATAGGAAAATCTGTTTGCAGAATTCTTGTCAACATTTGTCTGCTCTTTAATGTAGAAGACCTTTCCCCGACAATGAATGAAAAAAAAGCTTTGGAGAGAATAAAAGTATTCTAGCTTTAGCCTTACTTCTAGAAAAAAGATAAAGATATACTGATTCTTTACTATTTACAGATTGCAATTAACTACATTCACTATAAATTCTTTTAAATGTTTCAGTTTACATAACAAGTAGTACTAGAAGTTCTGGATGTATGGAAATGTAAGGATGACATGAATAGCAAAAAGGAAAGAGAAAACAACAGATAAGTAGGAATGAGTGAAAAAGAATGCTAAAAATGACAGATTTTTAATATAAATTTGAAATCAATTACTAACCTGTGGTCTCTAAGATGGTCTTGTCTTCTAAATGCCTTATGGCAGATATCACAAGAATATGGTCTTTCATCAGTATGGGTCCTTTCATGTATCAGGAGGTTGTATGACTTGGTGAAATGACGTCCACAGAACCTGCAGATGAACTCTTTTTTAGCTCTCATTGGTCCTCTACCCCGGCGCCTCTCGGTTGGTTGCAAAGGCACCAACCGCGTCTTGCTACTATCGGCACTGCAAGGTTGAGTCGCGGCGATGGCCAGATGAGCAAAGTCAAACTTAGGTGCTTTCTTTGGCGGTGCCGATGATGACCCCAATGATGTGTGGTGGCGAGAGGATGGCACCGATGAGGAACCGTTGAGTACTAGGCGCCTCAATGTGCTGTTTGGATTTGGTACCGTCAGTGAGGCACTTGGTGGTGCTGTGATGGCACCAGGTGGCACCTGCCAGGTTGCGAGACCCTGTGTCCATGCAGCAGTACTGATTGCACCAAGGGGTAAGAAAGGGACATGTTCAGCACCTTTGAGGGTACCAGCTGCGGCGCCACAGGCTAGAGCATTTGGTAGATGGATAGGACTAGGGTGATGAAGGGTTGTCAGTTGGTTCTGACTTGTTGGTGTTAGAGGAGGTGTTGGTGGTCCTGATGGCTTGGCTTTCTTCAGCTCTGCAGAGTTAAGATGGAAGAGAAGAAGAACAAATTTAGATCTTTGATATCAGTTTCAACATTATGTCCAACCTTGCATGGTATGTGTGGTGTATAATAAGTATAATTATCATCCTTGTTCATGAAATCTGCAGTGCCGGGCTAGAAGTCTGAATCCAAACCTTCTGCTGTATAATGAATCTGCTGTATAACGAATACCAAAAAGATTGATTCTTTATTTATAGAAGTATTCACATCCATCCATACAAAACAGTAAATAATTTAATGGGTTATTTATGGAACATGACTCAAATGGGGGCTTAATATTAGTTTACAACAACCATCAAAAAAATGATTTTCAAATTTTATCCACTTTATCATTAAACTTACCATTATAATCTATTCATTTAGTGACATGTACTGGCATTGAATATTACAAACCAATAACTGATTCAACACACATGCATGAAATATCTCCTTGGTCATAACAAATCACTCATAACATACTTTTACTAATCCTCATCTGATATATTTTTATTTTCATTTTTTTTTCATTGTCTAACTTCTCTAAAACCACCTGCCATTTTAATTAAACCCTGTCGGCAGCATATTCAAGAAGTATATGCCATTTTAAAGAAGAAGGACATGCTTTGTCCTGAAACTTTGAGACCAGTACCCAAACATAACATTAGAACCTTGTTGGCTAACAAGACTAATTCAAGGAACAAACAAAATTAGCGGCAACCCATCGCTAAGATTTCAATTACTTACTCACACCATTCACAAGCAGTGATAAAAGAAAAAATGGTAGTCCGATAAATGAACTGGAATAAATAAAGTCCATTAAGGTTAAATACATATATAAGTAGTGATTTTTGTCACTATCAGGTTTATTCACTGTCTTTGCTAAATTGTTACTGTGAAACTTTACTCCAAAAGTTTTATATATATATTTCACTTGCTCAAAAGTCTTTCTTATGTACAATTTTTATCTTTATTCTTTTTCCCATATTGTTGTTATTATCTATCTCCAATTTCTCTCCCTGAGTTACTTACAAACATGCTCTCCATCCCCCCCCCTTGCCCTCTCTCTCTTACTTGTTTTCCATGTCTATGTATGTACAGAAGAACATGTTTTGTGAAAAACCTTGTAGAAATATAATCATTCCATGCGAAATGTGTTACTGTATTATGTTACTAAAGCTGAAATCTGTAATCAATTCTACCCCAATCAAGTTCAAATTATGCTTCCAAATGGGGCTCAATACCCCACACAAACCAAATTGCTACTGAACTTTTGAGAAAGCCGCAAAATCTGCCCAAATTCCTGCCAAATTTGTCGACTCCTTTTGTTTCAGGTTGCCACGTTTGTTTTCCAACTGTGTCTTCCGATCGCAGCTCCCAACGCATGGCCCTGATAAAGGAATCTGAGATGAGACGTAGCTGCGGCAGCCTTTGAAGACCGGCATCGGACCTGTTAGGGAGGAATTAGCTACAATTTGCATTCTTGTGGGCTGTCATCTTGCAACAGAGGGTCAAGTTTCAAACTTTTCAACCGGGTATGGCCAAGCACACCCCCGAAGCTTAACATTTGAAATAGCTCTCCAATCAATTTGATTACAGGTTTCTCTAAGCTAACCTAATTGATCCCGATGGTCTCTTGAAGCAAGTTGATGGACTGGATCTCTGGGAGCTAAATCGGAGGCTATGAGTTGGCGGTGTAATAGGTTTAAGAGGGTCTCTCCGCAATATACATGTAAGCCCATATCCTTGAGGCATGAAGCCATAGTGCGGCCGCTTAGCCCAAAGCCTTTGAGACAATTGGTTTGATCCTACCAGGCAATTGCAAAAGTGTTCCCTTGACACATCCAGCTGACAGGTATGATTGAGATGTGTGACAGCAGTGACACAACTATACCGCTTCAATTTTCTACTCTGTCTCTGCCTTTCTTTTTTCCTCTTCCTCTCCCTTTTTCTCTTTATCTCTCTTATTTTTCATCCTATTTTTCTCAATGTGCAAGGTCTCAGTTTCACAGTTGGGACCAGTAGAGATCTCCATCCCTAGCCCACCAAAATGCCCCCCTGCCGCTCCCGTTTGCTACTGACATCCTCAATACAGTCTGGTAATTGTGGCCAACACCAAGGAACACAAAAGATCTAACTAATGGGGCTCTTGGCTTCACTGCGGGTCATCTCTTCAGTTTAGAATGGCCAAGCGGAAATGCCTCACCCCTGTGCCTGTAATTCGCTCCCTTTCAACTGCGAAGCAGCGGTGTTGATATTTGCAAGCAAGTGCACCGGAGCTGACTGTTTGGTTCCCCGACCAGGCCTTACGGTCAGACGACGTGTTTGCTCTCCCGTCCGTGCCTCGATCTGCTCCGGCATCTCTTCGGGACCGCGGCGCACGCAGCTGTTTGAGAGGAAGAGAATGTCATGTTGGGACTAGGATGCAGAGGTGCAGGGGTATAAGGACCCTGGTGTGATGAGCTAATTGGGGTGACGAAGATGAAGCAGTGGATCGGAAGTACCCATTCCTTCAATACTGTCATACATAGACCATGGTATCATTACACACAGCGGGATACTAGCTGGCAGCAGCAGCGATACAATGTAATTCCATTACAGGTGACTCAAACAGTCACTGCTGAAAAATGTTGACCCTATACATTAAAAGTAATTTGGGAGACCAATTCACCGGATATTAAACTGATACATAACTCAATTCAGATCAGGATATTGAATATCATTTCTTAATGACTTGGCCTTCATAGGTTGCATAAGTACAGAGAAAAAAAAATAATGTCTACACAGCATGTTCAACATTTGTTCCTCACAATTAATTGAAAATTACAGTTCTTTCAATCTACAACAAGATAACAGTTCGATAGTTAACATTTGAACAATGACATATCTTTTGGTAACAAGCTACAATCATGACAATACTCTGTGTCTGATGTAGCCCAAATTCATTAAGTAGGAGATGTGAATGGAGATATATATTTCTATCAATTGTTCATCTGGGATCAAAATAATTAAATGGGGAAAGCAATTTTCTTCCTCAGGTAAAAAAAATGCATTCAGTACAAGACAGGGTAGTATAATTATGAACTAGACATTCATTCCTTGCTCTTATACACTAAAGATTTCCCATCCTCTATTCCTTCATCTCCTTTTTTCATCTTTCTCTCTCTCATTATCCCTATTACGTATTACTCTATAATATTCACCTTCATCTCAACTTCCATCCCTCTCATACCCCCCATCTCGTCCTTCCCCTAACATCTCCTCCTCCTCCATGTTTCCCCTCCCCTCTTTTCAATCCAGGAGCATTTGGAAGTGGAGTGGGAGGTCACAGCATGATCAGGAAACAACATTAGATTTAATCTTGCCAAATTTGTGCCCATCCAAACGCCCTGGTGCGGCGACTGTTATGGCGCAAATAGAACACCTACGCCCAGCGCTAGGCGAGAGACAGAAAACGATTCAGTGCATCTGCTGCGTTTATTGCTGGAATAAATCAACATTAATACCATGCCCTTCTGGGTCAATTCAACCATCTCTATCTCAATATCAGGTATCTTCCATTTGTTCCATATCAAATATGTAATATCCATAATGGCAAAATGATTCCCATCTAAAACATGTTGCTTTCAAATTTCAGCAGACTTTTATGTCCTTCCTGTTATAATCAATTATAACTCTTACTGCACTTTGCACCTTGACTACTTTTAAAAGTGAATAAAGCAACCCATACACCTGTATTCTGCATTTCAGCATCCCATTTAAATGTCACAAACAGAGTTTGGAGAAGTAATAATGTATCACATTCTGTAATAATTCTGTAATTCGATCAACATCTTTTCCCAATGTATATCGCTTTGTCATATTTTAAAATAATGAAGTCATACCAAGAATAAACATTTTGAAATCACCATACTCATAAGTGTCTTGAAGAATTAAAGAATAAAATCAACACCACTCCTCAAACTACAATATCACCTACATAAACCCCAGGTGGGAACCCCCATCCATCCTCTCATAATCATCCACTGCTTCATACACTCCATCTCTATATTATTGAAAAAAGGAGAGAAAGTAGAGGGGGTGAAAAACCAGAGGACATCCTACTGTATTTACAGAGTGTAATAATCATGGCAAACATCTATTTGATCATACAAGAACTACAAATTCTGAAATTTGTTGGCCAGCGGGGCGCCGACGCACCGTAACAGCCTCATGGTGTGAGGTTAGTGAGGAGAAGCGAAATTGCATTAGTATCTGCTGGCAACGGAACACACTATCACCTGTCTACCACGGCCAGGATGGGGTGAGATTGATCAACACACAGGTATATACCACACAAGAATTTGTTCCTCAAAAGGATGTATCTTATACAGAAATATGTATTAGGTGTAAAAATTGGGGATATAATGCCTGTTGAAACCTACAAAAATATAATGAATCTGATATCCTGACTATCAAGACATTATGGAAATTATAAAGGCTCTACCAAAAAAAAAAGGAATACCAATTTTGAAGACACGTTCACTTTCTAACTGGTTAAAAATAATTTATTTTATTTGTTCAAAAATGATATCTGTCTGTATCATTAAAAAAGTTAGAGGTAGCAGATCACAGATTATTTTTACAGGCAATTAATACTCCAAAACGGAGAATCAGTTGTTATCATTGTGATATGAACAGTGTTAAAACTATGATCAGGAATATAAGAAAAATGAAATAGTGAAGTAGGTACAGAAACAAGCTTCAGTTTCTATTTTACAACATCCAGGTTCCAAACGGATCATTTTCATTTAAGATTTCAAAAGGAAATATAGGCAATCGAAACAATGTCAAGTGAATTAAAATATGTATAATGGGTGCAAATGATGAACTATAATTATCAAAGTCCTTGCATTATCATTATACATCACAAAAAGGGTGAATGTTTTTATAGGGTGTTTAAAAGGTATTAACTATTCAGAAAGAGAAATTATGAGGAATTATCATGAAGAGAAAGTGCTACACTTTTCACTTGTAAAGCAATTTAAAAACAATATCTACTTTCCGTGTAATGGAAATGATGGGATATGAATTTGAATTAAAAAATCCTTTTAAATTGGTAATGTTGGTTTCATTTTATAACTATAGAGAAATCAATGATAAAACTGCTGACTTAAAGTACGTCCATCACAGTTTCAGTAGATTGTTGCAGAAAACTGTTTCAAAAGCGAATAGAAAATTCAGTGAAGTATACATCCAATGTGGGGCATGCCCTTAATTTCTTTTGTATATAGTTGATATGAAAATGTATAATGCTCTGAAGTTTCATTGGAGAAAATGGGGATCAGAAAAAAATGATCACAAAAAATGATAATTCAGGGAATAGTTAAGTAGAAAGAGTTTCAAACTTCGTGATTTTCAATTTGATTTTGATCAAAGTTTCCACAAAAATGTTTTCATTGTTCGCTTCTACCAAATATCATCTTCATTTTTTTTTTTTACTTTAATCAAACTTTCCTCAAAATGTTTTCATTGATTGCTTTTATCAAATATCAGCTCAAATTTATTATTTCAATCAAAATTTCCTCAAAATGTTTTCATTATTTGCTTCTACCAAATATTTTTATTTTTATGGTTGATTTTGATATATAATACAAAACTGAAATTTTCTTACTATAATGGCATGCATCATCAGATAATCTAGCCAACAGCTGATAATATATAGGGCTATGTATAAGGATTTTCCTTTGTCACATAAGATGTGATTTTTATTCCTCAAACTACTGGTCAGTAGATATGAAATGCAGAAATGGAAAATAAAATTGTTGTAAAAAAAGTGAGGGAAGGCCACTCAGTTGGCAAAGCAGCAATCTTTTACGAAAAGATCAGGTATCTCAGAGAGTTCTTCAAGCCAAAAGTCATCTTATTATATCACTTACTTGTAAACATAACACAAATAAAATCAATATCTGAAAAGAATACAAACAAAATATAGACAGTTTGTCTGTCACGTTTCCAATAACCAATTGTCCACTTAGTGGTCAGCTGATTTTAGTGCCACTTCTAAGATTGAAAGCCATGATGATTTAAAAAGACTTTTAAATGAGGAAACAGTAAACTAATAAGTCATTAGCATGTTACATGTCTGAAATTGTTGTTTGTCCATGTACAGGTCACCTGATTAAAATATCATTTTACAACAATCAACAATTATAATAAAAGAGAAATGAAAGAATATAGTTTATATATATCAGTTTATTTTGTAAGGTAATAATTAGATCCTTATTGGTTGTTCATCAAGGAGCTATATCTTCCTTGTGCACTTTAAAATGACTTTACTTCATATTTTTAGCTTGTATTGTTTAGCTATGCCCATCAAGAGAAGCGGAAATCCTGCACCCAATATTTCTAATTGCACTGAGATAGCAAAGTAAAGACAAGATGGCAAAAAAAAAAGAGTTTCAGACAAGCTGTTAAAAGAAAATGTTAAGTACTGGATGAAATTCAAACCAGGCTTGAGAATTAATATTTAGAGATGATGTAATGATGGTTATTGTATCTTTTATGATAATCTTTACTCATGCTATGCAAAGTAAAAGATAAAAAGAAATGTAATGTGAAAAGAAGTCTTCAAGTGGCATCGTCAGTGAGATATTTTTTTTTAGCAAGGTTACCATGTTCATTCCTAAATTTTTTCCTTTGTGAATAATTATGATATTGAAATGGATGTCATCTTCGAAACTCTATTCTTCAACATGCCATTTCAGCTAATCTACCCCATTTATGATTCGATTGAAAAGTATTTCCTTGCACACCTCATTTCATGACATAAGGTGTAAATGAATGTTGTCAATATAACCAAACACCTGTTTCAATTGAATACTATTGCTACAAACTCTCTCAAATGGACCTTCAACTGAAAGAAGAACTTTATCATTGCCATCATCAAGCACATTGATTAATGTACCAGTATGTCTCACCAACTATCAAACATTACAGTCAGTAATATTTTATTTTATACAGAGGTAATATTTTCTGATGATTACAAGGACACTATGTACATTTTAATCTTATTTCTCATTTTAACTTTGGTAGTGGTTTATATTGTGAAAACTGAAGATGTTTTTCTACCAAGTTTGGTAATTTAATGATGAAGATAATGTTTCAAGAAGTAGAGCAGACATCTGAATCTGATGTTCACTATTACAAGTGGCTTCATTATCTTTCATCAGAAGGAAATCTTTCTCTAATCCTGTTCACACAAAGATCATAATGAAACATTAACAAACATCTGTGGAACATTTCCATCTATACAATCATAAAACATTTAGAAGATAAATGTATATAAAATAATCCAACTTTACATTCCTAAGAATAAGAAGGGCAAGTGTTTTTTTACAAAATTATTATCAAAATACCCCATTTAATCATCATTTCAGAATAAAGGGCTAATGTATTCAATGCAAACCAAACAGTCCACATGAAAATGTCAATTAAAATGTGTTTCTTTATACATTTACTATATCCCTGCAATATGAACTTTGACCCCAACTAGAAACCAGTCAATAGTACACCAAGACTCCGGTGATAGTACATGTGACCTCTACTGGAGCTCCTACTAAATGTACCTCACCTCATCCCACCCCAACCCACTGAACCCCACCCATCCCCCTTCCTACCTATACCGGTATTCAAAGGACATACTGGGAGGTCATTCCTAGGGTTACAGCATACAAGACACTCAATTTCATAAAGAACATTTTAACAATATACCAGCTAAAAAAACAATTACAAATATACAGTGAAAAATAAAATATGAATGCTTTAGTTTGAAAGGGGAGGTAAGATTCACAATATCTGTTCATGATTAACAGGGCTGGAATCCATGTAAAATCATAGAAGTCATGTTTTATTCCAAAACAACACAAATCTTAATTGATTTGAAAATATTATCAATTACAACTAAAAGCATGTTTTTGTAATTCAAGCATTATAGAGGGTTATTGCTCAATGAAGTGTTGGGTTTAGTAGGGGATACCCGCCTGAAAGCTCTATCTTATCTTAATAGAAATAGAGGAACAAGTGTTTTATCCACTTGACAAGGTTAATGAGGCTATGTCACTTTTTTATTCAACTGATTCCTGATATCTAAGAAGTTAAATAATCAAACATGATCCCATTAAGAGCTCACTCCACAAATTAAAAATGAGGATAAGTGATACAGATATTAAAACAAAACATGTATTATAAGTAGTAGGTATCAAATTGTTGCTATAAAGACTATATAAACAAAACTATATTTCAAACAAAGGTAACATCATGTTTTCAAGTCTTTTACTCCATCTTGAACAATCAATTGCTTGGGAAATGGATTTTGAATTGACAAATGCATCATTAAGATTGGCTTTTGGGGACTGCTTGAACCGCAATAAAGCAGGAGAGCTGTAATGGGTGTAATCACCATTATGTTGGGAGCCGCCAATGCTTGTATGCATACTGAACCCGGCGGCTAGGAATATATTTTTAACTGAGTGATCTAGAGACATAATTTGTTTTCATAAGTAACCATTATCTTGGCACACTGCCGACACTTTTATAGATGCTGATGAATAAAGGACTACTTTATTCCACACCTCAATAGCTCTGTCCTTTTTCTTAATGGTAAATGAGTCCAATTCTAAACTTAGGTAGATTGTGACCCACAGACCTTCAAGCAAACATACATTTGTATATATCTTGAATGAGAAAATGACACTAGTTATGACATTACAGTTAAAGTAGAAAGAATATTAATATGTTTTAAGTCTCCATTCCCTTTCCAGACTTTATGATTCATCACAAATCACATTTGGTCAAAGAAATTTTGCATGATATGAAAATTATCATTAATTTATCTCATCTTTGTTATCACATTTTGATGACACAAATCTTCAACAAAAAACAAAACGCATCATATATCATTCATAAATGCACTTACTAATTTTTTTTTGTTGTTGAATTTAGTTATAATTGCCAGTGTCTGTATAAATCCTTAACAAATAAAGGGATGAGTTTAAGGACAATTCTTGTCTCTGATAATAAAATGAGAGGTGTATCATACCTGGTATGATCAATACCTACTGGAATTATTTTTACAATATCACGACAACACTTCCATTAAAATATCTTCCATCAGTCATGGTCTTTGTGTAGGTTTCTAAATAAATAAATGAATACTTGATTATAATGCTCCAGTCATTAAAGCAGTACCTAAGGGATTACAATTATGATAAGATTAGAAACTGAATCGGTGATTTTTATTTTAAATCATTGACAATGTTCCTTTAATAGAAGGTAGCACTCCAACAAAATTACTTGTAAGGAGAACTGATGATAAACCTGATGTCAACCAGTAATGTCACGTGTTTTGTGTGCCATACAACCAGTAGGATAGAATTTAGAAATAATAATATTATATTAGCCTTCAGTTTAATACAAGTTGTAAAGTTTTATCATGAGCATGTATTAGATATATGTATCAAATGCAATATGATCTAGATAGGAATTATTGGACCACAAAAAACAGCATACTTTAAAAAAAAAATAAGAAGTTGGAATAATTCTCACGGAGGTCTTAATTTCTGATTTGATTTTGTGTTGCCATGGTTATGGAATGTAGCATTCAGAGAGTAATTTTGGATTATGTGAAAACAGACCAGACAAGGAAACATGATAAAACAAAAGAATGCTTAAATTTAAAGATTGTATTCTTACACAACATCCCAAACACCCTATAGATTTATGCATCGTTTAAGACAAATCAATGCATTAATGTAGCACTGATGTAATTTTACATCAAATATGAGTTGCAAGAATCATCATTTATTGATTTATTGCATTAAGATGAACTCTTGGGCCCAAGAAAGACTCTATACCCACAATATTTAATGAAAGATTCCTCATAACCCTACACAGCAAAAACTGTGGTATTAACCAGTGTACATAGAGGACCACACCAGTTATTTTACACTGGTGTTAAATTAGTGTTGTTAGTTTTACACCTATAGGTCTTATTACAACACCTTTTGTTGTTACATTTACACTCTTTAGTGTTATGTTTAATCTCTAGGGTGTAATTTTAACACCTCAGGGTGTGGTCTTCTATTAACACCAATTGGTGTCAGTTTTAACACCGCAGTTTTTACAGTGTACCAACTGAAGCAATTGCAGTAAGAGAAGGGCAGAGTCCCTACCAGACACTGATAATAAAGACAGCAGTGAACAGGTTGGCGATACAGGTGGAAGCATCACATATTCTTCAGATATCAAAACAGTGTCATGGTCATATCAAGGTTTGTGAAAGACAACATAGGATGGTACATGCATGTCTGATGATTTATAATAAAGACATTAAAAGGGGTTTCCCCCATCTCTGTTCTAACACCAGTAGTATTCCATGAAGATCATATTCATTATATATGCTGGTATCTACTTGATGCAGAATTATAATATCTAAAATCATAAAACCATGCAGTTCCAAAAATGAGATCTCTTAATCATTTCACATCCGATGTGTTCTGCATATCCTTCACACTCTTCTGTATTCCAGATATTGTTCAAAACTCTGTTTTTGCAGCTGTGATATATATATATATATATATATTTAATTTGAAATAAATAAGGAAAGATATGAATCACTTTGAAAATACTTGCATCTGAAAATAATATATGCATATCCAGAAATTGTGATTTATTAGTAATTAAAAAAAATATTTTAAAATCTCTGGTTATTTAAAATTGTAAAGACCATTGGGTAATGTATCAAAACTGGTTGTAAAGGGCTGAAGTGAGTGGTTTTTATGAAAACCAGAGATTCTAAGCCTATATGTCAAGCTCAAAGAACATATGCAACATATCCAATATAAAATGAGTACTGACTCTGAGATTATCAGCATTTAAAGACAACTACATTAATTACATCCTAAAAATACATAATTAAGAATCAAGTGTTTGTAACAAGAACTAAATTAAACAAATGTTTTAAAATATTGCAATTTCCAGACAAAAAAATTGGCTAAAACAGGCATACAATGTTTGAACCACAATACAAAATCACTTTACTTTAAAATAGAATTTAAAGCACTCTGTCTCAGAAATGACGAGTTACGAAATTCACAGAATCTTTCTTCCACTTGGATTGAAAAATGAAGAAAATTAAATCTATTTCAAGTTATTCATCATCAGTTTCAAGAGAATTTAAATGGATGTTAATTAAATCCTTGCAGATTTCTACAGATGTATTATGTATATCTTATTTCATTTCAAATTCAATGTCTAAATCATATGGATTAATAATATTTCTCCCTCCTAATTATGTATATTTTATAAATGTATCTACTCTTTTAATACAATCAGTTAACTCAAAGGGATTGATAAAACTTTGAGAGAAAAAAAATGCTCAAATTTCACAAGAGGCTCCACTAACAGCAGCAGCTACAGATACCCTGTGTGCTGACCTAAACTCCCCCAGAACTGTAGGGCTGGGATTCTGGAAGAGTCTGGTAGCTTGCTGCTCGCACAGCTGTCTCAACCTATTACAAGCTTTGCCTTGATGTCTGACAAATACAAGGAACTTTGCTCCAGAGTCTAGGCATCACAGGGGTGATTGGCACATTCATCAATCACATGAATGTGTGAATTTAAAAAAATTACATTGAGATCAACGAAATAAATAAATAAATAAAGGAACAAAAAGATTTTACTTATCATGCTACTTTCATGTGTTAGTGGCTCTTTATTATAAATACTTTTTTGATGTTATAAATACTGGCTTTCAACAAAGCTCCAGTAAATCATTTTCATGAAATACCGTGCTCCCTTTTATACAAAAAATGAAATACAATTCCTTTTAATATAATTTTAACCATGATATGAATTCATATTCTATCAACATGATTATGGTTTAGATTTTATAGTTTGTTATTAATATTCATCAACTTGATAATAGTAGCCGATATTAAAAATTATTAGATTAATTTTCTATGTTTGCAATACTGTAATTATAAAGAAGGATTTTTACTTTAATCACTTCGTAAAACACCCAAATTAATCCCCTTTATAACGCCTCTAAGAGATTATTTCACACCTATATGATTACCTAATCACATTAGCTTTTGTTAGCCTGAGTGATCTGAGCATTTGTTGATGGATCATCCTATTAACACCTGAACCACTTTATGAAATGAAGTCTTAATCTAATCTCTCCCTTGAGATCAATACCTGATGATAAGCCCTTTCAGCACTTGACTTCTATCAGCAAGGGAAAAGGGAAGGGACAACTTAATCCCAAAGCCAAGACCAGAAACCCACTGGAAGGGTTATTCAAGTACAAAGCAGGCAGAGAGAAAGAATACAGACGAAGAACAATTTCTAAAAGGTTATGAGTTTTTTTCTCATGCTCCGCAACTAAGGAAATATTTACACCCTTCTTGTTTCTTTCTCTGTTGAGTACAGATAGGATTTTTTAAGAAATAGAGAATAATACAGGAGGAAAAGAAGAATATCTGAATATTTACATAGGAATTGCAATTTGTAAATTCTCAGATATATTATGTGATAAAGCATATAACAAATTAAAAAAATTTAATAGCACTATATATATGCAATCATCAATGTGCTATCTTTTAAGACTATACACTCTGAAAAATAATATTTCAATTATCTAAGATTTAAAAAAATATTAAATACGAATGATTTAAAAATAGACATGTCTGTTTATAATCAAGATGTAATATAAAATTTCATCTTGTGGATGAAATCTTCTCAAATTTTGAAGGGAAAAAAATAGTGAAAGAGTCCTTGGACGAGGAGAGGTTATAGGATAATAAAAGATAATTCCATTGTAAAAAAAAAGGCAAAAACCTAAAAAAAAGAACCCTCTACTTAATTATATAATTAACAGTTCCTTGCAACCATTTTCTTCAAGTGATACAGTAAGTGTATTGTCCCCCTCCGATTATTATCAGCTCACTGCAGCTGAAGAGGAGCAATCACTTAGCAAGTCGCCACCGGATCTCCCTGCCTGGTCTAGCCCACTGGAGCTTCCTTTGTTTACCCCCTCCATTCAACCACTTCCACTCGGCCACTGTTGTTTAGGGGAAGTCTTTGATTAACAATTAATGCTCTCCTTCCCAGGTCAGTGTTCTCTTACATATCATAAAATATTCATATAATAGAGGAAACCTATACTTGTCTAACATGTTTATACCTAAAATACTGAATAAAAGAGAGTTCAGTTGTTCAAAAGTAAGGTTTATACCAAATTGCATTCAATTTTTTTTTACTACAGAGTGTAACATTCCTTCCTATTTTTTCCCTGGTAGGAAAATATTTGGATCTTTTTCTCTCTCTGAATGTGAAAATCTTTCAATTTCATTCCAGCCAATAAAGAAATTGGAACAAGCAATATGTTGAATTTTTGAATTTAAAATAAACTCTCCATTTCAAAGCTTTCATCATTTGAAAAATTATTAATTCTTGCAAAGCTCATTTTAAACACATTTAGAGAAAATAAATATGAAGAAATGTATTTTCATAGTCTTACTTACTTCTTTCATTTAAAGAAGACTTTGTATTCTATGAATATTGGTATCAACCAAATACAAAGAATTTGAAAATCTATACCTATGAAGATTTTGTATCGTCTATATACTTATTCTTTTCTCACATTAATTTGAAATTGAAGATCTCAATAAACTCACATTTTATATTCAATTCTATTTTTTCAACTTTCAAAACTGTATAAGACAAATTTCTATTTAATATCCTACCATCATGACCATAGGCATGGGGAATAGACAAGAATATTTAGGGATTTAGACCTTAAAGGAATGCAATGGTGATCGTAATTAATTAAAAAAAACAAATATAAATTCCTAATAATTGTGATATGAAAGGTGATTATTACCTTTGTGCCATAAATAAAGCTGTGGATCTCTACAAGCTGATAGATACAGCTGCCAGCTGTAATACATAGACATTGATCCTGCATCCATAGCTAATGACAAGTCAACATTCAACACTTTCCTTGAAGATATTGTCAAAATCAAATATACAAATCTCCTTTTTTTAATGGAGATTTGTCCAAGTTTTTCCTTTGGAAGTATTTAAAGTTGAGTGAATGTATTTGGATCAAACTTGAGAAGTTGCTGTAGGCTTGTGAGAAGGGAACTTGGTTTGGATTGACTGCTACTGCTAGAAATTCTCAGAATTGACGGGTCTGAGATGAAAAAACAAGAGATGAAGAAGTCCAAACTACAATGCGCTTATGACAAAATGAAGATTTGACGAAAAGTGGTAGGGAAACCGCAGTTTTGTGGCAAAGTCTCAGACAATAACTGCTGAAGGAGAAGTAGTGAAGCTATGTGAGGAACGCGACGCCAAATGCGGATGCAATGTAAAAAGAAGAGAAACGTACAACGCGGTGAGGTTATTAAATACTTGATGAATTGGTCTAGAAATCATGGACGATGTTTCGTGGTGCTGAGACCAAATGATGCCTATAAGCAAAGGAGGAATAAACCTTGGAATGATCAACGGTTGAGGTATAAATACTATCCAAGGACAGCTAGGTTGTGAGACGAGATCCTAATGATCATCAGCAACAAACAATCCTCTCATCTAAAAAAAACAACACAGAGTTGCTATAAATAATCAACACGTTATGTTTTTTCCTGCGCTTCCTGAAGCTCGCGTCGTGTTTGGATGAAGAGCGGGCATCATAAACTGTGGTGGCGCAATTCAGCTGCGTCGGATCAGCATCAGGGGAAGACGACCCTTGAATGACATGTGACGTGGGTCGTCGCAATCTTGGTTTAATATCAAATCCAGAAAAGTTGACCAAACGGGCTATCCCAAGCTGACTTTCTTGACTCTGAGTCATGGATCAATCTGATTGAGAGGCAAAATATGCAAAAAGTGCATTCGCCAATCAGGAGATGTTATCTATGGTCCGCTGATCACCTAATTATGACATTATCACACCAATGATGAGCCAATGGTATCTAGTTCAACATCCACTTCATATGATGACTCTCCGCCCCTTTTGACAAGAAAGCAGTATATTCCTTTTGTCTTGAAGCAATATAGTTTCAATGTTTGTCTATCTCATTAAGATCCCAATCTTCACAGTCCACAGCTAAATCGTAAACAACACCTATGGATCTCCTTTTGCTCTAAAACAAACAAGGGAGGCCTTCTTCTTTTTTCATACCTGCTTGATCAAAGTGGAGAATTTCCAGCCCAGAAAGACCCTAAAAGTTATTCTCCTTCGTTGAAAACTGGGGTATCCCAACTAGGAAATGGGAAGTTAAAACAACTTTCCAATCACTTTTAGTCTGCCTCTCATATCGGACTGTATTATCTCTACAACTATTGGCTAGAAGAGACTCGCTGTGTATCTGTGTGTGTGTGAGCACGCACGTTTCAGGGGACCAAGCACAGACTCATGAATATTAATGTTGATTGACATTTATTATCAGCCAATCAGAGCGCAGGCTGCAAGTCCATTGACAAGTGCATTGGTTCATATTATAATACTTCTCTTCCTCTCTCTTTCTCTTTCCGCTGGTGGGATACCAGTAGTAGTGCAATACAACCAGGGATGAACCAGGGAAGTAGTCATTTCTTTCTTTTATCAAATTATAACATTCTTTCTTCATCTCTCTCTCACTCTCATTTGTCCTTTTCTCTCTTTTTCTCCTACATAGCTTTCTAAAATCTAACTATCTAAAATGGTATACTATGATTCGTAATGGGTTTTTTTTAATTAAAAAAATAGTTCTAAAAAACTATTTGTTTTTCAACTATCAAGGATATTAATTTATCTTCATTATTATTTTTATTTGTAATCAATCAAATTTTCAGGATTACTAGTGATTTTTTTTCTATCTTTTAAAAAGAAACAAGACTTGCAATTTAAGTAGATTTACAAAGTATGATTAAAAAGAAATGTTTGGAAATATCTCTTGTTTCCATACCTTTTGGCTTGAAATCAATGAAAGAACACATTGTCTATATAAAGTCATGATACAAAATTGAAATGAGACACACAATATGCAAAAAAAGTTTCACCCAAATCATTTTCAAGACTAGAATACCTGGAATTATATTTTACAAGATTATCATTAATTTTCATTAAACACAGAAATTTTAACGTTATATTACTTTCTCATAAATCAGTAAATACAACAATGGTGAAATGCACATAAGAGATTTGGTGAGAATACACAATATTTTTCATGTTTTGACAATTTAATTTTTTCCCCAAATCTTTATTTCATCCAACCTCCGCCTTCTCTACTTCCTCTCCTGAACTTTTATTCTTTTTTGAGAAAAAGGTTCTTTTCTCCTTCTTCCCTCTTTATATTCTGATCAGTTTCTCATTCTCTATTGATCTGTCCTTCCTATTAACTCTTGAAGACATGTACACTCACACCAAAAGGAGGGTTAGTAGGCCATTAAAATGAAGGAAAAACAAAACACATTGCCCAGCGAACATACTCCTAAGCACACAGAAAGAAATCTGGCCATACTGCAGGCCAGCAGTGACGAATGAAGCTCTAATTTAGAGTAAATGTTTGCCCGGGCTGCTGGGTCGTGCAGCTCATCCATTCATCACAATTAGCAGCAAAACACAGAGAGAAAACAATTCCAGCCTGAACTTCCGATATTTTGTATCCATTCTATTGTAAGGGTAGGTTTGTTTGCAGATGTGGGGCCACAGCAGAGACCAAGGAAGGTCCCCCCCCCCCCCCCGGAAAAGAATCTTAGCATAGCCAGAAGAATTGTGCATTAGGCAGTAAAACGTTAAATTGGGAAGGTAAAAGAGAATAAAAACTCCAAGTTTAGGGCCCTCTATGATTGTTTTATAGTAGACACAGAAAAAAATCTGAAAAGAAATAATCATTATTTAGAGAAATAGTTTGAGAATTTATTTAAAATCAAGGCTGCTATATGAAACTCCTATTTGAGTATCAATGTTGTGAAGAACCTATTGAAAGGATCATTTTTTTTACAGGACATGGGATTCTTACAATAATTTGATGTTCAGTGCCCCCTCCTTCCTCCACATACCCCAATAGCCTAATAGACAGCGGTTGGTAATAGTATAGGGAAAGATGACATTAATAGATGACTTGGATCATATACCTAATACATTACCATTAAACTGATGGTGAACTATGGTATCATTGAACAGCAATTTGATATCAATGGTATGCAGTAAAATCAAACAAATTCAGGCTAAAATCAGAAATAGACATCATCATTATGGTACTGATAGCTTTTTACCACTCATATGGAACATCAATCTTTCTACCCCTTTGAGGTAAGACGTTCTCTAAATTTCATGATCTGAAAATTTATTCTGATCAAAATCAAATTAATTTCTCAAAAATATGAAAATTACCCCTCAAAAATGTAAAATGTCTTATGTCCCTTCTAAAACTTAAAAAAAGCTTTGTTTAAATAATATAAACTACACTAAATATAAAAATATCTTCATCAATAAAATCTTCAATTACAAATGCAGCCTGGATGTACTCATTAGAATTGTATTCATATCCTATATCATCCAGGGGCGGATCCAGGATTTTGAAAAGGAGGGGGGCACATTTTCCCAAGGAAAAATTTGACAAGCAAAAAAAAAGGTCTTCAATTGCAAGGGGGGGCATCCTTCTGTTTTAATGGCATTTTTACATTACAAATTTTGATTGTGCCTCTCAAAGGGGGGGCACAATCCAGCTTTGCCCCCCCCCCCCTGAATCCACCACTGATATCATCCGAGTATTAGAAAAAATTACATCATTAACTTTGAAAATAAAGAAAAAATATTAAAAATCTTATTCATCCTGTAAATAAGAGTACGGGTCGTGTGGTCCAGTGGTTAGAGGATTGGACTCACAATCACAAGGTTGTGAGTTTGAATCCCTACTCTACCATTGTCTCCACTCTGATTTAAAAAAAAAGGCCCTAGAGTAATTTCTGCCATCTATAAGGTCAGCCACTATGACTGATTTATAACCTAGACGTAAAATGTACCGGCTGTATACCAGCTTGGTGTTTCCCAGCAGAGCACTGTCCTACCAAGTTTCTACGGGAGTTACAATAAACAGAAACAGAAAAACATAAGAGTAATGTACAGTAGATGAAATTGCTGTCTCAAGGGCATAAATACTGTTAATGTTTATTTTTTTCCTTTATATTAAACCACTTTTCTAAAATACTTCATTGACTTAACATAAAAAACAATTTAGATATCTATAAAGAGAGTAATAAAAGAGATTTCAAATCAAATGTTCTCTTTCTTAAAAAGGATATTGCAAAACAATATTTTAAACTTTTAAATATTTGCCTCTGTATATTCATAATTTTACTTACAAAAAGAACATCAGATAGGCATATACTTCCCCTTTAATGTGTGAACAAAGAATTGAGAACAATACAATGTCATTTCTCATCAATTTATGGAGCATTGCTTCTGGGTGTAACACATACTGCATATTTTGCTGGTAGTACTAATGTTCCTGGTAATGTTCTCACCTTTATGACCTATCATCAATAAAAGGGACACAACTCACATTCCAAGCCTTTTAGGGTTAAGGGGGCTTCATGATATCATGTAGGGTCCATGATGATATATATCAACCAAGTGCCCTTTCACACCTGCTATTTTGGGTCTCATTCTGACATTTCTTGTCCTTTGTCCAATGGCGAAAGATTAGGAAAGGGTATGTGGAGCGTTGTGGCCCAGTGGATAAGTCTTCTGACTTTGAAACAGAGGGTCGTGGGTTTGAATCCCAGCCATGGCATAATTTCCTTCAGCAAGAAATTTATCCACATTGTGCAGCACTCGACCCATTTAGGTACCCAACAGGATTAATTCCTTGAATGCATGAGCGCTGCTGAAAGGCAGTTCGAGCTAAAGCCGGGATAATAATAACAACGCGCCTCGGAATAGAATATTTCTAGATAGATGGCGCTATATAAATGCCTATTATTATTATTAGGTTGTTTATAACCTGTTTGTTTTTTGTAATTGTTCTCATTTTATTATTGTAACTGTTCAATAGAACAAAATAGATTATTCAGTGTCATTGGGGGAATTCAATTCTTGTTCTCTGTTATCAGATCTTTCACATTCAAATCTTTAAAATTTAGTTTTTTTTTTCTTTTTCTCAGCAATTATTGATGCTTCTATTTTTGTGCCAGGCTGGCACTGCCAGCCATAACAAAGGTTTATATACCTTACACTACTTACTAGCAGAAGCAGCAAAATACTTCAAAAAAAAATCTACTAAGACAGAGATAACCAATTAAGTCAGTTGAATCTGGAAAAAATGCATTCTTTTCAAAATATTCTGCTTTAATCTTACCAAGGAATTGATCTTGTCTGCTATGTATACCAGTGTCGTGGGTGTACCCTACAAAACAAAGGGGTAATAGAGTTACACCCCTACCAAATATCAATCTGGGCTAATTGGTACTTGGGCACCTAGGCAATGTGTCACTCTATTCCCCAAGAAACTCTCTAAGACTACCTACCTGTCAAGTATTTTGCCTCATCTAATTCATTCCCTGAAAGAGTAATTTATATCATTTTATCTCTTCCTCTATAGATGGTTTCAAACCGCCTCGATCACAAGAATCCCCGTTAAATTACGAGAATTTTTTTTTGCTAAAAAATACCCATTAATTATTCCTGCATTCACACCGCCCCGAAACGTACCCTTCGGGATAAGTTCCCGAAGTTACGAGCATATGCAGTATGGTCTGATAAGCAGGCAAGGCGCAAGATTCAAATTCACTAGCCCAGCAGCCACCCACGCCGCCGCGCCCAACGACACGCTGGGCTAAAAGTTCCCATAATTTGCTTTCACATCTCCAAAATACCTGCGACCTTGGAAAAATCCCCGCGAAAGTTCTCGTAATTTCGCCAAGTACCTACTATTTAGCGGGTATTTTCTTTCGGGGAAATTACGCGTAGTTTGCTTTCAGATTACCAAAATACCTGGTATTTTCTGATCGGGGTAAATTTCCCGATCAGAGAATACCTGGAACTGACGAACTTCGAGGCGGTCTGAAACCACCTTCTTATAGATTCTGGAATTTACCTTGATAGTTTCATCACCCTCTTCAATTTTTTTATTCATATGAATGATTTAAAGATATTACTATGAACAAAAGTTCAAGTAACATGGATTGACATTCTGTCCTTGATGTTTGACAATCATACAATATCACCATGAAATAATTCATTTTTATCTATCCTCTAATAAAGCACAGATGCCATGAATGCAGTGATCTTTCTTATGATACAAACCAATGTGAATAAAGGAATTCAGTAGTCAACAGGTTAAAGATAAATTCCAGTTTTGGTAACGATCGCAAAATGACTTTTTACAGAATCTAATATAATGTCCACCCAAGTGTCTGTATGTATGAATAAAAAATATGTGCCAAAGGATTCTGGAAGAAATTGTGTAATTGCTGAGAAATAAGCAAAATAAGCGCGGATTCGGTCACTTCCGTCGGGTCTTTATTCCAGCAATAATAATACACTGTCCCACGTGTGCCTATCTGTGTTGGTGATCTTCAGTGTGAACATTTTTCAGCGTAGATTTCAAGATTTCACAAAGTTCAGTTTATGTAACTGTACCAGATTGAGATCCTCGATGATATACAGACAATTAAGCCTTGTTTTACAGACTTTCTCATGAAATTGGTGTTTACTTCAACTACTGGAATTTCTCTTTAACATACAAATCTATGCCAAACAATATGACAAGATGAAAGCTAACAATGTATGAAGGGTAACTGGTAGCAGCCAGTTAGGCTCAACAAACCTAAAAGCCTGGGCTGTTATGAAATCAAACATATTTTTTTTTCTGAATACATTTAATGGCCAATGGTTAATGACACCATGGAGGTTACCTCAACTTACAACTTCCTTTAACAACGTCCTCTTTGAATTATTTATAAATCAAGAATTGTCACAGTGATTAACGATATGCCAAATTTACATTGGTTCAACATTTTGACCATAATCTTGACAATGTATGTTTCTTGAGAGTATTTTCCTTTTACTATCAAGAATTTTATTGGTGGTAATGATAAAAATCGATATTTTTGTAAATGAAAATTTGATGTTATCCAAAGCTACATCACAAAATATGCACTGATTAAATATTGAAAATGTAAGATGTATAAGAATTTAGCAAAATAATAGGGGCTCGATTTATTTGCAATTTCCATCAATCTGTCTCTCATGATTTTTCAGAACTCCCCCAGAAGATAAGCCACTTAGACTGAAAAGGGATAATCCAGGCCATATGTAGAGAAATTAAAAGTAAATCAAATTAAAATACATAAATGAAACTATTGGGTTACCATGTACTCTTCACACGAGAGATAAATTAATTCCCATATAGATGTATATATCACATGGTGCTGTAATGAAGGTTCAAAGCAAACCTTCAGATCATTAACCCTGTACAAATGTCAACCACTCTCTTCTGCAGATGGTATCAAATTTCTAACATTAATACCAAACAAAACACTCCATCATTATTTGTGAACTTATTCCTCCCACACCCCTCCCCATCCACACACTACCTCAGTTCAAAGTCACCTCACTCGATCAATCTAAATGAAAAATCAACAAGTTGGAAAGGCAGCTACAACTGGCGCTTTTTTCGGTAAGATCAAAGGAGATGTTGACACAAATGAGGGGTTGGATAAGAGTTAATGATGCTAATTTGGGAATTGATAAGTAAACTCTGCTTCTTTCGGCACCCTAGACAGAGAAGGGATGAATATGTTAATAGGGTGTTTGTGGGGTCGTTCAGGTTAATAAGATGTATAGGCTGATTCATCTGAGAGCTATTTTTATGTTAATATGTATTAAAAATGAATACTTGGAGTTTGAAGTAAGCATATTGGAAGTATACTTACTCATTGGCATAGCAACACAACTGACTAACTATATAGCTCATATTTTCAGATATTTTAAGCACCCTGAATTAAAAAACAATATTTAAAAATTCTCTAGACACACTAAAAAGTTATGTATACCATCAGATTCTGCCTACCCCCCTTTTTAAACACATGTTGATTTTTATTATTAAACAAAAATAAATTCTCAAATCTCAAATCTATGATGGCAAGCTATTAGGTACTGTTACCGAAACACACATTTCCAGTTTAGGGTAAAAATTTAATTTAGCCCCTGCATTTCATTATTAGCAGTCATTAGGTATCGTTTTACAAATCAGAATTGTCTAAAAACTTACAACCTCAAAAGCTCCAAGAATTAATTGTATATTAGTGACAAATCACCAAACTGCCAAATAGGGGGTGCTAATTCTGTTCAAAATGTCTTCTCCAAATTCAGCTGTATATGCATAGTTTAAAACATTACCAATTTTAATGTTTTTATTTATGAAAACACTAATCGAATTTTCATTTTGCACACATTCAATCATTCTAAAGATAGTTCATGTTCCGAAATTGTCAAATCAATCTCTTTTCAAATTTTCCTCTCTGAAATATTATGACATTGACAGAACATTAATTCAGTTAAAAGATAGAACCCCTATAAATAACAAACAAGTGACCTAATGCATCCCATCATTGTTACCAATGCAGACACAGAACTTTAGAAAATTAAAACAACTTTTTTGTGTATGAAATGAGACAATTTGGTATACCCTGATTGTAAAACAACACTTAACTATATAAATGAAAATATAAACTTTACTTTTTATACTCAAGACTGGAAATACACATATATCTTTTTGGCTGAAAAAATTAATGTGAACTTATCTGCATTATTAAATAATTGATAGCATTTTCACTTACCCATTTCAGAATTTCCAAGAGAAAAAAGGACCTGATAGGGCGTCACATACATTATTAAACAATCTTGCCACCTTAAAGCCTCTAAGTTTGCACATAAAAAATGTTCTAGACACAAAAGTTTCTCAAGAAGTCAAGATGTCACTGAAATGAAGAAAATCTAGTTTAGAGTAAGCAAAATGACGAGAAACTGAAGTTAAACAGGATACAACCAAGACTTCTTCACAGCGGAGTTCAGACACAAACCAGTGATAAACAAGACAGTAGCAAACTAAAAAATAAATCGGCAATTGCGCTTCTTTTAATCGCTCCGTGTAGTCATGTGTGGTCTCTGCACCACTTCTCCGGCCAATTCACCAAAAATAACAGTTCCATTTTAAATCTCTTGTGATGTTTTATTCCCTCTTGGTGTATCTTACAAAAGGAGGAAGCAGGTATTTCTGAATCAAATAGTTTTCTAGGAGAGATAAAGTGGTCGTAAAAATCACTGCTTGATATAAAAAAAAATTGAGGGCTGTGTTCGGTTGGGTGTTCTGTTATAATCAAATAGAACATAGGTGTGAAGTCGTTGGATAGAATCAAGTGAGTATGTTTTTGTGTGTGACTGATTTGATGAATTGAATCTGTATATTAGTCACAGTGATCACTCAAAGATGAAGTAGACGTTAAGAGTTTCTTGAGAGTGATTCAAAGTTCGGTAATCACACTGTTTACTACTAGATGAAGTCTGACCCATTAAACTTTTCATCTGCCGTAGACTATGTTTATTCATAGGAGACAAAAATAATCCTATCACTTTCTGGATTTCACATTAAAAATACTTAAATAAAGGCAGGTATATACACCCATTTTTCAAATAGATATAGGCATACCTCTAAAACATTAAAAGCACACCAAGTATAAACATTGTTTTGATAATGGGGTATGTCATGAAGCACGTTGGCTATGATTGCACTAAAACTGGTAATAAGTGACTATACTGCTTGCATCTAATTGGCTGAGAGTAATAAGTCGGTGAAAACTGACCCTGAGATCCCCTCCTCAGTACACTTTCTTAAACTGGTTTCACTTAGACCATGCAGTTTAGGAAATCAGTTTAGAAGATTGCTTGCATCCTCATCGCCATCTCTCGAACTGGTTTCCAGAATGTATCATGGTCTTGTTGCTATGGGAATGCTCTGGTTTGGTTTTAGGAGTTAGATATGAACAGGGTCTTGGTGCTAGTCATGGGAGGGGTGTGGGGAGGTGTATTAGATGGAGAATTGTAGGCTTCTTAAATATCTGTCCCTGCTCTCTTTCTAATAACTTTTTCCTGAATTCAATTTTATTGGAAACGATTGATAACTTGGCTGATAATCTTCTACATAAATGAGGTGAGAAATACATTAAAAAAAAACTGAATTAAAAATAAAAAAAATATGCCCAGCTTATCAAAGAGTATCATCCTCATAACTTTCAAACTGATTAAATCAAATTTCCGGTCCCACAATTTTTCTTTGCTTTTCTCTATTTTTCCTCATCTACTTGCAATCCCTGTATTTGAATAGTCAAAGCGATTCAATAGATTGTTTATATCCACTACCAGTTAGCGGATAAGTGCTGCAAACTGACTCATTTTCTGGCTGAGTAATTTTACCTCAAAGTCTGATTCTGAACCTAACTTTAAAAGGATTTTACACCTTTTCGGAATTTTGCTGGAAAATCTTTTTGTAGAACTTGTTGACGATGAGGGTATGGATGAATAAATCTCTAATAAAATGACAGATGATATAATGAGTACCCCAATTATCAGCTCTGCTGAGGGACAGTTTTTTTATGCTGTTCATGAACAACTTTACAAATTATTGGAATATGAAGAGCACAAATGTTATTATATTTTCAGACTTCAAACAAAGGATAAAAATTATGCTAAGTAACTTCAGCTGAAATTCCATCTGATAGCATGGATCACACTGGGCCTACTTCCCTTTCTCATAATCCGATATCCATTTTACTTTATTCTGTATGTTTTAAGGCCACCGCACACCTTATGACTGTTTGCGATCCGATTTTGGAACAGACCGCATTTTGCTCATTTTTTGAAAATGTGAATGGAAAATATCATTTTATTTGAGGTTAAAATTAATTGAAAGAATACTAATATAACCATTATGAAAGATTGCAAACCTTTATTTTGGAGTAAAGGCCAAATTAGTTTCAAATAGTAGCCAATCGTACGACTGCTATGACGTCATTACGGCTAGATATTAAATTCGCTTCTATTCTAAGAAGGATGATAGCATTGTCACAGATTTGAACATAGGAATTTGTGCGATGATTTAGAATACACAGTAAGATATTCCATGTTTCAAAAATAGCATCAAATTCTACTACGTTTTATCCCAAAATCACAGACCAATTGTAAGGTTTGCAGTCACCTTTAAATATATTTATTAGTATTAACTCACCTGTATTTATCATCTACCTTTGGCCACAGAGACCAGCATTTTAAGAAGCTCAGATTCTGTGCTGGTTTCTGTTTTCATTTAAATTTTTTTTTCAATTTGATGAAATGTGTTGTAATATCTTTCTTTAACATTTACTAGTAAATTGTTATTGATCATTAATGTGTATAATGATATTTTTAAAAAGGAATAAATCTTCTTCTCCTCCTCCCCCTCCTCTTTCTTCTTCTCCTCCTCCTCCTCTTCTTCTTCTTCTTCTTCTTCCCCCTCTAACTCTTTCACCTACTACCTTACTCCACATATCTCCCTCTCACTCTAACATATCTAATGAGAACAAATTATTCAACAACAATTAAAACATAATTAAAATAGCAACAGAATAATATACACAACTTAACATTAATAGATGAACAGACCTCATGTTTCACACATGAATCTTATCTTCATTGATTGTTGCTTCACAAAACTATGTATCTGAATATCATCTGTTTTTGTTTTCCTATCATGTTATTCTAAACCACATTAACAGTTTTTAACACATTATCAAATAATGGACTAATCTGATCGATTCATTATAAAAAAATCTTCCCCTAAATCATGACCGAAGCATAACGTAAATATGATATGAAACTAAAACAAAAGGAAGAGATCTGTAAACTTTAAAAGTTTATGACTAACTGCTCAAGAGTCCTTGGTCTACACATGGGTCACGTTACACGTTGATTTTTTTTTGGAGAAATTCTGGGACTAGATTACCTGTGCATCAACAATGATTTTTAGATGTGAGAGTGAGTTTATCATCTTTATTAATTCCCAAATATATTGTTATTAATGTTTTGGTCTGTGAGAATGCAAATTCATAATAAAAGAAGCCAATATCAACTTTCATTTCAAAATTTAAACCATGAATCAACCATCTTTGAAGAGGGTGAAATGGCTTATAAAATATTCACATATATAATATGTAAGAGAAAAAATTTTAATCGATGTAGCAGTCGTGTGGATTTTGCATAGATTTATCCAAACGAAGTTTTTAAAAAATGCCAGAGATTAATAACTTGTTAACTTTGCAATCAAATCATTGATGATCCTTTAAACTCATTACCATAATTCTTTAAAATCATTTACTGTTAACATGCATATCTAGGACAAAGTAAATATAGGAATATATATCATATCAACAATGAAAGTACTAACATTTCAGCCATCATAACAATGGTCATCTTTGATATAACATATCTACTTTAATACTTCCACTTATTAACAGGAAAGAGAGCTAAAAAGTCAAATAACCTTGGATATGGTATTCTAAAGGGGTACAAAAGCAACCCATAAAATTTATTATTAGAGTAAACAAACTGTCAATTTTTTGAGAGGGGAAAACACAATGATTTCTATACTGGATGGTATTGCAATCCACATATTGAGGAAGTCACTTAAGTGATGCGTTATTTCTCCAGATAATCGCACAGCTTTGGTTTCATAACCTAGTATTGCCCTTCATAACCTAGTATTGCTCTTATTTTTGGTAACACAAAGAGAGAGAGAGAAAAAGACTTTAATACTTGAACACATTTCTTGTAAAATCTGAGTTGAGAAGACACACACACACACAACCCCCACATGTTGGGAACTTGGGAACTTGGGAGTAAACACTCCAGTGTTAAATGGGGAACACAGGAGTCTTCATATTCCCATTATCTATTTTAAGAATTATATTAAACAACATATTATGAACAAGATTGTACTTATAATAATAAATGATAATAAGATGATCTTTCTGAAGTGTGGAATTAGTGACCAAAACATGGAGTTGCGTGTGAAGCACCGTGGTGTAGTGGTTCTGACTCTCGCATTGTAATCAGAGGGTCGTGTGTTCTAATCCCACCATGGCCAAGCGCCCTTTGGCCACTCTCACCCAGGTGCTAATTGGGTATCCGTAGGAAACAACCGTCATTGTGGTTGGTTTAGCAAGTTTGCACCTTACAGGCTGCTTGGAATGCTTATGAATCCAGTGACCGGGTAATAATAATTGTGAAGCGCTTTGAACAGTCGTAGATTGATAAAGCGCTACAAAAATGCCAATTATTATATCAAATGACCATCATATTGAAATTGATTGGAATATGATTATTCCTAACTTGTCAAATCTACATGGACTTATTGACCTAGTACTGGAATGTAGCATCTATTCAAAAGCTGGGCCACATAATATAAAAAGATAAATGTAGTGTTTTATGATTCATTCTTGTTAGGAGACTTCCTTCTTGATAGCATGCTATCTTTATTGGATATGCAAACCATGAGGAAATTAAAATATCAATTTCTTTAAAGAACCATAACATATTATAAGATGAGCAATTAACAACAGTAAACATATTTTATAATAATAAAAGTGATTTCTAAGGTGCCAAATCCATCTAAAGCTAAATGCGCAAGGTGCACAGGTGAAGAGAGTGAGAGAAATAAAAAAAAACACTATCAAATTATCATAAAGTGTAAGAATTTTCGAAGCATGTTGAGTGACCCCTCCTTTAAAACAAAAATAAAAATATATAAATACAAAACAAATAAATAAATAAATGAAAACATGATATATAAGAAGAAATGTGACATGATAACATAATGCAAAACAGCAAGCAGATTCTGATTGTATATTCAAAATAATTTGTGCAAATACAAGCGAGTTTAAAAAATTAATTTTTCTCCATTTACAATCCACTCTATGAACCCCTCAAGCCAATGTAATTGAGAGCATTATTACAACTTTTAGTATAAACTAGAAAAAAAAAAGTTGCTCATACTGAGGATCTGAAAATACATTTTGCCGTACAAATGTTTTAAGTGGCCCATACATAGGGAATGCGGTTTACAGCACTTTGTTGCCAAAAAGAAAAAGTAATATCCGGGGGGGGGGGGGTGCGCCAATCAAATATATTGCTGTACACACGCGTGACCAAATTTCCAAACACCCCCTAAACAAGTTTTTTGCAGGCTTTATTTACACATTTTGACTCCTGAACAAGTTGTCGCCAAAATATGACCTCGGGGAAAAAGCTTGGGGAAAAAAACATACCCTAAACACGTTTGGCTAGTATTTCAAAAAACAGCTTTTTGGGGGAAAAAAATACTCGAAATACGTTTTACCCCGCGATTGACCATTGACCAGTCTTTCAAAACCACGCTTTTTCTTGAAAACTTGTGTTTTTGATACCCTTAACGAGTCCACGCGCATACTGCATCCAAAACTGAAAAAAAACCTTTAAACATGTTTTTTTGTCACGCGTGTGTACAGCAATATATTTGGAGTAATATAAAACATCTCCTGGACTGGATAATGAACCATCAAGGAACAAACATCTAAAGATACCAATAACAAATTTCAGTTGCTCTGTGATCAAAACACTCTCCAATCTAATTGCTAAAATGCATGTTTGGATGCGTATTAAGAAACAAGAGAACATCTGAGTTATTTGTTTTTAAGACAAATTTATTGCTTATATAGGTCCAGAAGGAGAAGAAACACACACTCCTCCAGTCTTAATTGAAAATAAAGCTTAGAATTGCCTAATTAGGTTAAAATGACAAGTTTATGGTCTAGGGTTCCACATTGACTGGGAATAAGATAGATATTAACCAGGTTTTATAGCCTCTTCCAAACGGGAGTGCAATTCATTCAGTAATAGTGCCCATTCACAATGTAACCCATATCAACTCTAAATTTCAGCCCAGCCCAGCTTTCTGAGCAAGAGAAATGTCAATGCCATGAGTCTAATTTACTTTTTTTTTATTTTGTGGTGTCCATGGTGCACAAAGTGACAAAGGCAGCATTCCAAAATCAATTATTTTTTTTTCAAAGTCACTTTCATATTTTGTCAATCCACGTGCCATTCTTTTCTGTAGATCAGAACCGTCGAGTACAGTACATGTAGGTCTATATTAGCATGGACCTACCATGTTATTAGTACACACGTTTGAGCTATCATATCTGGCATTCCCAGATAGAAATGAGAATTCAAATGTGAACAGGGCTAGTAACTGTTCCGGAAGTTTGCCCATTACTTTATCTTACTCTTCATTGATAGCATGGCTACTGATTGTAAGTTCACAAATACCGTGTTTACACAGTGACACGGCTCGGGGGTTCGACACGCGAGCCGTGCTCAACACGGCAATTTTATGCTGTGTAAACGCGATCAGTGTGATCCGCGAGCCGTGTCGAACACGGCTTTTTTAATCCGCCAAAATTGTAGGTTTCAACCCGCGAGCCGAGTCAGACTCGGCAATTTTTTCGTGTGTAAACAGAAAGCCGTGTCGAACTCTCTTGACCAGGTCACTGCGCGCGCTTTCACTTTTGGCATTGTTGTTGTTCGCACGGACAAGATTCGATTCCAGCGGTGAATTTCCCGCGTTTAATTTGCGACGTCATAATTCTTCTTCCGTTCGAGATCTGCGAGCCGTGTTGAACTCGCCTTTTTATATGTACGTATAAACGCGATCTCTGATCCCTTCTTCGCAGTGTTCAACCCGGCTCGCGGATTCAACACCCGAGCCGAGTCAATGTGTAAACACGGTAAAATATGGTAGCCAAAGGATATACCAGAGGGGGTGGGGTGTGGGTGTCATAAGCCTGTTCAGAATAGAAATATATTCTTATTCAACTGTGTTTTTAAGTAAAGCAGCAGGGTGCACAAAATTACTCATAACTTTCAATTTTAATATGGGAAGCCATATTATAAATTGAGATGATATCAGCTTTAAAAGTGAATGAATATAAATATGAATATGACAAATTTTACCAGAAAAATTAGATCACCATCATTTTTCTAACATCAAACATGGGCTGTGGATAAGTTTCCCCCCAAGGTTGTCACTCTATATTCAAATATACAACCATGCCATTTTGCAACCAAGAATTTGATTCTCTTTACATTTTCAGCAACTTAATGACTCATTTTGCACAAAATGGGTACAAAACACTTTAAAAAAATCCTTTTGTTCATTGACAGAACACTTTCTGCTAACCATCATATATTTTATAATTTTAAATACATTTTTTTACACAAGTAAAAACAGGTTCCTGGTTTCTAAGTTTATAGGACCTACATGTAAAAGTAAGAACTGAAGACCTTTGCTCCATTTCAAATTCAAGCTAAAAAAAAATATTTTTTTTTGGTTACAAAATCATAAAAACAACTGAGTGGGCAATCACTAGGGCTTGCATATTTGAAAGTATATGAGAAACCAGCTATAACCAGTTATGTTCTACCATCTCATAAAATATTCACCATTGCTACATTAAATTAATCTAATTATGATACTGATACTATATAACATTATAAAACATAGGAAAGTTATAGGCCCAGACAAAGCTTTGAAGTTTATCAATAAAATATAAAAACTACTCTTATTTTCATTTCCCTCATGAAAATTCAGCCCCTAAACTTACCCTCTAAAAATATATATTATTCAAAGAACTAAGAATAGATTAGGGTGGATTGTTTAAAAACCCCTTTGGTAGCATTGGCTATCAACAATGTTGTGGACTGAAACAGGGCTAAAAGTTCAGGTTTCTACTCCTGCTTCATCACTGAAAAGAGCAGACAAGAGAAAATATTAGATGTATATGTTTAGGTACAAAAATGAAAATTATTATTCCTGAGTTGGAATTCATCATCTTGAAATGAACTGGTGTATTAATCATTCTTATATATCAATTACTTTGACCACTCACTTTTGATAAAAACACTGCTCTATTGATTTTTTTAGTAAAATTTGGTCACAGATTAGTTCATTGCCAGAATCTTGACCTTTTCGGCATGTTTAGCAGACTTGGGGAGTGCTTCATGAGGTAAGTATTCAACTTATTGTTATAAGCTACTGCAATCTTTGCATATGATTGGCTGAGGGCAAATTAGTCAGTAAGTGAGAATCTTCCACTGACGTTGTCGATATATCTCTGAGCTGTCAATCAATCAAAAGATACCATCTCTTAGCCACCTCAAGCACCACACCCCAAAAAACTGATATCATCAGTATCATTAGAGCAAAGTAAACACTTCAGTAAAGGAAATAATTCCACATTACAACTCAACAATACCAAAGAGAATTTAGCACAAATGGCAGAACAATTTTCACTGTGATATCATACAGCAGCCAAATTCCCATGTTTGCTCATATCATTTATCTTTATTAGTTACTAGTGTGGAGCGTTGTGGCCCAGTGGATTAGTCTTCGGACTTTGAAACAGAGGGTTCTGGGTTCTAATCCCAGCCATGGCGTAATTTCCTTCAGCAAGAAACTGATCCACAATGTGCTGCGCTCAACCCAGGTGAGGTAAATGGGTACCAGTAGGAAGTAATTCCTTAAAAAGCTGTGTGCGCTATGAACACCTAGCTTAGCCGGGTAATATAGGAGCGCCTTGAGCACCTAACAAGGTGGATATGTGCGCAATATAGATACCCTATATTATTATTATTACCGTAATGATTTTTAAAGATTTTTTTTGTGTGTGTATATGTTGCTATTAATAAGGAATAGAGTGAAAAAAGGTTTGATATTATTTTCATTTCATTGAAACAGTTCCTTTTAATGCATGTGGTGGAATGCTAGCAATTTGTATCATTATCCATACTCTCCCAAACTTGATCTAGGTTCTGATATGATATTTGATGGCAATTATTCCATTCATCGTAAAAACAGAACAAAACAAGGTACATTTCATGGGAAAATTATAAAATAATGCAATGATAAAATCTGAAAAACATTTGAAAATAAGGGTATACATATGAACGAATGAAGAGGCAACTAGAAAGGCAAGGCCTTATTACCGCTGCCACCTTAACAAAAACTGGAAACTGAATATATGATATTGTGAAATATATGATGTAATAAATACTAAATACAAGATATAAACATCCAGCATAAAAGGGGTGATACAAATTGGAAAACAATGACAAAAATATATACATATATATTAACGATAATTACTATAAAAACAATAGGGGAAGAAGGAAAAAAACCTGATCAAACATTAAACTATTTACTGAGAAGTTGGGTTTTATGTCGCATTTTAAAAACATTTTGATACTGTAATTGTTTAATGCCAATAAAACAAAGTGAGTAGTTTTGATTATCTACATGCAAGCCTCATTTCTAAAATTACTTTGCTCTTTTAAACAAACATCATCACTTTGATAAGATAAGAAACATGTAGGAACTATACTGAAGAACTTACAAATTGTTATCACCGATTAGAGTCACAATCGAAAGCAATAAAGTAACATAAAAACAAGTTAACAGGCAATAATGTGCAGTTAGAAGTAATAATGCATGTCAAATTGACAATATTGCATTTGAGAAGGTAATACTCATGCAATCAATTAAATTAAAAGTAAAGGATGAATTTATCGAAAAACTCTTATTAAGCCCAGGTGAAAATTCAAACATGTTATACATTAATCAATCAAAACCCATAATATATGATCAATTCAAAAGTAATATTCAGTATGGGTTGATCAATAAAATTGAATTGATAAGTTTTGGTTGTTACATAGAACAGAGCCTTCGTTTCAGTGTGCTCATAATTGATTGTGTGAGATACAGCCAGACATTAATATATTTTATCTTAATGTACAGATAATGTAAATCTTGTATTAGATCTACTTTTCCTTTCAATTATTGCTTTCATTATCATTCCTTTTCTTTTGTGCCCAAAGTTTGGAAAGGAAAAGATGATAAACTGTTATCTTTGGCTTCTGTTTGTAGAGGAATCAAGGTCTCTCACAGGAAACCCTTAGTTTAGTATTGGGCAAGCTTGGGGAAATCCCACAAGTTACACTTTCGGCATTTCATACCAGATTTGGTGGGTATTTATCTTTTTGATCTGTGGCTGAAACCATACTTTTATTCCATATCATATTACAAAGTAGATTACTTTTGATGCCCCAAATAATTCATAAATTACACTTGCTCATCCTAAATTTTCTTGTAACACAAGAACTTACATTCTCCCTGGTACACAGCTTATCAATGAAATAATCAGATAATTGCACAAGCTTTGAAAGTAGAATGATGAGCTGACTACTTGTCTATTCATATGACTGATTTGTTTTAAGAGTGCACCACCACCAATTCCACATTTTAATCAAAGAAGCAGTACCGTATCTATTTGGATTGTTAATGTGGATTTAGTGAAGCCACCACACCTTTCCACAGAAAATAGTTCTTAGTGGCTTCTTTTTCAAAGTAACATCACAGCCAAATCACTGTTTACAGATTTTCTCATGGTAATCGTAAAAAGGACTAATACCAGTGAGTACTGACAGCTATTTGTGAATCAAATAAAAGGTTTTATAGGGGAACTGTCAATTCCGGTCTTGAAAATCAATACCACCAGGTAGGGTACAAACATAAAAAAATAACAATTGAATATACTTATCTGCCTATTGTGGCATATTGCCTAATTCTATAGGTATTCTATTTAAACTCAAATCGCATTTTGCAATATCAAAAGCCCATTCATGAGAAAAATGAAATTTAGCTTTGATCAACAAGTCTAACAACTAGAAAATGCTAGACAACTCTTGACACAAGTAAAAGAGTAGAGCTCTAGTACAATGTTTGTTTTGCAGGAAGTCTATCATGTAGATAGTGTGGCACAAAATTACTTCTTGCAAAAGGATTAAAATAGTGAAGGCTTCAAAACACAGCAAAAAAAAAATTGTTTTCTATTGTGTGAGCACTGATCAGTACTATATTAATTTAAAGGTCAAGTCCACCTCAGAAAAATGTTGATTTGAATCAATAGAGAAAAATCAGACAAGCGCAATGCTGAAAATTTCATCAAAATCGGATGTAAAATAAAAAAAGTTATGACATTTTGAAGATTCGCTTATTTTCAAAGAAATAGTTATATGAATGAGCCAGTTACATCCAAATGAGAGAGTCGATGATGTCACTCACTCACTCACTATTCCTTTTGTTTTTTTATTGCTTGAATTATACATTATTTCAATTTTTACGAATTTGACGATTAGGACCTCCTTGCCTGAAGCACAAAATGTCAAAATAATGGAATTCCACGTGTTCAGGGAGCAATGAAACTTCATTTTACATGACAATGACGAAAAAATAAAAATATTTCATATTTCATATAACAAAATAGAAAAAAAATAGTGAGTGAATGATGTCATCAGTTCCTCATTTACATACCGACCGAGATGTGCATATAACTGCTTTGTGAAATGAAGCGAAACTTTATTTTACATCCGATTTGATGAAATTTTCAGTGTTATGCTTGTTGAATTTTTCTCTTTTTATTCAAATCAAGTTTTTGTTGGGGTGGACTTGTCCTTTAATAATTAGATACTGAATATCCCCCCCCCCATCCTTCACTCTTTCTATCTCATAATAAAGTCATGATGGATTGGAGAAGAGGGAGCCCTCATATTTTTTTGTTTAACACCCAAGATATAGTAGTTTAACTCTTAAACATAAATGCCAGAAGAGGTGACAATATAAAAATTAGTTAAAAAAAAAAATCCAATGAAAAGACTATCCAAGTGTTTGTAAGTATAGATATATGTAATTCCCGAGAAATGGACAATATAAGCATGGCAGGTCTTTTTCTAAAAAATACAATACACTCTCACACATTTGTATTCCTGTGTTGGTGATGATCTTTAGTGTGATTACTTTTTAGCTTCAAGTTAATGTGAATGAACAAGATCTAGATCTATAGTTTGAAACACTTCTGGGAGGTGTTTCACAAAGATTTAAGTATGACTTAGAGTCGCACTTAAATGCCAACGCGTACATAATTTGCAACATGTAACCTTATTGATCAATACGCAGTAGTGTCATCTCACCAATGCACTCATGCCTTTTACTGTATACCGTACACAACCAGGCATTTAAATGCCACTTTCAGTCATACTTAAATCTTTGTGAAACACCCCCAAGATCTAGAGCTGTAGTGATATGGTGAAAATAAAATTTGATTTTAAACACTCTATCATTCTGAAATAATTGTTTATAAATTTTGAATTTGTGGATGATGATAGCATCAATGCCACAAATTGTATCACACCTCCCCCGAAGCACTTACCTCAATGAGCATTGGGTTATGTATTTAGCCAGGAGATATAATGGTTGCAAATAAGAAGCCTGTGCAATGAGCCAAGTTCTTGCAAAATATATGACACTGATTTGTGTGGATGGATATGAGAGAAGAACATCATGAACATGTTGCAATAATCAACTGGCATCAAATGAAAAACAATTCTGGGAGCTGCTATTCATCTGACACATTCAGAGTTTATAATAGTGAAAGCTTATACTGCTGTTAAATATATTACTGTGATAATAGAAATTAGTATCAAACATTACAGTGATATCTGCTCTACACCAATATTCGATGGTCATGCTTCCAATATAGAAACATGCATCCTCCGAAAAAAAAAGTTCTAAGATTTTTATGATATTAAAGGACCTGAATTTTTTTATTTAAAATAATTAATTTAAAGACTATGCATACAACATCACTAACTTTTAGCTCCTGACAAAAAAAGTGCAAGTGAAATCTGACACTGTGATTATTATGAACACAGACACATGCTTCAATGAGCTGGAACAAAAACCAGCATGAGGGATTGACCGAATTCATCAGAGCAGAAGGTCTGAACTAAGGGCAATAAATTAACTGAGGGATGAACTAATAAAAATAGAGATTCTCTGAAAATGTGAGAAAAAAGACAAATATTTGGGGTGGCCAAGGCTGCATGAAAAGTGGACCGTCTCCACAAAATACATTTAAGTGCTCAGTAGCAGCTCTATTTTGAAGAGAAGTAGTCATTACTGTGTACGAATGGTTTTACTTTTAGTCAATGTCAGCTTATTTCTTGTCACCTGCCAAACAGGACCTAGAAAAATCTAGGCTTATATTTTTTAAAGAACTGTCGTAAGTGTAGAGCTTCAAAGAGGTTGAAAAACTGAAGTCTAAACCAGTGGCATACCTAGGATTTTCAAGAGGGGGGGGGGGGGCAAATTCATCCGCCAAAAAATTTGACAAGCAAAAAAAAAGAAGAAAAAAAAGGTCTTCAAGTTCAAAGGAGCGGGCCTTGTGGCTCATCAGGGATCAGTTGTGACTCGTCGGGGGGGGGGGGGGGGGGGGGGGGGCAGGGATACGTCCCTTGCATGTGTTGTGACTCATCAGAAGGGGCAGACTGTCTGCCCCCTCTGCCCCTCCCCCAGGGACGCTAATGGTCTAAACCAATTCTAGACTGAGAAATTACTCGGTAACATCATGGCAAGTGTGTTGTAGGCCTAGAGTAGAGTCTACCTCATTGGAAAATTATTAATAAAATTGAATAAAATTTTAAATGGGCCTACAAGCACAGAGCTAGATCTAAGTCAATTTTTTTTTAATTAGATGTAATATAACTGAACACCAAAATGTTCAATCTCCATCTTTAGTGTACCATCAGCTGTGCCACTGAACTACAATGTCCCCACTTACCGCTTTTAATATATGTCAGAAAATTGTGAAAGTCCCCAGAAAAGGGGTTATTCTCACCGAATAGTAGACCTTACGTATATATAATGAAATGGCCAACATTACAAGTGACAGTACAATCAATAAACAGTGAAAAGCAAGAATTTAGAAAAAAAGGAAGCAAGGTAAATAATGGAAATCAACGTAGATGAATACTAATCAAGATCGACAAATATCAAGTTCAACTAAAATTTTAATACAACTTAGAGTTACAAATACTAGTTCGGCAAGTAAGTAGGATAGCAGGCAGGGGCCAGACCCCAAACGAAAGATGGACCAGGCGAGAGCTCGTCATACGGTAGCCGACGCTGCGCTGTGGCAGCGAGACCAGTTGGGTGTCGACTGTCTAAACTAGCCCTCCAATCGATTCACAATTCAACTTAGATCAGATAAGCCTACGTGATAATTTCATTTTACGTACCTAACATTTTCATGTCACATTCTCCTTTTCTCCTCAACATGCCTGACCTGATGAATTTGCCCTATGTACAACAGTCAACTCTCAGGTTAAACATTCTAGGCCAATGTGGGGCCAATATGCTGGCTGGTATCGTTTTCTGTTCAGTTCAGGCATTCTCGGCATCAAATCAAGCACATGTCCAAGTGAATGACGTCACAACTAAAAACAGTACGAATAAAGATTTAGGGATTTCCCCTACTCTGTATTCTGCGTTTTGAATGGTGACAGCGACCTTTTCCAACTTCCTCAGCTCGAACCGGGCCTAAATCTCTCATTCTCTCTATTTTTAACATCTTCTCTTACAATATTTTTTTGGTCATTTTTCATATTGTATCACTCGAATTGCTGTGTCTTTCCACTGACATACAGATGGGGGGGGGGGGGGGGGTCTTGCTCCCCGAAAATTTTCACGACCAAGAAAATCATAGAGAAAAGGAAATGGATAAGGGTGAATTATGATATCATTTTCTGAATATTACGTCAAAATATATTGCCGAAATTTTGAGAAAATCCGTCAAAGAATAAAAAGTTATTAGAATTTTAATTGTTTGATGTGTGACATCATATTATGCGAGCAGCTTTCCAACATATTGTAAACAGGTAAAGAAATCAATGAAATGTCATTTTCTTAGAAATTTGAAAATGTTTTTTACTGTACCTTCAGTTTATCAATGGACAAATAATTTCACATGTTTCTAAAAAGAGAAAAATAAGTCATCATGAACCATTAAAAATTGAAATTTGTGAATTTTATATTACTTAACATATCGGGCAGCTGCTCGTTTATGACGTCACAAATCCAAAACTTAAAATTCTAATATTTTTTTTCAACCTGTAATGGATTTTCCTCAAACCTTCACAAATATTTTTTCTGCTAATTTTACAACAAATTATCCTTCAAGTTGAACTTCCCTTTTGACATGTTTCCAGATAGAAATACATGTAGAGCCTATGACAAATAGCTTATTTTATCCTCCTCACTCACAGTCATCTTCATTCACATTTAAGGGTTCCCAGGGGATCGTGTTGGTGCAGTGCATAGATTTAAAGGGGAAGTTCACCCTGAAGAAAACTTTGTTTTAAAAATAGCAGAAAAAATAATAAAAAATATTGGTGAAGGTTTGAGGAAAATCCGTTAAAGAGTAAGAAAGTTATTAGAGTTCAAAGTTTTGGATTTGTGACGTCATAAACGAGCAGCTGCCCCATGTGTTATGTAATATAAAATGCATGAATGTCAAATTTTGTATGGTTCCAGAAGACTTAAGTTTGTTTTCTATTCATGATCGGGTCTGAAATGGTTTGTCTATTGATATACAAAAGGTACAGTGAAAACAATTTTCAATTTTCAGAGAAAATGACATTTCATTGATATTTTACCATGTAAAAATATGTAGAAATGCTGCTCGCATGTGACGTCACAAATCATATAATTGAAATTCTAATAACTTTTTAATTATTTGACGAATTTTTCTCAAACCTTCGGCAATATTTTTTATTATTTTTTCTGCTATTTTTACAATAAACTTTTTGTCGGGGTGAACTTCCCCTTTAAAGACGTGTACCGTTCAATATTAATTGGGAAAATTTACCCCTGTCCGTGATAGAGCATGTACATTTCAAACAAAATGGTTCATTTCATGACATTTCAAAGGCAAAATCTTACACATTTTATTTCATATTCTGAAATCGGGTTTAATTCAAACCCTGGTTTAAAGTTACGGTTTAACTATGGACAGCCAATGGGGCACAAATCTTAGTTATTACATGTTCAATTAACATTTATTCATTAACTCTTATGACACTCATATCATTTATACTGTCTCAGAATGATAGCTGAAATATTTTCTACATTATGAGAGCAAAGGAAAACAAAATTGTAAATATAAGATGTATACAATATAAGCAAAATTTTTGAGGTTTTGGCTCCTGTAATTTTTTATAAGACCATGGGCATATCCCGTAGGACAAATTTCAGACGACATCTACGTCACAATGCTGACAATTCAATTAGATACTCATATTTCAGAACAATTGCTTTCAAATTTATCTGTGCCGCACTTCTCCACTCTTTAAAATTTAACTTGAAATTTATAAAGTCAATTTTCCTGTGACCCGATATGACATACGAATATTAATTCCAATTTGATAAGTTTTACCCATGATACACCCATAAGCAAGAACTAAAATCACGCCTTTATATAACTTTGCCACCGTCAGCTGCCTCGGTTGATTGTGAGATGGACTTTCACAGAATTATTCGTTTTTTCTGTCTCTTTTGTCTCTCACCCCATGGAGGCATGGACCTATCTTTGGATGATTAATATACTGGGGTTACGTGGATAGGTCAATGTCTCACGCCACCATATTTGCCTTTTACGCTCCCCTTTGGCCGGGGTAATAAAAGAAAGAAAGGAAGAGGAAAAAGATAACAAGGAAACTGAACAGCTGAAACAAAGAAATATTAAAACCAATAAATAAAATAGTTAAAAAAAGACAGTTTTTACTATGGGAAATACACAAATTTTAAACTTGCTCCCAATACGATTTTGTTCACAAAAAGTTGACAACCAACAAAAAAGTTTTTTTTTTCGCACCACGAAGAAAAAAATATGTAGAGAGAGAGAGAGAAGAAAGCAAGATAAGAAGAACAAGAAATGTGAATAAAAATAAGGGGAGGGAAAAATTGGAAAATGAAACAAAATATCGTGTTACCACACTTCGCGCTCGCATTCCCTCATGTTAAGTGAGGTACAGTAATCTGCTCTTTAGGACACAATAGAGCTTATAATAGGCCTATCCAATATTCAAGTCAATATGCACAAATTATTTTGCTTGCGATTAGAGTTTCCATTGCATTCTATTCATGCTTGCAAAAAGTACTGAATATCAGAAAAAAAATCAGCTAGTGAGATATGATTTCTCTTCATGTATTACAAGAAACAGTAATTCAAGTGTTAGCGTTTCAGTATATCAGTAATATCAGTAAGTCAGTATATCACTTATTTTCATCTCGTTCCTCACATTATTGTTTAGTAACATGACCATCCTATTCATCGTTTCAAAAAGTGTTTAGAATCCGAGGTTTCAGGTCAGAATATGAATTTTGTTCAGCTCGCGCTTTGCGCTCGCATCAATTGTTTAGATAGATGCCCATCCAGTTCATGGTCACAATAAGTGTATTAGGATTTTAAGGTTTGGGTCGGAATATCAAAAATGTTAATCTCGCCCTTCGCTCTCGCATTGAACATTTAGTTAAATAGCTATTCTGTTTATGATTACCAAGTGCTCAGAATATCCAAAAAATTTCAGCTCGCGCTTCGCGCTCGCATCAATTGTTTAGATAGACATCCATCCTGTTCGTGGTCACAAAGTGCTTAGAATGTCCAGTTTATGGTTGGAATAACAAAGATTTTGAGCTTGCGCTACGCGCTCGCATAAACTGTTTAGTTAGCTTGCAATCCTACTCATGATGACCAAAATTGCTTAGAATGTCAAAATTTTAGGTCAGAAAATCAGATAGGGCTTCGCGCTTGCATCAATAGATAGATACCAATTCATGGTAACAAAAAGTGCTTTACCCTCGCATAAAATGTTTAGTTTAGATTCTGTTCATGATTATCAAAAGTGCTTAAAACGTCTAAATTTTAGGTCAGAATATAAAAAATGTTCACATCAATTTTTTAGATCGATACCCATTCTGCTTGATAACCCAAAGCGCTTAGAATGGCCAAATTTATGTCAGGTTATCAAAAAATTTCGCTTTGCGCTCGCATTAAAGGTTTATTCAGATACTCTCCTGTTCATCATTTATATTCATGGGCCCAGCACGTGGTGCAAAATCCTGTAAATGCGCCTGCCTTGTATAGTATAGTATAGTATTTATTTTCCATATTAAAAAAAAACAGCAAAAAAGCAAAACGGATGGATTGCCCATTTTCAGTTTAGTCAACATGACTATACTGTTCTTGCATGGGGTCCATATACAATACAAAGTAAAAAGAAAACACATAATGAAAGAGCATATATACGGTAGATCAAACAGAATAACAAAAGTGACATGATATATGTCGTTATAAGAAAAAATCATGAAATTAAATAGTTTGGCAAGAATTTACATTAAATATTATGAAATTAATGAATTGAATGAATAAGGCTGCTGTCAAGTTATTAAAAAATGTTTGTAAGAAAAACTAAGATGTACTTACTACAGACTTTAGTGTAGACTTTCTCGTAAACAAAAATATAAACAACAGCTTTGACCAGCCGACTTGGAAAATTTTGGTGAAAATATTTTTTCTGCCCCCTCCCCCGCTAAATTTGTATGCTTCCGCCGCCAATGCGTCTATCCGGCAAACCTCGTCAGAAGAGGCGAAAATTTTCTTAAAAGAAACTAAAAATATCAAACGGTCATCAACACTTTCGATGGCAAAACAAAAGAAAAAAAGACAAATAAAGAAAAAGGAAAAACAAGTCACCGTTACTTTTCTTAAAAAATTTGTTAGAGGGGGCACTCTGCTGCCCCATCCCTTCCTCATATTACAATCTATGCCCTAAATATTTTCGGTTTGATGTAGAAAAGGGTGCTGATTTATCATAAAACCTACGTCATCATTGGTACTGATAATATATTTTGCACCATTATACAACTATGAATAGTATATAATTGTCTATATATAAATAACAAAGTATCATCTGGCCAACAATATTCATGATATTAAAGATCAGTTTCACCATATATCATTATGAATCTGTAAAGAGATCTTCAATACATGCCGCCTATATACCTCAACCTCATACACCCGTGTAATCACCGCAATTTTTACCCCATAAAAATTCCACAACACCTTTTGGGTCGCCCGGGAGCTCCTTAATTCATACCAAAACAATCAACACGTTTAATAATCGGTCCCCTCTCATCTGCTTGTTGTCCTTGGTTACACGGTTGACGTCATAACTGTCGCAGGTACAAAAATATTGATAGCAGTAGGACAATTTGTTGGTGTCGAATTTGAATTAGGAATTCTTTTAATATCACTGAGATGCACTTTTCAGTATTTAAATTCATAGCCAATGCATAATGAGACAGCAGACACCAGTGGAGTAATGTGTTTAAAAAAAAAATTGAGGGAGCCAGATAGCATATGGGACAAAAAATTTGAAAAAGCAGCCAGCGAGAGAAGTAAGCGAGCTACAAAAGTTTTCACAAAGGTACAAAAGTTTACACTTTTGTAGAATAATACTCTTATTATGTGAAATATTTTAACATAAAATTCAGAAAATTATATATTTCATGAATTTCCTTTCCTGTTATTTTTCCTCCCCCTTTTCCCCCTTGGTCGTGAAAATGTCGGTGGTACGTGGCTCTCAACCCCCGCCCTATCTGTACGCTAATAGAAGACATTCAACCTCCAGGGCCCGGCTGCATAAATTGAAGAAAAAAACTATTACGTCAGCATTGAGTTTATCAATTTAGTAACTCTCAATAACCATATAGTCCTAGGCCAATATATACATTCGCACAACAGGCGCTAACAATGAATATTAACGAACTTTGTTTCAAATCTTAAATAGTATTATAATAAAGCTTAAACTTTTCTCGTTTCACTTTTAATTTGCAAACATCATCCCATCAACCTTTTGATATTTTGGTAACCTAACTTACTTCATACAAGAATGTGTCGCTATATAATTTATGGCTTGACATTTGATTCACACATGAGATGTGAAAGTGCATGATCTTAAAATATATTTTTTAATTGTTGACGACGAATAGGTGTTGTTTTTAAGGAGGGCGTTTGCTAACAAAACCCGTTTCCGATGTGTAACTCTGGAAACAAACAAAAACGAGTAAAGAAGAAAGTGAAACGAGTGGTAGCGTGTTACAGATTGGAAGAACGGGCGTCATCCCGTTGCTATAACAACTAGAAAATATCAAGCATAACAACGACGATCTAAATGTTGAAAGTTGCCGAGTATTTATTGACTCCACCTTGCTTTCAAATTTTCTTCTTAATTTCTTGGGTTTTTTGTGGGGTGTGCATGGGGATGGATGTGTCAGGTCTGTAAGAGGACGATTCAACTGTTTAACTGATCAATTCTGGTTACACATCAGTCATTTTTTAGTAACATGTTATCAATGTTCATCAGGACTACGTGAGTGGGGTTCATTGGGTTACACATCCTAACAAGTGGAATGCCTCTGGCCGTCTCACCTGCATCGCGCGGTTCAATATAGCAGCAGTGCTGACTTTGAAAACTACTCTAACTCGCACAAAATGTTCAGTGATACATGGTTACTCTTATGTCCACTTTTTATGAACTCGACCAATAAACTTACAGAGATATGATGGTAATTTAACAGATACACCCAATTCGGCCAAAGCTCATTGACCTTTGACCTTGGTCATGTGACCTGAAATGCGCACAGGATGTTCAGTGATACTTGATTACTGTAATGTCCAAGTTTAACGAACTAGACCAATAAACTTTCAAAGTTATGATGGTAATTCAACAGATACCCCCAATTCGGCCAAAGTTCATTGACCCTAAATGACCTTTGACCTTAATCATGAGACCTGAAACTTGCACAAAATGTTCAGTGATGCTTGATTACTATTATGTCCAAGTTTCATGAATCAGATCCATAAACTTTCAAAGTTATGATGGGATTTCAACAGATACCCCCAATTCGGCCAAAGTTCATTGACCCTAAATGACCTTTGACCTTGGTCATGTGACATAAAACTCATGCAGGATGTTCAGTGATACTTGATTAACCTTATGTCCAAGTTTCATGAACTAGGTCCATATATTTTCTAAGTTATGATGACATTTCAAAAACTTAACCTCAGGTTAAGATTTTGATGTTGATTCCTCCAACATGGTCTAAGTTCATTGACCCTAAATGACCTTTGACCTTGGTCATGTGACATGAAACTCTATTAGGATGTTCAGGAATACTTGATTAACCTTATGGACAAGTTTCATGAACTAGGTCCATATACTTTCTTAGTTATGATGTCATTTCAAAAACTTAACCTTAGGTTAAGATTTGATGTTGACGCCGCCGCCGTCGCCGCCGGAAAAGCGGCGCCTATAGTCTCACTCTGCTATGCAGGTGAGACAAAAACATAACCTTTGTTTTGTTGGAACCTTAATTTCTTAAATGTCTTTATGTTTACCACAAATGGAATTATTGTATATCTGCAGCTCTGTTGTTATGTTGCTTAATTGAATTGTTTTGATTTATTTTAATGATACAAAATTTCAAACAAATTTTGTTATCAATTATTGATACAGTATAAGCTTATTTATGTTCTAAATATCTTTCATTCGGTTTAGTATGAACCTATAACTCAATATATAAGGGAAGTTTTGTAAACACAAACCAGTTGCTTGCATATTATGTTTCTTGTATCTTTCAGGTATGAGTTGGAACAATTTTCCCTCCTCCCCCCCCCCCCCGAAGTGAGTATATATTTTTTTTTTCACTTCGCGCTGTTGATTGTAATAAATTGGGAATCAAATAAGCAAATGTTTAAATCAAACCATGCAGGTGCAAAATGAGAAAGTGTGATAATTCAAAGTTTCACAAATTTTCACAATACAATTTCAGATATGACCTTGTAAAGAAGTTCTATTATCATATTTCAAAAGTCAAAATACAAAATCAGTTACATTATAAAACTATCCCGCCAAATTATGTAAGTCTACATTTTTTTTTTATAATTGACTCCTACTTACGTACTGGTCACCGAGATACAGATGCGACCATTACTACCCCCCCCCAAAAAAAAATAAATCAATGACCAAGAAAAGAAAATCAAAGGAAAAGAAACAACTGTTAGAGGTGATTTCGTTTCTGAATTTCAATCTACATGTATCATACAATTTGATTTTTATTTTTGAAAGATCCAAAATTTTTGCTCACTCGCTTCGATCGCTCTGGAATCTTGTCACAGACGCGATGTTGTGCCCCGCATTTGGCTTATTAACACCACTGATCCCAGATCACCCCAAATGCTGGCACACTGCTCTTCTATATTCACCTATAATGATGATTGCTTCCAAAGCTATAGGAATCCCATCAACTATATATCTTATTTTGCTATTGTTTTTATCAACGATTTAATAGTTTAGAATCAGATTGAGAAATAGTTCTTGCGATATATCATTACACCTTTATGAAATGAGAATATGTTTTTTATGTATTACTATAAAAACAACATTGATACCAATGATTACAATGATAATATCATTATTTATGATTATGCTCATCATCATTATCGTCATCATCTTTATCACCATCATCATTATGCTCATCAAACGAAACAACTTGGAGGTCTTGCATGCGTCACCAACTCTACCCCGTCGTACCAAAAGTTTCCACTGAGCTTTTGACCAATCACAAGGGAGCTCATATTGACCAATAGGATCAGGGCGGGGCAATGAACACAACGCTACTGTGCGGCATCATTAATCATTAACCCACACGCTCTTTAGAAAACGTAAGCCGATTATGGATTTGTGTGGTTAGCGGTCCGAACGTTCACTTGTCCCTCTACTCCCTTCCATAACACATCTATCCTTTCATTTCGTTGTTTACTTCTTTTCTTTCCTGTTTCACGCTCGTTTTTTTTTAAACAGTTTGATGTTTTCTATTGTATCTCCAGTTAAACCAAGATAACGAACGAAGAAAGGAATCGATGCATATATATTTTGCTTCCGTGTAGGGGCTTGGTAATAAATTTTTGTTCTTTTGCGAACATTTTTATTTGTTCCGACTTATAGACATGATTTTTGTGGAGGGGGGGGGGGGGGGCTCTATTCGTTGAATGTTCAACATGGAGCATTGACCGATTTTCTGTGCCCCACCCTTTAAGTATTTGGGCTCAAGGATCGGCTGCAATAATCCGTTCCCTGGTAGTCTTAACAATAAATATATATGATTATTATATAGACAACTGATTTGATCCTGATTTTTTTTTTATCTAAGTGTTCACAAAGTTGTGTTCTTTTAAATTCCCCTCATCGTGTAGTACATCATAATTACTAAGCGGACCCATTAACAAAAATTTTCGGCATCATTGTTTGAAGCAGGGCCATTTATCGTTACATTTGAAATTCCATTCTGTGCACAATCCTTATGCCATGCATGGTTTTACTAAAAGGAACACTGTCTTATAGACAAAGGTCAAATCAAGCAGTGCCTCTGATGATTTGCGTTTTTGACTAATGGCTGTGAGTGAAGTAGCTGTATGAGCTTCAAACATCTTTACATGACAAACTAGACCGACGGTCTCCCGGTAACTCTCTAACATCAACCCGCACTACCGATTTCCGGCGATCGGGCCCATTTTCAAACAAGATGTATTATGACGACTGGATTAAGAACGAAATGGGTGAAAATGGAATGAGAGTTATCAAAAGAGAAAACATTGTAGTTCTAAAAATACAGGGTTAGTGTGAGCAAAATAGTAGACGGAGACGGCGTGTGGGCCGGTGTCAGCTTCAAAGTACCGCCAGATTTACACATCAAACGCCTTGATTCAACAAACCACTCTCCACTAAACTTTTGTTCCCTTTGTGCCACCAATGAAAAGAACGATAGAGAGATATACACCTATAACACGAACCGCCAATCTCAGCTTTATTCACGGGTAGCCATTCAAACACAAACATGCACACAAATAACTATTCTTTAAGTTTTAATCTTACATTTCCCCGCCGCCATTTAAGCCTTTTTTAGTCTATATAAAAAAATACTTTTGGATGCTGACATCGGAATATGATGACAAAACTGCGTTTGTTTTCACGAAGGCCTATTTACACTACAATTTTTAATCAGAAGAAAAATATAAATAAGTCAGCATCTTACAGAAAACAGAAAATCATTTACAATCTGATACTCACTTATAAGAAATTTAGGCCTATTATGATGATAATGGTGATAATTTAAATATTATGCGTGCGGAAAAAACACAGACCTTACTACACTCAAGGAAAATCGCACTTCATTTGCTTTCTTTACTAGACCCCTTTATAAAAAAGACGAACATCAGGAAGGGTAAACATGCACGAATCATAATTATCCCTCCCGATCATTGTAATAATGTAATAATGAATTACATACAAAACTTGAACCCGATGAAATATCTTTATTATCTTACTCACACCGAGATTTGCTTTCATGAAGTCGACTTTATTAAATCACATCCTTAAACATTAGTGCATGTTTATACTTATATTTCTATGTGAATATTAGAAAAATAAATGCAGTGGCAAGTAGAATAATCTTGTCTTTGATACTGTACTATTATTATTATTATTCTTTTTTTTTGGGGGGGGGGTATACAACAATCCGGCATACAAACTGTTTGAAATATATAATTTGGCACCATTGCCTCATGCGTCCCACAGAAATGACAATCATTGATGCCACAAAATAGGCCTATATTATATTTCACTCCTTTGACAGTGGTTTTCGTTTTCTATATCAAGAAACTTGAGCATATCTTTAAAAAAAATCACCAAGACCCTACAGGAATTTCATGACTAAAACTATAACTCCAATGCTATTGAATGAGACACGTTGTTTATTAGATTTCCATTGATATTTTGGTTGCTAATTCTTCCCCTTTTTAATTCATTAATGTCTTCATTATGATATTGGCGAAGTGGATTTGCTGCTTGCGCTTCCCGCTTAAAACAAATTTATTCGCATATACAGCAGCGGCTCAACAAAGACGGAAAACCAAAGATACACCTCGCCGTATTGTCGGGGATACCAACAGAGACCACCGATATACGGCGCTACTTACTTGGAGGCGGTTGATAACAAAAGGAACATCTCAACATTGTGCATGATAAGCCCCCTTCTTATATATAAGCCGCACGATATTTGCCCTTTTTAATTAGATTTTAGAAAGCGTTTAATCCACCAGTTTAGTAAAACATATCGCTTTTTATCATAAAGATTCATTACCAATGATAGCCACACTTGATTATATTAGGCCTATAGGCCTAAGTCTTTTGGTATTAAAGCTTCAAGATGATTTGACATTCAGTCTGGAAAGTCAAAGAGAATCAAAATCTGATTAAGTATTCATGGTGTACTGTGAAATTTTGGTTTCCAGAGATTGTAGAGCAATGAACAAGACACAAAGATTTTATCAAACATGTTTTTAACTAAATACATATTGGCCCTATAGCCTAATACTGTTATAGATCTGGCATAGTGTTCACAGCTGTATAGGCTTACACGTGTCTTTTTTCATAAAAGTTATTTCTTGATATTACTGATTGTTTGTTTGTTGCCATCTTTCCACCAAACAAAAGAATATGGACATGATTGTGTTTAACAGTTTATCTCAGCTTGTAGTCATATTGCAAACTACATGTTATGTCCGCAGGGGTTTATTTTTCTTAATATGATATACTGAAATGAGAACGAAGTCTTAAAACCTTGAAATTAAAATATCTATCATCTGATTGACACAGCTATCATATAGAGCATTTGACATGTTTCAATTTTCACAGCTTTTTTCTTTCTGGTAGACTACCAGACCGAAATGTTTCGAATGATTACACGAAAATTAAAAAAGCAAAATATATATTTTTTTAAATATTAAAAGCTTATTTCATCATCGTGTATACAGGATCATCAGGATGAATGTCTTGTTTAATGCACGAGCGCTATATGAGCGTGAGCTGAAACTTTGCATCGGAAAGGACATATAGGCCTATATTGCAAGTATGATAACGAAATCTCATTAATGATGCAGACGTGGAGTGCAAGCTAAAAGCGAGCTGAATTTTTATATTATAAACGTATACGCAAGGATATGAAACAAATACTTTTTGTTCGAATTTATGAACTATTAAAAAAAATCAATAGCAAAGGCCGAGCTAAAAGACCTGATAATGGGTCATTCCATGCATTTTTTAAAATAATGAATATTATGCATATATCATGAAACCAGCTCTAAACGTGCGATTTGATATCTTTATTATTGTATTTCTATATTGACTAGAAAAAAAATAGGCGCCATGTAATCCTTATCGTAATATGCATCTCATTTAAACGGGCAATGCGAGCTATAGAGCTATATAGGGGATAATTGCATTTTTTATATTAGCCTGTATGGTAATCTGATGGTTTGCAATTTACAGATCTTCCTATTCCTCTCATTTCCTTAACTATCTTTCCTCTTTTTCTATGTCTTCCTCTTCTATTTTAATCCCTTTCTTCTTAATTCTTATGTCCTCGTCTCCCGCCCCCTTTTTTGCCTCGCCCATACTACAGGGGCCGCGACCGATCGAGCGCGCTCCGGCTCCATCAGGATCCGCCAGTCTTTTAATTTCTCTTCTTGATATATTTATTTGGTATACTAGGAAGTTCCTAGATTCATAATTTTGTCTCTCTTTCGACATAATTTTTCTTTTAATTGTCCTCTTAATTCTTTTTTTCTTCTCGTTCTCTTCTTTTCTTTCTCCATTTCCATTACTTTTAATGCCAAGAGTGAGCCAACAGCGTTTGGCCCATGCCTCTTTCAATATATATATTTCCCCTTCACTATTTTGTTCTTTATCATGAGGAAGGAGGTGCAGGGTCGTTTCGGCATGGCTTCTTAATGCCCCTTTATTCTTATTTTCATTCTCTTTTCCTTTTTTTTATCTTATAGTATTCTTTATCATTAGTATTCTTTTCCAACAAACTTTTTATTTACGTTTTGAATTTCATTGATCAAAGATATACTTTATTTATTGCAGGGAACCCATACTAACAAGCTTTGCTTTCGTGTGGGTTCCCTTTTTTCATTTCTGTATATTATATTTTTGTGTTTTACCTTATATTGTAACTTATGTTGAATTTTGGAATGAAAAAGAATAAATACAATCAATCTTTGAATTCCCTCATTTTTCCTTTTCTCTGTTTTTTTTTGTGGGGGGGGGGTGAGTTGGGGGCAGGGGATTCGTGCCTGCAAATACATGTTATTCAAGTGTCAAAGAAACTAGAGGCCACCGCACACTTTACGATTGATCTGCGACCCGATTTTGGAATAAAACGTACGATAGAATTTAATGCTAATATTGAGACATGGAACATCTTACGGTTTAATGTTCTCAATCATCGTATGAATATTATGTTCAAATCTGGGACTATACTATCATCCTTTTCGAAATAAAAGCGATTTGATACCAAGTCGTAATTACGTCTTACAATCGTACGATTGGCTACGATTTGAAACTAATTTATATAATAATATTCCGCATTTATTAACACATCGGAACAACGTCTCTAAGCGCTTTACAGATATTATTACCCCGGTCATCGGATCCTTGCGTGCCCGCATACAATGTATGCACGTTCTCCACTCCATGGGGAGCATTCCGACAAGAGTTTCAAGACTCGATTGCTAGGCATACTACATAGGCTTTCGCATCCTATGGGGTATCCATTCATCACCTGGGTGGAGAGTGGCAAACTGTGGATTGATACCTTGCCAAAGGACGCTAGGCCATAGTGGGATTCGAATACACGACCCTCTGATTACAAGGCGAGAGTCAGAACCGCTATACCACAGCGCTTTCACATTTAGCCTTTACTCCAAAGACTTGCAATCATCCAAAATGTTATACTTATAGTATTCTTTCAGATAATTTGGGCCTCAAATAATAATGATAAAATTGTATTATGTTTTTAGAAAATGAGCAATGTGCGATTTGTTCCGAAAATGGATTGTGGACCAGTCGTAAGGTGTGCGGCGCCCAAATGCTACAGGCCAAAGTTATGGCAATACTTAATTCCCACTTTTATGATTCGCACATCGCTTAAAACTGTGCGATTAATCGTGGCATAATCGTAGTGATCGCGTGAGGTCAAATCAGATCAGTCGTGGCAACCGTACTGGATCGTAGAAAAAAAAAGTTACGAAAGGCCAATCGTCGCGTTAGCAATGGACCGCACGACAGAGGGAGCGAGGCATTTAAAAAAAAAATTAATCCCTTTTTATGCATCGACCCAGCGAAGACTCACTACCTACGGTGAGTGATGTAATGAACAATATAAATAAATTAACAAATAAATAAATGAGGGGAGCAGGAATAGCGTTTAGGAAATTTCATTTTTTTTTTTACATCTTCGATACCCCTGATTATATGAAACATTCCGACATAATTCAGAAAAGGATTTTGTTCCTTCCGTTTCTTTCTTTTCTTCCTTTTATTTATTTTTTATTATTATTATTTTTTTTTTGGGGGGGGTGTCCATATCTTCTCCGTTCAGTGCTTTCGTTAGAAACTACTCAATTTTCCCCTTTGTATTGACCCCCCTCCAAAAAAAGAGGAAACATTAACATATCGGAACTCGAAGCTAAGCAATCAAAAGATGGCGACATTTATATCAACGTCTTTGTCATTAATGACTACCTTTATTCCTCGAACCCATGTCTTTTATCTACCCCGTCTGTCTCTATCTTTCTCACCCCCTTCGATCTATTTTTTTCTATTTTGTGCTCCTCTTTTAAAAAAATTCAATATTTGTAGCATTTTTTTCCCCCAGTGAACCAGAATTAATACATTTGGAGCACATAATATCTACCCTTCCTCGAAAATAATATATCCAATCGATATAAATATGCATGATAAACAGTTGAAATTAGAGATAGAAAATAACTAAAACTGTAAAGGTGATTATTATATGTCAGTGTGATCATGACACAAGATATGATTACTATTCTATAATTTAGCAAATCAATAAGTGTACAAAAGAAAACATCAGGAACAAAGTCTTACAAAATATACAGAATAAAAATGATTAAAAAAACTGAGGTAAAAGAGAAAGGACAGGAACTAGATTATGTAATATCAATTAAAAGCCAACATCATTCTGTTGCAATTTTGAAGGACTCTGGATCATTTTTTCAAAATCATGTTCCCTATTCTATTCCAAATATAGTCAATTGTGTTCCCATCCTTTAGTTTTATAAACGAGGGTTTGACAATTTTAAAACTCCATGCTTATTTTCCAAAGCTTTTAAAAGACAAACTAAAATTTAAACTATCTGAACTAAAGGGGAAGAAAATTAGCACTTTATCAATATCTTCATATTCCATGCTGATAGCCATACAGATTCTAGTAAGTTATGGCATAAAACAACAATTGGAAACAATCATGTTTGGGATAATGGTCAATCAGTTATAGCCTGTACAAATGCATGTAATATATAAGGTTACACTTCGTAATTCCGAAACACGTAAATTGCCTATACCTCGATGTTCGTTTATCCGAAAACGTAAAAGGGTTTTTTAATCCGAACATTTGTGGCGTTATTCCGAAGGTTTGATAATCCGAAAACGAAATAAGGTTCGATGTTCCGAATGTTCGTTAATCCAAAAACGAAATAGGGTTTGTTGTTCCGAGGGTTCGTTAATCCGAAAATGAAATAAGGTTCGTTGTTCCGAAGGTTCGTTAGTCCGAAAACGAAATAAGGTTGGTTAATCATTACGTTTTCGGAATAACGAACCTTCGGAATTACGAACCTCATTTCGTTTTAGGATTAATGAACCTTCGGAATTACGAACCTCACTTTGTTTTCGGACTAACGAACCTTTGGAGTTACGAACCTCATTTCGTTTTACTTACGAACCTTCGGAAATACGAACCTTCGGAATAACGAACCTTTGGAATAACGAAGCTTCGGAATTACCAATGTATGCGATATATAATACCTCTATATCCAAGAAGCTTCTTCAATTGGAAGAATATGCATGGTGGAATAAATCTGAAGCTTACCAACTTGATGATAATACTTAATATACTATTAATAATAATAATAATGAAAATAATAAAGAAGTGCACAAGGACCCCATTGGAAAGAAACCATTTTGTCTTAATTTCATTGGCTATCCTGTTAATATATTTTGATACAGTTTGTCTTATACTTGTCTTATTCCTAGTGAATAAAATCAATCAATCAGTAAACCAGAATCTCTCAATTCACTTACAAAGCCAGACAATTACATTATATTTATTCAATTCAAATAAAAATTTTGTAAGCATTATATTAATAAACATAAAGTGATTCAACATAAAAATATAACATTGAAAAATGAATGAATTAAAGAGAGGTATCAAATGTGTGTCATTAACATAATATTAATATGATTCAGAAATGGTAAATGGTTACATTATTGTTACATAATTATTATCATATATCTTTTTATTTGAGAAAAGTCAGAGGTCATTGGTTATATTAGTAGATTTCTACTCATCATCATCACGAGCAATGGAGTCCAGTTGTTTCTCTACAGCATCAACTAAGGATGGAAAAGAACTCTCGAGGATGAATATGCGAATGAGTTTATCTAGATCTTCAGGTTCCATGTTGGCTGCTGATGCAGTGTAAGCAATTGGTAACTCCACATCATTCCTTTCACCTTTCAATACCTTCATGAAATAAAGGTGAAGCACAGTGTTAATAAGGTTTCAAGTGAAAGCTATATTAAGCATGCTATTCTTCTGTATATCATTCACCAATTTTTTTTTGTTCATACCTACTGGACAGGGCAAAATAATCTTTATTGACCACAGTTACTGAGTTAACTTTATTTGACCCTGGCAGTCCAGTGGGTGCATAACCTATATTCACTCCTGTGTTGTATTGTACTAATTATACTTTTCTTTAGCAAAATAAATGATAATAATAATGATGATAGTAAACAAGAATTTAACCTCAATGGGCTTCATGTGTATTAGTAGCATTTTCCCCTATTGAATGTCTATTGAGCTGCTGGGCCAAAAGTATCCCATATTGTGGCATTTACTGGAGAACACTGTTTCAAGATATTCTACTATTCATACTATAACATAATAATTTTGTGTGATCTGAAAATTAATTCAATCTCTTTGTATCTGTAATGATTACTAGAATTGCCAAAGAGATTGAATTCCAAGATATGCTACAAACCTGAGATACATCCTGCGCCAGTACTTCACCTTCCAACACATTTTTCTTGAGAATCTAGGTAAGCAAAACAATACAAAAGAGATAAATGAACTTAAAAAAGGGGAACTGAAGAGAAAAAAAAGTGGTGAAAAGAAAAAAAAAAATTAGCAAGAACTTGGGAGAGAGAAAAGAGAGAGAAGGGGATGATAAATACAGTATATGTACATAGACCGATAGATGGACTGAAAGAGAAAAGAGGCAGATGGTGGGTGAAGTTCTCCATTCAAGGTAATTTTCAGAGATATCAAACAGAAAAGTACATTGATATTTAAAGATATAGATATCAGTAATGAAAACCCCCTCCATAAGATAACAACAATAAAAATCTCCAATACAGAAGGCAATTTATATGAGAATTATCCATTCTAGTGATCTTTAAATTCAAGTGAATATGCTGTTGAATATTTTAAAGAGAAAAAATTGTAATGCATCTTCAATAACGCTAAAATAATTCCATGAACCAATTTTGGATTTAATGCCTGTTCTGTTAATACTTTTAGTGTTACCAATAATATCTTATAAACTTATCAATCTATACATTTGTTTATTTGTTATCGTTGTGTCTTACCTGGACAGGAGATTTAGGTTTTTCCACTGGTTCAAATGGTCTTACAGGAAAAAAGTAGGAGAGTTTGGCTGCACATTCTTCACAGGTTGCAACAGCAGTAGGATGAGGTCCTTTAGCAAAGCGCACTCTAAATTTTCTAGCTTCATTCTGTTACAGTAAAAGATAGATTATTTGAGTAATTATTCTAAACTTTGTTTAAAGTTTTGAAGAAATTAACTTGTGAATAAGAATTTTCCCCAAAAGCACCATAGTATCAACAACTTGGTAAATGGTCAATGTAGAGTGAATTGTTCTTCAAGTAATAAATAAATTAATAAAATAAAATGACCTGATACTTTTACTCATCAGAATTTAATAAAATGATGATAATGATAATTACACTGAATATTCCTACTTGTTCTTATTTTAACAATGATCTCGTTATACTCTTTTAATCGACTTATGTATAAGAACGAATGTATTACGTGCATGCCAGTATTTTGTATTAATTTTGTCTCTCCTTGATTATGTATATTTGTAATTTGTATGTTTGCATGTAAACAAAATGAATTTCCATTAAGTTGGACAATAAAACAATATATATATATAGTATTCATCCAAAATACATATGTTTTATATTCTACTTTCTTTATGATTAAACAGAGTGGATTTACTATCACTTTTTTTCAGTAGGATTCAATTTAAGAACTGAAACTCATTATCTCACCTTAACTTTGATGACAAACAATAAACTATCTCCTCTCACAAATCCTCGCATTGTACTCCTCATATCACGTAGAAAGTAATTCTCCTGTATGGAAACAAAATAAACTATTGTAATATGAAATCCCCAAAACTAAAATCATAATTCCACAGAAACTACTTTTAAAAGTCTAAATATAATACTAAATACCTCAACACTTTATTATCCTCCAGGTTAATGTGAGTAATCTGGAAAATTTCTCTGAGCAAGTTTTAAACTTTAAAACAAGATGAGATTTGTTGTATTATGTTCAACTTTGAGGCAGATTGAATACCACATTGTGCAATTTATATACCGGTATTGTAGAAATCATAACATATGAGTATTTATAATGTAAAAATATGTTGAGATCATATTTCTTTAATCATAAAGAAAATAGAATGAAAATTGTACAATAATGATAATAATAATAATAGTAATGATAATAATAATAATAATGTTGGCATTTATATAGCACACATACTCACCTTACTAGGTGCTCAAGGAAAATTAAGCATAATCAATAGGTGGGAAAAGTGGAGCATTTAGGTAATACAAAGATTTGAGAGTATTGAAATAATAGTAGAAAGGTGATACAATTATAGAGTAGAATTTTCAAGGATATAGATCTAGACCCCTAACAAAAATTACTATATATACATATATTTCCATATTTACAGAATGAGATGTTAATAATAGGTTTATGACACACTAAAAGTATTTGCATTTATGGGAACTATTCTGTGTGTAATGTGCAAGTATATGTTTATAGATGTTTAATAGTAAATTGAATAGAATTACAAGGGAGACATTTGCTCCATTTTGGAGGTATATTGCCAATAATACCTTGGTCACATTTGCTTTACCGTGGCCGTACGGCGAGTCGAAAACAGCCGTTATATCAATTTTAATTCAAACACCTATATGTGGTTGGACAAAAAATGTTAAGACGGCTGTTTTCGACTCGCCGTATGGCCACCGGAGAGCAAATGTGACCAAGGTATTAGTCTATTGCCAACTTGTCCACTCATCAAATGCTCTACCTTCATTTAGTCTAAAGCCATTCTGTCCATCAACATTTCATCTAAAACCATTTGGTCCAATAATCACTTTGTCTTATCACTTCATCTTTGACCACTTCGTTTCATAACCAGTTGGTCTAATACACATGCTATTTTCATTCATTATGCCCAATTAACACTTAGTCCAATTAGACAAAATGGTAAATAGACTACATGGTTATATGACCAACTGGTTATTAGACGGCATAGTGAGTGGATGAAATGGGAATTAGACCCCGAGGACAGTGGACAAACTGATGACAGACCAATTGATAGCAGACGAGTTGGTAATTGGATGAATTGGCATTAATCAATTGAAAAAAATGGTTTCCCTTTTCTTGTTTACCTTTGTAAAATAATATTTGTCAGATACACTGTAAAAAAAACCCTGATTTTACAGAAAAAAAGATTTTGCAGAAAGTAATAACTGAATCATTCTGTAAATTCATAAAACAGGAATTTTTTTACAATTTAACAGAACAGGTTGGTTTAAAAAGGGAAAGGGTGTTTTATTAAGGAGATTTGTAAGGTTCCATACACCAAATACCAATTTCCTGTAATTTTACATGATATAATGTAAGATTACACAATCTGGTAAGATTACAGGTGTTCTCAAGACTCTGCTGCAGCATCTTCTTTATTTTAAGGATAAATTTTCTAACAGTGTACGGTAACAAAGTTTCTACTTACTAAGATTACATCATCATTTGTGAGAAGCAAATGGTCTATGCTGATACATAATTTTAAGCCTTCTTTTGGACCTGGAGCTATGTACTGTAAAAGAGACAGAGAATTTACATGTAATAGCGGATCATGGCAGGAGACTCCCATCAAAATCTGGATGGCCAAGAAAAGTAAATACCTAATTTGTTGGCACTGAAATGTTGATAAGAACATGAAATAGGTTAAAAATTGTGATAGCTAATTCAAGTATAGCATTAAGATGAATTAACTCTTGAAAGTAGTCTTCTGCACCAAATACTTCAATCTGTGTCGTAAATTGGATTATTCAAGACTCCTATTTGTGGTACAAAAAAAATTACTGATCTCTTCTGATTTCTGAAATGAAAAATGTACATTTAGTTGTATGTAGCAAAATGTACAATTTTGCAAACACTGCGAGGGACTGATACCCTATTGGCTTCATACATTTCCCCTAAAATCAAAGATGATTTTACTTGATCCTGAATTTTGTTATACGAGATTGCACCAAACCGAAGGTGATGTGATTGTTGAATACTGTTTTATGATTTCAAAAACTTCAATCATTCATAGACCTTTATATTTTGAGAAAAAAATGTAATAATGCAAAAGTAATCACTTTGGAAAAGTTCCGTTACTTAGAGTTAGTAGAAGAATGGCTTCGATCCATGGATAAAGCAAGATGTAGTCGTCATCTAGTGGCACAAAAACAGAGACTGAAGCTTCTAGTCCGCCAGGGGAGGCTTGTCTTTGTTAAATACAAACGCAAACATAAATTTCAACTAGATTGTAACAATTCCAAGGTAACAATTACTTATCGACAATGCACAGGACTTACATTGTAGACTTATTCATCCTTATCATATCATCATAAGATGTGAACTTATCAATCATCAGGGTTACGGTAGAGCGCCGTGACATGCCCAGCGGCACTTTCTGACCACTAACTGCAGTGTGCACTGCTTCCGTCCATCACTAATTCCAAATAAAAAGTGTTTCAAAACCAACTCATTGCAAAGAGGAATTGCAATTGAGTTCTTTTCTATCTTCAATCTTGTTTTATTTGCATAATTTACAACCTCCACTTTGCTTCACGGGGCTTCATCCCCGCTCTTGTCTGTCTTTTTGCCCAGGGCCAGGCCCCGCCCAGCCGGAATGGCAGCGCTGATGATCGGCGGCGCGGCTCGAGCTAGCGCGGCGGGCGCCAGCCTAGCTGCGCTTGGCCGGCATCGCATCACATGTGTCCATGCCCATGGATCATGGCTGCTGACATGAGACGACAGCGGTCTCAAAAGTATCTCGTCTAACGGTCTATCGGTACATTAAAGGTTTTACCTTCCATTTCTGTTCATTCCTTGAAACTGATGTCACGCTAGCTTTTGAATCTTCTAACGCCAGAAATCTAGCATAACGTAATATTTCCCAAGTCATCGACATTATGGCTTAACAACCCATTCGGTTTACAATCAATGCAATTTGATCTATGGCAAGTCTATGGTGCATGCGGTGGGTGACGGTGTGTGGGGCCGGCCAGGGGTGGGAGGGGGGAGTCGTCACTTCCATTGAAGAGTTGTCATCTGCAAGAATTTTCTTGTAAAATGCACCCTGAACAAGAATGAAGGGCAGGCCGCTAGGGCACCACAAATACACCTTTTCCATTAACAAGTCTTGTTAAAGTTGGTCCCTCAGTTGGTGCAAATTGCATACATATGTTTTTTTTAGTGTAACATAATTGTTATTTAGGGAACTTATTTGACACTATTTTTGTTCAGCGCCTGCCTAACCCAGAAAGACATATTCCATTTTTTTCTGGTTGATGCTGTCCACTCTTCAATGAAAGCAGTTGCCCCATCCCCACTTTGAGTAATATCAGCTGAAGACTAATTCTAGTTTAGTCTGATGCCCAGATGGTCTTATTTCCACTTGTCTATTAACCTTTTAACACTTTGTTAAAAGACAATTTAATAATTAATCATATCACATAGACTAAAATGATATGAGACAAAATGTATGAAATGGACATAGTCTGGATATTAGACATTGATAAATATGCTAAATGATGAGTTTGTTAAATAGCAATTAGAATCAATTGTAGATGAACTAGGATTAGATCATGTGGGAAAAGACCAAACAGATAGTAGACCAAATGGAAATTCATCATGGAAAATAGCTTTCAATTAATTACTCCATAAATATTGCACAACAGCTTTGAAAATACATGATGTCAATTTCACCCTCATGGCAGCCCATATTGCCTTTAAAATTTCACCAAAAATGCATGCTTGGGGCAACCATTCTACCAAGAGTTGCCCCAAGATCAGTCACAAATAATATTCAAGACTATCGGCGAAATCAATATTCTAACTATGGCAGAATAATTACATTTGCTTTTACTGCATAATTGCTTATTTCCCCTAAAAAGTTGCCCATAAAATGGAAGAACTAGCAAAAAATCTGCAATCGCCCAAATGTGGAAAAAAAAGGATAGCCCCTAAAACATAACTATTATTTCATCCCCTGTTGCACAAGGATATTAAAAGACAACATAAGTTACAGTTATTTGTTTAAATACATGTACCTTTATTTCAATTTATTTATAAACATATATCAATACATGTAAATAATAATAATAATAATACTTGGTTCGTTAATAGCGCATTACACATAGCAGATTGCATGTCCATACACGCTAAAAGTATATTAAAAGTATAAATTATGGAAAAATAGCTAGGAGACATGAAACGGACATGTACATACAATTCAATATTGGACACTGAGTTTACTGGAAAATATGCTTTAAGTGTTGAATAAGTATCTCTTAAAAGAGAAACTTTGAACTTATCTAAGTTACTTTGGTATCTCATGGAATTGGGAAGTGCATTCCACAAAGTAGCAGAGGCATGTGAAAAAGAATGTTCACCGTATGACTTAGTTGAGATGAAAGACACAATGAACAATGCTTTTGAGCTTGATCTGAAAGTATGGGACGGACGGTAGTATGATAATAATTCTGTTGAATATTCAACAATATTGTAAATTCATATTTCATTCAGGAGACAACAAATTCTACACAGTGGAAAATTCAATTACAAAAATGCTAACTATAAAATACTCTGCAACTGAAGTTTTAAAATAATACATAAGTACTCTAAATAAAATCAATATATTTTTTACTAACTACTATCAATACCTTACATGGAATGATACCATTCCAAAGAAAAGGAATAAATAAATATGAATTCAATTATTGTTAAAAATGTATTTAAACACACAATTTTTGACAAGGGTAGGGAGACTTGACCCACGATATTGGTATACACATATATGACCACAAGTTTTCAAGTGTCAATTAAACAAGATTAATTCACTTATCGAGCATATACTATTTCTCCTTTAACAGTTTAATTTCCATCTGTTATAGTCAATCAACTACTTTGTTACAAAACATTGTTGTAATAACATTAAATAGCATATCGTGTAGGTTCCTGATTATGCTGCTTATGATAATATTCCTATTAAAGGGAAAGAACCAAATTTCACAGCACAGGAACACAAAAATAAATGTATTAATTAAGTTGCATTCCTGAATTCAATGCAGTATGAAATACAACCTCCAGCAAGCCTTGAATGACTTCTAAGTGGAAATAAATTTTGCGGGTAAAATTTCAATATTTTACAGCCAGCTTCTAACATTGAACTTTACAAAATATCACTTGAAGTTGATAAAATTCACTTTAAGAATTAAAACATCATGCTTTGATACACACGAAAAAAAAAACCTAGATGCATTTCTACTGATCAATGCATACATCACACTATTGCAAAATATACACAAATGTATTATTTACACATTGCATATTAAAATCAAAGCACCATGCGCCTTGTCTCAAAAAACTTTACATGTATATCAATACTATGAATGACTAATGTTAAAAGCTTCTGACCTCGATAGATTTGATTGGTTGAAAGTAGATTGGTCACAGAAAATAAGTTGTTTCTAGTTTAATGTAACATAGCCTTTATTCCTTCTCAGCTGCTTCACAGGACGGAGATGTTATCACATCAATAAGGCATTGGTAACTAGGACGGAATGCTTTGAAATATCTTCAAGTTCAATAGTACAGTCACACACATTTTATTTTTCAATATATTTAACAAGTATCTTTTATGACTATGAATTCATGGATATTAAAGAATACATATCAGGATTGAATACTTTATGCAGAACAGCATCCAAATAAAAAAATGTTCCAGACAGAACATGTCATTACACGTCAAAAAGAGGCAAATAAATTTACAATTTTACAATGTAAATGCCTACATTCAAGGTATAGAAATAAATAAATTATATCAAAATACAGCAGGAATGAAAAGGGGATATTGTGTGTGTGTAAGAGAGAGGGGGAGAGGGGCGGGCATGGGAATTCTTGAAGCAAACATGTAAAGGTTTAAATAAATCCTGATTGAAAATTCTTAAAGTTATAATTATTTGACAGTATATGGACACTTCAATTTGGATGAATTGACGGTATTATTTTTAATGAGGTGCCAAGCTACTGCCCAACATCTTCATGATGAATGTTCTTTTCCCCCAAAGCTTTTGATCAATGACACATAATGATGTTCTGTGCATTCTGCATGTATGCTTAGAAAAAAGTACAAGATGGAGGGTGTCCTTCTCCATCTTTCTTGATTTCCTGTATGTCACCATCAGGACAAAATGATTTAAAAATATTTTTCAATTCATCAAACCTTTAGCTTTTCTTTGCTCATATAAGAAAAATAGAGTGTACACCCCCATCCACTAAACCCCACTGCTTACTATTCAATACACACAAGGCATTCTATAACTTTAAAAATTGTGCATCACATTTCTTAAAATGAACAAAATATAAAACATCCTTCCTAGGACAAAACTTTCTTGACACGTCTTTTTCCTAAGCAGATGTACCTGCGATCCTAAAACTTAGTACTTAGATTAAAAAGCCTGTAGACATAGCAACTGTTGTCGGAGCAAATGATAAACCATGCCTTCAGGAAACCCAGGAACACCTCATCTACAGGGCAGCTTTTCTTCTGCTGATAAGACCATTCATTGTAAAAACAATGGAGTACTAGTATTCAAATACTTTAAAGAACAGGGCCCAACATAATATAATTGCATGTTGAAAAGACAAAGCCCTACAAAAGTACAATCCAAAATGTAAAATTATTATGTCTTGCATACAAAATCTGAAAACAAAAATCACTTGAGACCAGAAAGATTAGATTGGACTCCAACCCCAACCCCACACCTTTTCTAAGACATGAGAGCCTTAATATCCTAATTGTCAAAATGTCCAGAGTATCATATCTTTTATAATCCTGACCTCCAATGAATAATCTTCATGAAAACTAGTACATAACATTGAAATTCAAGAATTTATAAAAAGTCAACCCTCTGCCAACAAATAGAACATATTTGTTTCTTTAATTCAATTTGTACTTTATTTGTGCATCAATTACTTTAAATCTTTTATTATTCATCCCATTTTCATTCTCATTTCTATTTTTCTCTTAAGTTTTCATTCTCATTTCTATTTTCCTCTTAAGATTTCAAAGAGTTGTTCTGATCAGGAAAATTTTGAATACTGCAAAAGGAAGTGCCACAAGTTATACAGTATGTTCAAGCTTGTTTTACAGTTAAAGTCACTTCCAAATGATCCATATTCCACAAGCTTTCTTAATAATTAAGTTTAAAAAAAGTGTAGATAAATGTGCTGTCAACAAGATTTTACTTCAGAAAGATCTTTGATTTGTGAATAGTTCTGGAACCTTCAGTGCCCAAGACACTGACAAAGTTTAAGGGTGAAGTTTCTCAAGCTGTTAGCTTCAACTTTAGGTTGAAAATGACTTCAAGGCCATCCAAAGGCCCACACTATTTCATAATACTCGTCACTGTTCCATATGAGTGTGCACATCACATATCCACAAAACATCGTTGTCACATAAATAGTTTCCTCAAGTCAACGTGTAAGTTTCCTGGTAAAGCTTACACCATGTTCATGAAACCGCAATAAGTAATCTGAGTCTTTTTTGGTTAAGTAATGACTATCTGTGTTTGAGAAGATCTGTTCTGGCAGCTACTAGGATCTTGAAAGCTTCCTCACTTCCTGGTGCTACATTCTTATCAGGGTGAAGCAGTATAGCCAATCTCCTGTAAGCTCTGTTCACATCATCCCTGAAAGAAATAAATTAATATATTTATTAATAAAAGAACCAATCTGATCAGGGCATTAATGAAGTATTAACAACCAAAGCTTACCACAAGTATTCAACTATCAATATATAATTTGGAATTTTATATTACGACACACACAGTGTAAAAGGAATAGTTGGTTTGGTGTTATTGTCTCTCTCCCTGTTATCTGTGATGAGCATATATTCCATTTTATAAAATCAAGCAAAACTTTGAAATAACACAATTTTCTTTTACTCTTTATTTTCATTAACTTAAGGTTGGCGTGGACTTAGCCTTTAAAGGGGAAGTCTGCCCCTACATTAAAGTTGATTTGAATAAATCAAGGTCAAATCAAACAAGTTTAATGATGTAAATTTTGCCATAAATTGGATCTAGAAGAAATGACATTTTAAATTTTTGCTGAATTAGTCGAAACAGTTATGTTTCAATATATTTTCAGCTTTATGCTCGTTTTGATTTTTCTCTTTTTATTCAAACCATTTTTACATTGGGGAGGACTTGGCTTAAACAATGTGTTGATAATCAGTAGTCAATAGTTCTTACTTTGATGCATTATGGGGCAATCCCAGCCTCTCAAAATTATTTTTGCTTGTCTTCAGCCTCTGTATTGCCTCAACTTGCTCTTTGGTGTAACCTAAAGTGGTCGTGATACGTTCTGCTCGACCTCCATTCTCAAATGCTGTCAGGAGCCCCTGGTAAAGAGCCTAGTATAGCAAGCACAAAACATATTCTTAATAATGTCACTAATCAACTGTTATTGTTATACACAGAAGCCTTATTTGACCCATTTACTTTCATCAAGTTAATTTTTTTTCCATTTTGCTTTTCTTCTGAGTGTTGCATTCCTCAAATAATAGGGGATTTCTAGGAAAAAATTGTTACAAATTACAATAATGACTTCTGTACAATCATTCACTTGGGTAAGACTAAAATATTGTGATCAACGCATGCAATCGATTATCATGCTTCAGCAATATCATGATGCAGCAATGATTCTTGTAAATCTAATTATAGAGTTAACTTAATAAAACTTCTCAGCCTACTTCTTAATTTTTGCGATTGCCAGGTGAATGCCAAGTACGACATACTACTCAAGAGCAGAAAAAATTAATACTGAGTAAAGGGTAATAGAATAAACTAATGCTTGTCACTATTTCCCTGTAACACATATTAATTAGACAGAGAATAAACTGTTTCTCTGAATATCTTCATCTGAACTCAAAAGCAGTGAATTAATCAATTCATCTTTAAATGTAGAGTAATAAAAAAGCAACAATTAAAAACAAAAACTGATTTTAAATAAACAAAGCCAACTACTTACGTAAGATCACAACAAATAAAGAGCACCAAATCCTCTTTGGGGATTTAGTAATTTGATATTCCTTTTAAAAAATCTATCTATATATCTAAATACCGTATCGTATGTATGAAGGAAATAAAGCAAACTTTAAAAAAATGAACTGAGCTTTTCATAGCTATAAATTTTTGTGAACTTTTAAGATAAAAATATCAGAATGCAGAAATATAAAAATCCAACATATCTAGTAAATATTGAGACAACTTACAGTGAACATCTCTGAGACTCCATCCCCTGTGAGTGCTGATGTCTCAAAGTAACGGAAACCTTTACTGTCTGCCCATAGTCTTCCTTCAGTCTCATCAACAACACGTTGCATACTCTTATCAGTCTGCCAAAAAAGAAAACAAAAATATAATATTCATCCTCCAGCTGACTTAATATAAAGCCAACAATCTAGATATCCCAGCATTCATTGTCATCATCTTGACCATCCTCTATACGGTCCACTGTTTACAAAATGAACAAATTTCATGACTTTCTATAACTTTTTTTTGCTCTAGAAAACCCCCAGACATGTTTAGTATGAGCATTTTAATGTGAATGGGTACCCAATAGGATTAATCCCTTGACTGAAATCAGTGCCAGGGATGTAGTCAAGGCTGGTAATTCCTATTACGAGACCGCTTACGAAAACCTTCTCCATAGACTTTGTACATGTGACTCAGGCAGAGGCTAAGGCCGGCATAATCTGGCGTCATCCCTGCCTGTGAGTGCTGCTGACACAGTAGAAGCTCACGCTAAAGTCTGGGTTATAATAGTTGCACTTTGTATCTGGCAAAAAGCAATACATAAATCCAGCTTTTTCTAATACTAATATTAACTCAAATAAAAAAAAATTGCAATGAAAGAATTTCTGTTTCTGATATTTTGTTAGGTCGTGTTCGTGTATCATTCAGAGCACAATTGTTGGTTAAATGTTTTGGGGCCAGAAGGGTTAAGAAATAAATACCTTGTTTGCACAGACACAGAAGACAACCCTTTCCATCTCGGTCAAGTCAGCCATCTCTCTCTTCATCTCAGCCAGCCAGGAATCTAAAGCTTCAAAACTTGACCTGGAAGCAACATCATAAACCAGCAGAGCACCCTGTGTGTCCTTATAAAACTCATTTCTAACCTAATAAAGACAAAAAACATCAAATATCTGAGCTAATGCATTAACATATTTTATTTTGCCACTTATAAAAAATACAAAAGATTCAATTACCCATGAACGATTGTTGTAGACTTGGGGTCATTAATAAATCACTATCATTATTTGAAGCATCTATATCCACATAGTGAATTATTCAGGAGTTGAATCTTTCCTTTACTTACCCCCCCCCAAAAAAAAAAAATCCATTCTATATTTAAAGCAGTGAGTCGATCTCTTTACTTCTCTACCCACCATCTCTCTTTGGTTCTCTGTATCTCTCTCTCTATATATATATATCTACATCTGTGTTTAAGGCAATTTTTTTTCCTCTTTTTCTGTTGCTTGTAATGCGCCTTAACACCCTCTACCTTCGTCTTTACATCTATATGTGTATTATGACGGAATAAACCCATTCATAGACTTTGCCCTTTCGTAGGATTTTTATATACATGTATATATATATTTTTTGGTGCCTGTGTGTATGTGTGCATCTCTCTCTCTATTGGATGTCATTGACATCCACATTGTTCCTGTTGTGTTGTATCAAAGAGAAGAAGACATGGAAATTGGAAAGAATGATGTTGACTGACCAACATACCTCGTAAAATATAGGATGTCCAGCCATGTCAAAGATATTCACTTTCAGATCTCTCTCTTTTACAGTCACCCTGAGTGGAAAATTTTAAAGTGAGTTGAAAGATTACACAAATCATTTAAAGTCTAACCTTAAAGCCTCATTCAGATAAGGCAAGCCAAAGCTCAGCAACAAGGCTCAATGGCATATCTACACTGCAGAGTCATCCGAACTCAGTACTACATTGTTAATATTGACACAATGTACTTACTCTTGAAGTTAATATTTGTTGACTTTATATTGCAAAAATTACATTTAAATTCACTCTCATGATCTCATCTGAATATCATTATCTATTTAATTCCAATAAAAATGCAAATACTATGTAATTGTTTCAGAACTTTTGAAAATTTGAGCAAATTAACAATTCAAATTTAACATATAAGATTCAAATAAGTATGATATGAAATAGTACAAGATACAAGATAAATAAAAAGAGAAATTGGGTAGTCATAAAAACCAAAATAGGATTGTCATGACAACCATCCTTGATAAACAAATTATATTGCATCAGAATTAAATTGATAGTAGATTGAGTATATACAGTATATATAGTTAAAGTAATGGGCACATGATAGTTATATTTCTAGTTTATATAGCTAAATAACTTTACAAATGAGTGAAATGATTTATTGAATCATATGAATAGGCTTGAAACCATAGGCGGCGGAAGCAGAGGGACGGGGGTCCTGTACCCCCTAAATTTGAGGTGGGGGGACGGTTACCCCCTAACCTTTTTGTTGATAACCTTTTTTTGTTTTGCTTGTCAACAAATTTTGTGAATCCTAGCCATGTTAAGCAACTCCATGTATTGCCAAATCAACCATTTTAATTTATTGGAATAAGAAAGTACATCACATGACCTGACCACAGATTATGCTGACCAGTCTGCACACAACACCATTTGTGCATCCTGTAGCTTTATGCGATACAACATGCAGAATAATTTGGCGTGGATATTCTCCTTTTTTTCTCACTAAAATCTTGGTCAATAACCCGACTGTCACCTCGCATATGATTATAACTTTCCATTTTATCACAAAACAAATTTATGACAACAAAATGGACAATCATCAAATGATATTATCATTAGACCAGTGCAATTATGAGTTTCCTACAAATCAATACTTTTTTCATGTACCTTTGTTACTTTGAACTGAAAATAAGGGTTAACATTTTCAGTTGTTAGAAATCAAGGTCTACTCACTTTGTGACACCGTAATCTATTCCAATAGTGGCCAAGTACTTGCTCACAAACCTTTTCTCACAGTATCTTTTGATGATGCAACTCTGGTCACATAAAGAAGCATGAAACAGGTAGATAATTAATAAGGCATACTATTAACTTTGTGGGTACTTATTTAAAACAATTCAGTTCAGCATGAAATATCCTCATTTATAGTGTGTGCACAGCGCATTGTAACCAGTAGCAAAACGCACTATATAAAATGACTACCGTATTAAATTGGATCACCTAAACAAAACTCTGAAGCAAGACAACGTGTATATGTAATGCTTTATAAGACTACAAACATGTATTTTATGTATCATACAGATTCACCACACAGAATGCTAATGGACATCTTTCCTTGAGCTGGAAAATTTGATTTCTCTACATGATGTAGTTCATGCCAAATAAATAATAATAACAATGCAACCAGGCAAGTTACATGTACATGCAGTATACATTTTTAATAAAAGACTATATTAAGTGATATGTCTTGGGTAGTGCCGCCTGCATTATGCAAGTCAATGTAGCAGGAGTGTTCAACTGTGTGATAATGAAATATCAAACATTTTCTCTTTCTGATTACCCCTTTGAAATTACTGCCATAATCAAAGGCCAATAGGGGACCTGAGCCATTTACCAGCCTCAGTGCCTGTAGGCTGTAATATTGTATGCTCAAAAAGTGACCTTAAAACTGTAGATTTAATCTAAAGTTTAGTGAAAACATTAATTCAACTTAATAACTTTGCTTGATTGGTGTGAGTGACTTTTGAGTGAATTACACACAGATTTCCTATGATTATCATTGCCAGTATTCAGTGTATATCTTTGATTGTCTTCAATTGCCTAAATTTTCATTTCGCTCTGCCTAATACAAAAGGACATAGTAGACAAATAATTTTGGGATTCTTTTTTTAAAATTCTGACAAAATCTGAGGTGAAATTAGTATCCTAGCTTTACAAGGTCGGCTGGTGTGAAACTACATTAACACCAATGAGCACTCTAAACTTGTCATGGACACTAGAATGTCTAAACCTATAACAGTACATCAGCGTGGAATCTTGTACTAGCATGATTACATGTAGCTACACTTGCGCACCAATTCTTTCCATATTTACCTGCAAACGTAAGTCATCGATAATGGAGTAAAAGGTCATTTCATTGTGATAGACAGTGTGAGAATTGCAAGCAAGTGATCCTTCTGGTAAGAAAATGTGGAATTTTTCCATTTCTGATTAATATATATATATTTTTTTATTTAAAAATATCATCACGGAGTCCTCAAGATTTAGTCCATGGCCCTAGGAATCAGTGGTGCTGAAGCCCCCCAAAATTTTCCCAGGGATGCTACATGTATGGGCAGCACCCCTTGGACTGGAATTCTGGTAGGTGTGTAAAATGTATGGAAAATTACCAACATTATGTGTTGAAACCCCCCCCCTTTTTTTTTGCTTGTAAAATTTACTTCAGTTTTCAGCAGCCACACTCAAAAAATTGTGGCAAGGCCAAAAGTCAGTCCTAGCTTTTGAGGACTCCATGATCATATTTTTTATGATTCTGATATTGTCATTTGATCAGGGAGCCTTAAAACCTTCCTATATCATACATATAAGAGACACATGTAAACTTTAAAACTTAATCATAAATAATCATTATTGTAATAATTATTCATAATATCTATAAAAAGTTTTAAATTTCACTATTTGTTAAATAATCATTTTTATTCATAAATCGTTCTTCAAAACGGAATTTTGTAACATTGCTTATCGAAGTTACGTACATGTTAGGCCCGGTTTGAAAGTCCATTTTTGATGCACGTGTACACGGCGTGTTTTTCGGTCGTGTACACATTGTAAACACTGAGTGAGAGTGAGTTACAGTATGTTCCCACATGTAGCCTAAGTCACGGTTTTAAAGCTTACCTGAGAAGTTAGAAGTATCAATCCACAAAAATTGGTGCAATTAAAAAGTTTACTCAGCTTAGCAGCGCATTAAATTAATAAAGAATGCAAAAGTAAATCAGTGCAGGGCCCTTGTTAGCGCCGACGTTCGTTGGATGCGCATTTTGCATACTGTACCGTACATGCATGCACAGATCGCTGCAGAATTAAGTGTAACTGAAGTTATCTATTGATTTTTTTATTATTTTATTGCCAATTTGAGGAGCGTGTGTTTGGAGGCTTGTAGCATGTTTATGAGCGTATAACACGTAACTGGAGCAATGATCGCTGTCGCAATTGGTGATTCTCAAATTGGCTCTAAAAGTGATTGAAGAACGCTTTCGAGAGTCTCGTTACGTGTTACACGCTCATACACATGTGCTACAAGCCTACAAACACACGCTCCTCAAATTGGCATTAAAATAATGAAAATCAATCGATAACTTCAGTTACACTCACTTCTGCAGCGATCTGTGCATGTATATACGGTACAGTATGCAAATTGCGCATCCAACGAACATCGGCGCTAACTAGGGCCCTGCGTTGACCGGAGCATACCCATTTCGTGTGGTACAAAAACTTGAGTCTCCAGAATACATGTGGATTAAATCGGCGATTTTGGAAGTAAACTCACTCTAGATTAATTGAAATATATTGACATATTAGTGATTAAAACATGTGCAGTGCCTTAGAACTAAGAATTAATGTGAGGCTGTGAGCTTGTTCACTGACTTTACAGTCCCACGCAAGCTTTGTGCAGATGCTACCGTGTACACGGTGATGGAATTTAGTACACGTGCACTGACTTGACCGTGCGTGTACACATGTACACGTGTACCCGAAACGGGCCTAGTACATGTACGTAATTATGAAGCACAGAGATGCTAAGTTCAAAGACCATCTATGCGTGATATTTTCTGTGAATCTGAGTGAGATCACAGACATTGTGTACAATGTATATGGGAATAGGCTGTGATAGTTGCGTGAGACAGAGATTTGAGGGGATGAACAAGAGTCCAAAATGCTCGAGTCTCACGCATAATGCGTGAGACTTGGTAGCTCTGGAAGCGGTTCATCTGTCAGATGAACCGCTTCATAATTACTGTATCTGATACAATTATTTTACCTTTGTCTGCTTCATTTCTTTTCTAAAGCCTTGCAAAATGATTGTGCGCAAATTATGGTCACACTTTTTTATGACACTTTTACAGCCAAGCGCACACTAATCAATCACCATGGAATGTTTAGATCGCGATACCACTACCAGCAAAACCCTTGACCTAATTTATAATTCCGTCACCCAAATTGAATTTAGGATCTTTCTTTCCATTTGGTATTCATGATTTTGATTAATTTTGAGTGAGCCGTGTGTGAGAATTTTTGATTGAAAATCAACTTCATGATTAAATAATACTAATAGTGCACAATTTATGGTCACCCCATCATATATGGGAGGGGTTCAAGGCTCCGTGATCAAATAATATCAAAATCATAAAAAATATGATCAATGAGTGTCAATCCCAAGCCTAGCTGATCAAGGATTCGAGCCTATTCTCGATTAACACATTCATATACATGTAAAAAAAAGTTAAGAGTGGCAGCCTATTCCCCACCACACGGATCGTTATGGGTGGGACACAATGACTACAATGATTGTTGTTATTGCTACAATTACAAACCTTTCCCGTTTCTGCATTCCCCATGCTGATGATTTTTACTCTAATGGCGCGTTTAGAACCCTTCTTTTCCATGTCAGCGAAAGCAATTGTCCTCTTTCTTTGTAAAAAAACCCCAACAATATGGAACACCTATAACTAGTACCGTAGAAAAACTCCATCAAATCGCGAGATACTGTAGGCCGCCGGTGTACCGGTACGTACTAGCGGTGCGGTCCGTTTTGGCAAAATTGGCGTCCCATTGCCATTGGCAATGACGTCGAGCTCGCGCTCCATATGGGCGGATCCAAGGGGGGGGGGGGCGAGGGGCCCGCCCCCCCCCCATCTTGGCGGATAAAAAGAGTAAAATAGGAAAAAGGAAGAAAGAGAAGGAAAAAGAGAAGAGAAAAAAAGAAGGGGAAACATAAGAGGAGGAAGATAAACATAACTTTGATAATCACCATATAAATAGTAGGCCTATAAAATTTTTGCTCGCGTTTCGTGCTCACAATGCCTTTTAGATGATTTATATGTATGTTGCTCAGTATCGAGCTTAAATATCAAATTTTGAAGTCAATATACACAACATATTGATCAGCTCGGAAATCGAACTTTCATGATTTTGATTGATTTACAAATTGATTTTCATAAATGCTCAGTGTAAAAATGTATATTTTATCTTCTAAATATTAACTTTTTCTGCTCGCGCTGCGCGCTCGCAAACTTTGATTTGTCAGGTAGCTATTGTTTTCTTGTATTCCATATAAAGTTCTCAAATATCCCTGATTCATGTCAAATTATCAAAACGTATCAGCTAGCGCTGCACGCTCGCATTTTGATATGTATATCTCAATACTAATTCTGTCCCCATTTCATGAGAATTTATCAAAAATTTCGGCTCACGATTTGCGCCCGCATTGATTGTTGAAAATATAAATTATGAACTATATAAAAGTGCTTTAAATGCCAGTTTTCATGACATTATACCATACATTAACAGATATTTTGCGCTCTCATTAGGTCTATTTTTAGATTAATAAATAAGATATTTATTCAATAATCAAATTATCCTTTTTTTCAGAATGGAATATCGACAAGTTTCATCTCGCGCTTAGGAGGAAAAATAGGAAGATAGTCATATCAATAGAGATGTATACTAATTAGGCGTTCTCTATGTATCAATTTTATATCATGACATAATTTTCTTAAAATGCCCCTGTCCTAATTCAAATCTCAAAGTAATTATAAATAATAATAATAACGTTTTATTTACCCAGGGTAGCCACTACAGTTAGGAATCTGCTACCAGCGGGCCCTGCATAACATTATATGTTATTATTACTCTTCTCCAATCTAAATTCTGAGCGCCAAGCAAGAAGTCAGAAGGTCCCATTTTTATAAGTCTTTGGTATGACTCGGCCGAGGATCGAACCCACGACCTCCCGTTCATGAGGCGAACGCTCTACCACTGAGATATTTTTTTAAACTGTGATTCATATCCATCTCACAATTTTGTAACAAAGTAGGAAACTGACAGAGCTTAAATTGACCCTTTTTTCAGATCGGAATATCAAATAATAAGCTCGCGCTTCGTGCTCGCTTTATTGATTTTCAAAATGAAAAAGTGTGTTCAGAATGCCCAGATTCTAGGTCGAAATCTGAAACACGCGCACGCATGTATATTCAGATACGTAGCTTGTTCTGTAGTTAAATCCAGTGGCGTAACTACGGGGGGCATGGGGGGCACGTGCCCCCCCCATCGGCTGACCAAAAAAAGGGGGAAAATAGAAAAAGAGGGAGAAAGAAAGAGAAACGTTAGTGGGAAAGAAGACATTATTGTTCATTATAATGTTATGTTATATTATATCATAATTATGTTATGTTATATTACATAAGAAACATTTTTTTTTCATAACTTTATGAGACATAATTTGCTCAGGGCCTATGTCTTCATTGTTCCTAGTGCTCGCATTGTCTGTTTACCGAGAAATATAATCATGCTATACTAAAACCTCCCGTTTGCAAGTCAACATACACCAAACTGCCAAATACATTTCCTCGCACTTCGAGTTTAATATTATTGTTTTAAGTACAATAGTATGCTTATTTTTCATGACTATTTATAGTGATTGCCCCATTTTAAGGTCTTAATATAAAACATTTCCTGTCCGTGCTCACGTTCGCAGTAGTGGATTGGTGAAATATGAATTCCTAGAATCAGTCCTTAAAATATTCCTTTTTCTAATCTGAATATCAAAAATTTTCAGCTCGAGCTTCGCGCTCGCATCATTTGGTTAGTAAAATATGTATGGTCTTCGTGGATTCCTACAAACAAGCCTTAAAATGCCCCTCTGCAATTCTGAATTTCCTAAATTTTCAGCTCGCGCTTCGCGCTCGCAAGATTTGATTAGTGAGATGGGTATGTTAATCATGATTACAAGTGCTTTATGTGCATGTTTAGATGCAATCCTAACAAAATAAGCAAGCGCTTATTGGCACTCGCATTAGATTACTACGGTGAGATGTGTATAATCTTAATGGATTCCTAAAATATAGGCTTAAAATCTTCCTATTTGGGGGTCAATATTTACAAAAATTCAGCTCGCGCTTCGCGCTCGCATTATTTAGCGAGACAAGTACGTATCATGATTACAAAAGATTGATTACAATGTCCTTTTTTTAGGTCTGAATATAAAAAAAATTTAAAATTATTTGACCAGTGAGAGACATTTCCGTTTGATGGCACTGTCCTTAAAATGTCTCTAATAGGTCAGTATACCCAGCAACTGGGCGCGCTTCGCGCGCTCACTTAGTGACTCAAATTTTTTGCTGGTGCCCCCCCATGCCATGACCCACGGTACGCCATTGGTTAAATCAGTGTCAGATTAACCAGTGTCAGATCAAAATATCAAACATTTTCTGCTCACGCTTTGCACTCGCATTATAAATGTAGGAAGATACTAAATTATACCCAAATTTTGTTCATCATTTACAAATTATGAAGAGATGTCCCGCTTTCAGGTTTGAAATCTCATTTTTTTTTCCGCTCGCGCTTCGCACTCGCATCAATCTGTTGGTATATACTTTACCGTTCATGCATTACAAAAGTGCATAAAAAGTTAATTTTCTTAGGCCAGAACGTCAAAAAAATTCAGCTCGCGCTTTGCGCTCGCATTATTTAATCATTGAAATACAGCAAAACGTCCCTAACATGTTCCTTTTTGATAAGGCCTGAAAGCCTTGTAAAAATTTCTGCTCTCGCTTAATGGCCTAGTATACTGCTCTTACACTACTACTTGTACTATACTACTACTACTACTACTACTACTACTACTACTACTATTACTACTACTACTACTACTACAATACTACTACACTCTTAAACATGCGTGGTTAAAAAACGACCAAAACGTGGTCGTTTTTGACCACGCACGCGTCGTCAACTATGCACACGTCACGCACGTGGTTGAATTGACCACGCAGCAAGTGGTTGCCCAAAATGACCACGAAGCGTGGTTATAACTTTAACCCCAAACGTGGTTCTGTCCTAACCACGATGCGTGGTCACATTTTCGTAACCACGTTGCGTGGTCACATTTTCGTGACCACGCATGACCACGCACGCGTCGTCAACTATGCATACACGTCACGCACGTGGTCAAATTGACCACGCCTCGAGTGGTTACCGAAAATGACCACGAAGCGTGGTTATACATTTTTGTGACCGCGCATGACCACGCACGCGTCGTCAACTATGCACACGTCACGCACGTGGTCAAATTGACCACGCCTCGAGTGGTTACCGAAAATGACCACGAAGCGTGGTTATACGTTTTTGTGACCACGCATGACCACGCACGCGTCGTCAACTATGCACACGTCACGCACGTGGTCAAATTGACCACGCCTCGAGTGGTTACCGAAAATGACCACGTAACGTGGTTATCATTTTAATAACTCCAAACGTGGTTCTGTCCTAACCACTTCGGACGTGGTTATTATTCCTAACCACGAAACGTGGTCGTAACGTGGCCATTCCGCAGCCCTGCTATAGCCACGAAAACATGGTTATTTATGACAATGTGAATAACAAATGACATACATGCACACGAAATCAAGTGAAATTCAACAATTTGCATATATTCTTATAAATAATGGCGAAACAATTAACAAATGGTGTCTTAAGCTTGCATTATTATGGGGCAAGTTGGGATGACAATGAAATAATTTCAATGATTAAGGCAGGAATCAATGATGATATCTGTTTTACCCAATCGTGCATCCCCATATCCTTCACAATTCAAATCACATGTACAAGTATAGAAACAAATTATGTCGATCCAATATTCCCATTATAAAATAGAACAAAGCTTCAATGCATAAATCAATTAATATAAATACATTTTCAGCAAATTGATAAACTATATCAAATCGAATGAAACGACTGCATACAAAAAACAAGAGCCCAGAGTGGCTAGGACCTACCCCGAGATTCTCACAATACATTATAAAAACAGTATTCCAACATATATTGTGAATATTTGTAAAACATTCCATTAAAAACATTTTATTAACATTTGATTTATGTATTAACCAAAACAACGTTAAAGGGGTAGTTCAACTTTGGTAGATAAGGCTCTGGACAACTCACATCTTTAGCGAGGCAACAAAAAACTGAGTTGCAAATTTCAAGGAAAATTCAATTTTAATGACAGAACAAAATTTATTTTGTCAGAACAGTTCATAAATAGCTGAAATATTGATAAATGTATCCCCAATCGTAATAAATCTGGGCTATAAGATTTATTAGGCTTTTAAAAAAATAAGAACAAATTCTTGAACTATTTGAATATTTTCTAAGAGGTTTTAAAAGTTTTTGATTACTATATTTAATCATTATTGAAGAAAAAATCAAATGTATAGCGCTCTCTTGTATTTTAATGGTTCTTTTAAATGATAACATGCTGGTAACATAATCTTTTGTAATTTTCCATACTTTTGCAGCATAATACTAAGTTTGTAATGTTATTTTGCAGGTTTTGATTACTAAAACTTGGCCACACAACAGCTGTACTACCCCTTGAAATAAATCAATGTCATATAGATTCCATCTTTACTTCCAATTTGCAATTTTATGTTGTACCTTCTCCTATGCGATTGCCTAGCCATAGCCCTATTGTGATTTCCTAACATACCGGTACACTATTTTCATTGCAATTCATTTCCAAACATAAATGCGAAGAATTTACAATTATTGATTTCTTTGACAAAACAAATGAGTACAAAGAAACCTCGCACACGTCGAAGTCCTCGGGACTGAGAAAAATGCATCAACACAGCTGAAACTCAACTCCTTACTTCGGCAAATCCAATTACATAAGTAAAATCGGGACTTTTCTTTTGCGAGGTTTTCGACTTTACCGACTTCGACACATCCGAGGTTTACTGTGTCTAATAAGTATAGGCCTAACAGACTTCTATAAATATTAAAAAGTGAACATTACAATATAGAAAATAACCAGCAATGACCTGTCAGCTGTAAGAGCTAATTCTCAATCCAGAAATAGAATGTAAACATGTTCAACATAGCATACATTATACACAAATTGTAAACAACAATTGTATCTCATCATAGACATAGCAATTTGAAATTTACAACTGAGTCCTTTTGTGATCCACAACTGAGTCCAACTCACCAGGTCCAAAAATTCACAGCTTGACTCCTAGTCCTAGTCCTCGACATCACCATCAGTCTAACCAGCATGACCAGGTCCAGGGTTTGGGCATCACGAAATGGATATCAATCTGTCTCAGCAGCTCAACATATTCCAAAACCAGCACAGGAAATGATGAAAACTCCACTCATCTAGGTCTAGACCAGGTCCAAGACAAATGGTCCAGAAATGTAGTCTACAGTTTCCATCAATATAGGCTAGATCCACAAACAATTTTAGACTGGTCCAAATAACAATTGCTTGAAAAGAAAACAAGACTATAGCACAGCAAAGCGTCCAAATATCAATAATATTGAACCAGTTTGCACTCACTAGAACATGTTCAGGCTTCAGCTCTCGTCTTTAGCCAGGCCTAGCTCCAAAGCGATAGATCTCCCCAACCAAGATCCCAGTCCGGTAAGTTACTGACTGTTATTCTAACTGCAAAATTCGTCCAAACGCACGGTATCGAACACATGCCATCACTTTTTCAGCCAATAATCAGGTCTAACGTTACGCGTCGGCTCCCCCAGGACGAGATAACGAACGTTCATCCTCAGCTCAGTCCAAACTACAAATAGGCCTAGTACAAGTGCTCACGAATCACGGTCCTCAATCATCCGACGTCGAAACAGCGGAAGATCCGGCAACTCAGTCCAGACTACAGTCTACACTAGTCCAGGTTTCACTTCAGCAAACCACAGGCACAGTCCTACTTCCATCAGAAGCCTAAACAAAACTGTGAGAGTTCCCTTCCGAGTCCGATCGTGTGACCTCAAATCGATCAGCGATCCAATGCCCGTACAGCCTAGCTAGCCCGATCCCACGTTCGGTCCAGCTCTTTGGTCCAGCTACACAATACACACACGCATTCCAGTCCAGCAGACGGTCCATTCCTCCAAGTCCAACGCTTCCGGTAACCCCGTGAAATGTCCAGTATTTCACATTTCTGACATGAGTTCAGTTCTGCTCGCTGCCACCATGTAATATTACGTTGGTGGAACACTGTATATCACTGAGATGGACACATGAATGTTTGAACTCTCCATTATCTTCTTCTTCTTCTTCTGTATCCTTCCTCCGCTGTATCGGAGATCCGCAGTTTGATACTGCATTAATGGTAGCGTTACATATTTTGACGTGAGAGTAAGGTAGATCGAGAGAGGTGAATCTTATGCAAGAAATTTAAGACAAGTAGGTTAAGGTCGTTTCTGGAGGAATCTGCTAATTCGACGTCAGGTAGAAACAGGACGGAAGCGGTAAATTGTTGAGGTTCTTGATCATTGAAATACACAGAAAAATACTGCAGTTCCTCGTCTTCTTTTATTAAGTGTAGAAGTGTTTTCCTGTGTGTGCTAAACGCTGGGCATTCTCCAACAAAATGTACAACGCTTTCCACTTCGGAGAGGCAGAACTTGCAGGACGTTGTGGTACTTTGATTCAGAGAGAATAATCTTCTATTCGTTGGGTATGTACTGCAGGATAATTGAGCTCTGATGGATATAGCTTCCCTCAAGAGAGGGCTGGAGACTTGCTTTGGGTAATAATTCTTTTTATTACGTTGGGTCATGCCCGACCATAGACTTAGAGAAGATTTTTTAGCAACTGCAATTTCAAGGGCTGCATAGTGTTGTTTATAAATTTTTCCCATTGCTAGCTTCTTCCATACTTTATATGGAATGCGCTCTCTAAGGATGTTAGTGAGACTTGGAAGCTCATAACTATTGAGAATTTTTATCCAGCGTCTTACCAATGGTGTATTGTTTGCTATACCATTCAATAGGATTCTTCTTTCAGTGCGCTCGTCTGAAAGGCTTGCATATTGCCCAAGTAAGAGAAGAATTTCATAGTCGATTCGCTTATCCATTGGAAGGATATCTAGCAATAAATAAACAATTTCGTCAGCCGCACTCCTTGGCAAACCAAGCACTCTTTTAAAAAGAAAAGATTGAGCCTTGTTCAGACGGGACAGCATGTAGTTGGTAAGTTGGATAATCTGAATCCCATATAGCATTCTTGGTATGCAGAACATTTTCCAAAGATGAGTACATATTGGTGGCAGCAGGCGTAGAGTTCCTTGCTTTGTTCCAGTAAGCGAGAAGAAGGTGTTATATCCCTTTGATATGATGTCATTGGTGTGATCAATATTACAATTGCTTTTTATTATGCCAAGGTGTGGGTGCTCTCTGCTTTCCTTGATCGTCATTCCTCCCATTTTCCACTCGATTGAACTTACACTGGTTGATGTTTTTTTGTTTATTACTACTACGGCACTTTTTCAAGTTTATTTAACAACGACTCGAGCACGTAGTTCTTACATCTTGATTTCATGTCGCGTAGCCAAGCAACCCGTAGCAACCACTTAGCAACCACGCGCATGTGCATAAACATATGATATTCATAACATGAACCACGCTACGTGGTCTTTTTGTCTAACCCCACTGTGCGGGGTCACCAAATTAAAATGACCATTTATAAGCATGGCTAAAATTTGACCACGACTGGGTGAGACAAATAACCACACTATATGGTCATTTTGGCTTACGGTGTGGGGGTTATGTTATATAATGTTATATCGAGCTTTTTACCAGACTGCTAGAGAGCACGAATGCCTGTGAGCAAGCAACCAGGGGACCGAGGGCTTAAGGTCCTCTCCGAAGAAACTTGTAATGAGGATAAATGCCTTACCAAAGGGCACTAGCGCACCGGCACTTGGGAATCGAATCCGCGGGTCACCGGAGTCCGAAACCCTCGCTCTATCCAAAATGACCACAAAGTGTGGTTACAAATTGACACGTCAAAGTTTAGGTCAAATGTTTAACCGCGCTATATACGTGGTCATTTTGGCCACTGTGCGGGGTCACCCAAAATGACCATTAAGCATGAATGATTATTTTCCATTTGAAATGTTCTGCGTGTATACGTGGTCGCAATATAATCATCGTGGTTAGTTCTACTTGATGCTGACAAAAATGACCCAATTTTTGTGACTAGTATAATTATCGTCGATCAAACCGTGACCACGAAACGTGGTCAAATTATGCTCTTTCATCTGACCACGTTCTGCGTGGTCAGTATAACTAATCATCGTGGTTAATTCTAGCAGTGGTTCTGACCAAAGAACCTGTTTCGTCGATCAAACAACCACGAAACGTGGTTAAATCATTTTGACCACGTAAAACCACGCAAAATCCGACCACGCATTTTTAAGAGTGTACTGCTGCTACTGCTACTACTACTACTACTACTACTACTACTACTACTACTATTACTACTACTACTAGACTACTACAATATTACTACATGTTAATTTGCTAGAATGGGAAAACTCCACTTTTTGGAAAGTGGGGATGGAATGTATAATCACAACCCCCACACACATTCACACTTTTTAAGGCAGATACGATATTCTTAATCATCAAATTGTTAATACTATACTGGTAGTACCATGGTCACATTTGTTCTACGGCGGCCGTACGGCGAGTCAAAAACAGCCGTTTTAACATTTTTGTGCCAGCTAAATATAGGTAGTTTGAATAAAAATGAATAAAACGGCTGTTTTCGACTCGCCGTACGGCCGCCGTAGAGCAAATGTGACCATGGTATAATGCGGGTTCATTTTTAAATGCGGGAATTGCCCATTTTCTAAAATTGCAAAATATATCGCGCGGTCGCTCTGCTTCGGCTCTCTAACTCAAGATTTTTGTCGTGACAAATCCCCATAAACTTTGCTACATCACAGAGGCATACACTATAATTTTGTTATTTCAAGTTCAGTGCACTGATGACATTATCCCGTTAATGAAACATCAGAGGCAAGTTATCACGGCAACATTATCCACAAACTTTACAATTTCTTCCGTTTATTGCAGAATTCAAATCACATTAATTCCATGAAAATCTAATGAATACTTTCAAATATGAATTTCGTTCAAAATTTTGAACGTTGCATCTCCCAATATGATATTAAAGATCATTCAAAATCTTTCCTTCTTCAATACTTTTCCTTGAATTTGCATTATGTGATATTTTCAGGTTTTTGGAAGTTTATATATTTTTTCCCGTGATGGCCTATACTGATTTCATGTATATATAGGCCTACCCTTATTCAAGATGAAATGATCCCATTTATTTTCATTCTTATTTTTAACTAGTGAGCAAATTAGTTTCCATCGAACAAAATATGGACTGTTTCATACATATTTGCTCTTTGTTTTCGTTTTCCTTTTCTTCTAATATTTGATTTTTTATATTCCGACCCAAAGCTTGACATTCTAAGCACTTTTTCTAATGAACAGCCTAATTTAACAATGAGTGTGCGAAGAGCGAGACGAAAATTTTGATAATCTGACCTAAAATTTAGACATTCTAAGCACTTCTGGTAATCATGAACATGATGGACATCTAATTACACATGAGTTTGGCGCCCCCATGTGAATTTGCCCCCCCCCCGCCCCAAGTGAAACATGAAGTTTGGCACTCCCATGCAGGTCAAACATCAATTTGGCCTCCCCAAGGTCGAACGTCAATTTGGCGCCTCCACCAGGTAATAAATCAAAATTGGCACCCCAAATGTCGAATATAAGTTTAGTAGTGGTAATAGTAGTATAGAAGTCTTTTCACTCGACAGTTTTATATGCGGACGAAAGTAAGGGGATTGGGGTTTCCTTTTGAAAAATGATGCAGCCATGCAGTCTATTAATTGCGACAGAGATCTCTGTACATTTCTGAAAACAGGATTTCTTGACAATGGATAAAGGGTGAAGTGGCAGTAATAATCAATTCAAAGTAATAATATTGGGAAATCAAATATGGCTTCCAATTTGTGAATCTATTTGATACCTTTAAAATAATATGACGTATACATTCCGATCTCATATCCACCTCATTATTGAGCGATTCCAACTTCTTCCATGTTTAGCCCTGTTAATGTATGCATGGTTTGAATGGTTTGTAAGGGCCGCGGGGCAAGGGCCAGTCTCTATGGAACTTCGAAAGACCATTGTTATGATATACAGTTAGAATAAACAATCCTGAATTATAAAGTAGGAGAGATAGACGACGCAAACCCTTTCCTGCTTAATGCCTATATAGGCCTTTTTCGTGCAAGCCATACAGTACATCATTTTCATTCTACACTACTTCAATGAAAATTAAATACTCCGTCTACTATTACCTTCTTGACGTTTTGCTCATTATTAAAATGGTTAGAAAGCCAGTTAAGTTGTTTCTGGCCCCCGGAAATTTGCCCGAAACACAATGATATAGGCGCGTATAGAGTTGAATGAATGCTAAATTATTATGCCTAGAGCTAGAGATACACATTATATTCGAGAAACGCCTTGTATCTCTCATGTTTATGGATGTGCGATTATCAACAGCAGCAGGTTGGGCGAATGCGGACAGAGTATTATGACCCATTATGACTTTGCAATCGGGACTTCCCTGGTTTTAAATAGACGAGCATTTGCGGGCATTTGCATTTCTTAGAGGGGTATTTGTTCTAAAAATAGACTTATTGCGCCATCCCGGATTTCCCCCTTTCGCTCTTGTTTGGAATCTTTTACTGCCTGTATGCCTGCGTGATGCAGGCGGATGCAGGACCAGCGCAGGACGGCGCGGTCAATCAAAGGAGGCCGTACGTACCCGGTACGTACCGTACCGTACGTTCGTGCGTGTACAAGATCATGAAATGTCTGGATGACCCGAAAATTTCTCGTGGTTTTGACCGCTGATATTTACTCCTTTTTCGTGGAAATCGTGAGTGACTTTGCCATAGGAAGCTGCACAATATTTTCAAGGTCGCTTTTGTTGTGAGTATAGACTCAAGAGTCAACCATTAATTCATCTTCATGGGATCATAATCTATCGTACCGTATTCCAAGGACACGGCAGTGTGATAAGACGCACTCATTCAATGAACAAGGTAGACTAGACACTGATGTTGTGAATGTGAGTGCATGGCATGGGGCAGTAAGAGAAGAGGGTTATGCCTGTATAAATATTGAGATCCCCAAGATAATGTAGATTTCAAATTGGCAAATGGGTAAGTAAATTATGACAAGGGGCAAAGACAACTTTCAAACAGGCCATGTCTTAAAGATTTGATTGATTTATTTACCACCAATATTCACATGTTTACAGGCTGACCTGTATAAAACAAATTGCGTAACAGTTACACATGTATAAGAATACTACATGTATGGTAAATGGGACCAGAAAATAGCACAAGTGCTAATTGAGCCTGGCCCCACAAATATTACAAAATGCACATTTAAGAAGGAAAAACAAAACAAAAATTTAAATTACAATATATTCCATGTAAAGAGAAATGCCAGTAGTGCAGTAAACACTGATTTCATGAGAAAGTCTGTAAAACCAGGCTAAATTGTCAGCATATCGAGGATCTAGATTTGGTACAGTTACATAAACTGAACTTTGTGAAATCTGGGAAATCAGTGCTGAAAAATGTTCATGCTGAAGATCACCTACACAGATAAGCGCACGTGGGACACTTTATTAGGGGCAGTGATTTTCCGTTTCTAAAAATTGCCTTTTCCGTTTCAGAAAATCTCAAATTCCATTTCAGCATGTCTGGAAACGGAAATTCCGTTTCCCCATAGACTTTGTGTACAAGAAAAATTGACAATTCCGTTTACGTAGAAAACCAATGCGCAACAAGTAGCGATGTCAAAATGCTAGCGCTGCTCAAAATTTGCATCTACCAATGTACTAACATCGCTTTAAAATCCATTTTAATCGAAGAGATTTGAGCTAAAAAGAAATTAGGGAAACATAATCAACATTAATATATTCTCACCTTTCATATTATTAGCATTATTTTATTGTTAAATGGGATTTTATCGCTGATTTGGGGACTTTTCGGACATCGTTTTGAGCAGTCGACGACTTCCGAATATCCGCCATTTTGGATTTGATGAATCACCGTGATCATTATATTATGACCGAACGCAGAAGGCAGCAACACACGGCCGGATTCTGCCTTCTATGCGGACGTAAGTGTAAACTAATTTGGATACGATCGAGTGATGGAGAGGCTCGAGTGCACTCTAGGCGACACCGCAATACTTACCCGTGTTAAGAAACTGGGACTCCACTCACGCGCATTTGGGCCGCCCTAGCTTAGAACTAAGCTTTGTTTCACGAAAAATTGAATATTCTTATAATTCAATAAATGTTACTAATTACATTAGTACTGTTAAATCGGTACTCACCGGTTCTTTTCTTGAATTTTCTGGAAATTTCCCACGCTTCTGGCTGCAATTCTGCGATAAATTCTGTCGCCATAGACAGCTACACATGCAACTTTATTTATAAATGGAGCGCCCCTTACGAGAGTCGCTAATGCCGCAGAAAAATTGTTAGGCATTTTGGCCTGTGGTCAAGGCGTTCTTCTGTTCTATTTTTTTTTATAGGTATGAGATCGAAATCACAGCGACTATTCACACTGTTCCATAATGATTCCGAAAGGAGGTGCAACACCCCCCACCCACATGGGCGCAAATCCCAGGGGGACACTTCCCCCTAACCCAAAATAGTAGGGGGCACATTATCAAATGTCCCCCTACTATTTTTGTTCTTTTATATATGATGGAAAGAAATAGGCCTACATCATTTAAATCGAAGTAAAACATGTATTTTGGACGAGACGACCTTCTTTTGGGGGTGATAAACCTTCTTTTTTTTTGTTAGTTTGTTTTTGTTGTTTTTTTTGCCTGTTTTCCAGCCCCTGGTCCCCTACCTTAGATTTCCGCCCTTGCCTCCCACTACTCTTGATATTGTTTGCGAATCTGTTTTGTAAATTAAAGGGGAATTTCACCCTGATAAAAAGATGATGAAAATATGAGAAAAATCATTTCAAAATATCGATGAAGGTGTTATTTGACAAAAAATGGAGTTGATAGAATTTAGAATGCTTGATTTATTGTGACGTCTATAACGAGCAGTTGCTCTATCCTAAATATAAAATGCTCAAATTTCCCATTTTTAATGGTCCGTAACGACCCACTTTTTTTCTTTTTGATAACAAGTATGAAGTTATCTATTGATATACTAAATGTACCATAAAATCATTATCATGTAATTCTTGACATTTCATTTACTTTTTTACCATAATAATAGCTGCTTGCAAAGGCCTACGCCGTCACAAAAAAATCTTACCTTTTAAAAAAAATTGGTGGGGATGGATTTTCCTCGAACGCATACCAATTTTTTATTTTTTTCTGCTATTTTCATAATAAACTTTAAATGAATTCAACTTTGCACTACTTAATTTTTTCAAAGACAAAATAACAAAATTACATCTCGTCATCATCATCATCACCACTATCATTATCATCACCATCATCACCACAACCGTCACCACAACCATCATCATCACCAAGATAATTTTCATCATCATCATTGCCATCATCATCTTTCTTTTTTTTTCCTTTATTTTTTCCCCATCCCTTCTTCTTTTTTTTCTTCCAATATTCCTCCTTTTTTTTAGAGCGGCACACCGTCATGCTCCCTCACTGATTATCCGCCTCTATATGCTTGGTGTTGTATAAATTGGCGGATACCTCATAAAATGAAATAAAAGAGAAAATAAGGAAAGGGAAAAAGTAAGAAGAAAAAAGAAAGCCAAACAAATGAGACAAAACAATGTCAAAATTTCGTAATAAAGTCTTCTACGTCAGTTTAATAATGATGTTTTCATTGAAATGAGAACAAAAAAAAATTGAAACCATAGGCGGCGGAAGCGGGGGGGACGGGATCCCCCCCTAAATTTGAGGAGGGGGGACGGTCCCCCCCCTAAATTTGTTGTTGATGACATTTTTTTTTTGCTTGTCAACTTATTTTCCTACGTCCCCCCTAAAATGTTTGGGTTGAGAGCCTTTTTTTTTTTGCTTGTGAAAATTTTTTGGGTTGTCCCCTTCTAAAATTTGGGGCTTCCGCCGCCAATGATTGAAACAATGAGGTAAAAAGGACTACATCATAGTGTAAAGAAATAGAGGGAAGCTCCGAGACAATAAAAAGGTTGAAAAAGAAAAAAATATGAAAACACAAAGCTCTCACAACATGAGCATAATAACAAATTGGGAATAAGCGAGGACAAGTAGCTGAGGGACCCCCCCGGCCCCCCAACTCTCTCTCTCTCTAGTTATCTATCCGACTCGATTATATAAGAGAAGAATTTACTAATCAAAATATTACGAGCAAAAAGCACGAGCTGATATTTTTTTATAAATATTCAAAACTGATAGAGAGACGCAATCGAATTATTCGATTGCGACAAAATTGATGATCTGAGAATTTAGTGTTTTTAGGAATTCATTAAAAGCATAAAGTTGATCAACATTAAAATATGGCAGGCGCAACGCATGAGCTAAAGCTTTATAGGCCTACACCGATAAAAAAATTGGACATTTTAAGTATTTTTGGTAATCATGAAAAAGATTGATATTTTATGAAAGAAAGCTCAAATCCCGAGGAGGAATATTTTTATGAATTGACTTTAAAAAAACTGTGGTAAGCCCCATTTAATATTTGATTATAAGTCGAATAAAACAGTAAAAGCTGAAAAACGTTCGCGTGATATTCGGCAAGCCCCCTCCCCCCAAAAAAAATAACTAGAAAAGGGAAAGTCTTTTTGTCCACGTGATATTTGGCAACCCCCCCCAAAAAAAATAAATAAAAAATAAAAAAAAGTGTTTAACTATAATAATGATCGAAGGTAATTTTGTCTCGCGTAGAACTGGACAAATGAAAAAAAAGATTGTCACTAAAAAAATGAAGGTAATTTTGACCCACGTAAAATTTGGCGAGCCCCCCCCCAAAAAAAAAAAAGAAAAAAAGGTTTTAACAAGCAAAAAAAGGCTAAAAAGAGAAAGAAGAGACAAGAATATGAACGAAATATCCCCATTACAAATAATGTTGTGATCATCATAAGGGAGGGGTCACATAACTAGTATGAACAACGTATTTAATTCCAAAATATTTACTATAAATCTCAATAGGGGGATCGGGCAGAAATGCTCACCCCCCCCATCCGCCACTGATTCCAATCAATAATGACATTTATCTGCAATACTGATACTTTGAAATCAAGATACTGAAGAGTGATACGCTTTACATAAATTATGAACGTCTGACAAAAAGATAATCTACCGATCACCTGACCGATCAGCTGACTAGTTCGCGTATCACTTCGGAGTTGATCACTCGTCGCAGCTGTGTGGAACGCTCACCGAAAATCAACAAAAAGGGCCTGAAATGTAAGTTTAATAGTAATTCATTTTAATTTCAACTCATTTTTTAAGAATTAAATGTCTTCCCACCAAATGAAAGTCATATCGCATAACTCCAATTTGTATTAAGGCGTACATTTACCAAAGTCTTGGGTTTGAAATCAGAACTGAATTGTCTAACCCATAATTTGGGTAATGTCGCCTATGAGGTCCATACATGTGATGTTTGGACCTCATTGGTACTAGGAGTGCTCGAGTGTAGTTACGATGTGTTGATTGTCATGATTGTTGTTGCAAAGTGAGATCGTGTTTTTTCAGTTGATATTAATATTTTGTTGAGGATTTGGGATTAATTTCTGTTGCTTTTTTGTGCATTTTGAGAAAAAACGTGTTTTCCGTGATTTTCCGTTTGAAAAGTCACTTTCTGTTTCAAACAGCTGATTCCGTGAATTCCGTCCGTTTTCCGCGATCGCAGAAAATCGCTGTCCCTACATTATGATTGTTGCTTTGAATGTCGACTCGACGCTTGACGTGAATCCTGTGCTTATTTGCTAATCTCTGAGCAATTACACAGTTTCTTCCAGAATCCTTTGGCACATATATTTCATTTATACAAACAGACACTTTGGTTTGGTGGTCATTTAATTGGATTCTGTACGAACTCATTTTGGTATTACCACAACTGGCATTTACCTTTAATTATCAGGGGCGGTATTCTGGAAGCTCAATTAGCGGTCAATTTTTGTATTCTGAAAAGTCACTTACATGTAAGTCTGTCGTTTTCCAAAGCCCTCATTTTTTTTCTTTCAATTTGCCTTCACAAGATAACATAGCTTCCAGTTTTTAGGTCAAGTGCCCCACCCCTCCTCCCCTTAGGCCATTGTATGAGGCTACATGTAGCTGTAGAATTGATAGTTATGTAATGTCAGTTGGTACATGTTATTGTGTTTAAATATCAAGTCATCACTGATTCATCACATTGCTATAACTGTGTGTAATTAACTTTTCAATATTATCTTTTAGAGACACCAGATCCTACAATGCACTGGCTTCACCTGAGGTTAGAAGATGTCTCAAAATAACCCTGCCCTTAGTCAGCACAACACTTTGGCTTCAACGATTTCAAGTATTGAAGAAAAGAGACCATCACTAGAGATGGTTTCTCAGGACAAACACTTCCAGAATTTGCAATCTAATGAGGGTAAGAACATGGAGTGTCAGTATCAGGGAAAAGAAAACTTGGTTGCAGAAGAACAAGCGGAGGAAGGAGAAATGAGCATAAGAGGTTCTTTGCTCTCTCAAGATGTGAGAGCAGATGGATGGTGCCAAGAAAGAGATGTTGGATCTTTAAGAGGTGACCTTGGACTAGAATGTCATGGAGATGCTGATGTCAGCATGAGTGGCAGCTTGCGATCTGATAATTTTGATAGAAATGTGGGGACTGCTGCCATTTGCAAGGAAAGATACAAAGAAGAACAGGTCCAAAAGAAACTCCAAGACTTGCGTATAGCTGGTGAAAAGGTTACTAGGGAAGAAGATCATAATCAAGAAAGACATTGTGAAAGTGTCAAAGGTACAGACACTCAAAATCTATCTGTAACGAGTGGACATAAACTAGATAAAGCAGTTCTACCTGGTGAAAAAACAAGAATAGGAGATGCTACAGGAGAAAAGGGAATAGAAGCAGCGAGAAAGAGGCAAGTAGGACATTCTGAACAGGAACTGGAAGCCTCATTGTTACCAATACGATCAAGTGACAATGGTCAAGAAACATTCTATCAAGATTCTAACAAACAATCATTGGACAGTTCCCACAGTTTGCATTCATCTCATAGCGAACCCAGCATGACTACATCCCAGTCTTCTCCGACATCCTCCTCCAAATACTCTCGTAGTCAATCCCTCCAGGTCAGCCGCAAAAACGACCATTATGACATACTGCTGATCTACACCAAAGAAGATGAACGCACATGTGCAATCCCTTTCAGAGAATATGCTGCCAGTAAAGACTGGAAGGTTACCTCCACAGCTGAGCTTCCTATCGGTCCCCTATCACTTAAAAACTTTCGCAAAGCCATGGAGTGTTGCTCGTACGTTGTGCTGTTAATATCCTCTCATTTCATCTCGGACAGGGCCTGTGAACGACACTACAACATTGCCATCCAGTATGGAGATAAACACCCAGAGTTCACTGATTGTGTTCTTCCAATCCTCTTTGATAGTGCTGAACTTCCTCCTGAATTAGATGCTATTCAGCATGTCACATGGGATCATCATTACTTTGACAATGTCATGACAAAGTCAATTGATGTTGAGAAGCGCCTGGAGCGAGAGTTGCAGGAAGCTGCAGCAGCTACATGCACATCATTAACCCATAGCAGAGCTATCTCAGTAGATGCCAGCTTACCCACCACAAGTTCCTTTCAGGTATGTGTACATGTATGTATGGAGGATTGTGTATTAACTTTGGAATGCAAGATATGGGCCATGGGGAAGGTAGGGGCCAATAGAGTCCTAAGTTCATGGGTAAACACCACTGAGAGAAAGTATTGCTTATTTTCAGAATTTCAGTGATATGAGGTCACCTTATGGAAATAAATTTAGGAATACATGTATATGGATAAGATACTATACACGTACATGCAGTAAGTTTAATGTTTAAGTGAAAAGGGTTAACAGAAAGGGAGGAATATTGTAAAAAAAAAATAAAATAAAAACAATTGTAATAAGATTGAAAATATTTGTTGATTGGTTTCTAATCTATAGGTAATATAATTGAATGTAAGTGATTTAAAGTAACTCTACCTCGCAATTCCTATCTGATTTATAAAAGTAGCTTTGATCAATTAAATATTGAAGAAGTTAATTGATTTGTATGTAATACAGTACCAGATGGCCTCAACCCCACCAACCCTTCACACAGTTCCTGCAAAAATACCAGTTCCTGGGACTGAGTCACCTCAAGGAAATACAGCTGCACAACAGGTAGAATATATTACATAATTCAGATATTATACAATTATGGTACTATGAGGAAGAAAGTATAAATGATAGGACTACTTGTATTCCTTCTGTAATCTGATTCCTTTCCAATGTATTGTTCATTCACATGCCAAGTCTCATACATTAGGCTTGAGATTCCTGCATTTATACATTAGGTTCTTGCTCCTCCCACTTATTTTGCTATTTTAGTGGTTTGTATTTGTTTTAGAAGTCACATTGTTAACCATTTCTTCAAACTGCTTTCATACATGTAATATTTCACCACTGACCTTTTCTACCCGTTGAAAGTTTATTAAAAAAAATCTTTATATTAATATTGATACACTGTATTATTGATCTTTGGCTCCCTAACTTTGCTTGCTCCCAAATTTTTGAAGATAATGGACTGCATCCAAAATACAAATATTTAGCTCTTGAGCCATATCACACCCTATCATTTATTCAAGTTCACCCCGGGCAGGTGACTGAAGCCTACAAAGTGTGTTAATGTGTCCCTCCCTGTCCATAGATGTAGGCTATGTTTATAGGAAAACACTCTGATATAATGTTAAATGGAGGCCACGTGTAGAGGAGAGTCATCAACTTTGCATGTTATTGAGCCCACTGCACTATTCGTATAAGAGTTGGGGGAAACCCCGGTGTAGTGGTCCACCTGCACTCCCCCAATCAGTTATATCGGGAGGAGAGACCTATGGATCATAGTGATTCAGTTTGTTTTTCACCTCCCTGGCACAGGTGATGCCAAACAAATATCAATGATAATTACCTGGGAGCTGTTTCATTTCATCAATCTCAAGCATTGCTATTCTTTAAATTTGGCATAGATCTCCATCAATATTTAAAAGATATTGAGCTCACTAGTCTTGATCACATTCATAAAATGCTTAAATATGTTCTGACACAGTTCTAATTAATAAACACCTAATACCCAGTTTGAAAACTTAGTTCCCTCTCTTACATGTAATAACACAAATACGGTGGATGTGACAAGAGAATATGCACCTACATGTAGTCTATATTAAATAGTCATAATAATATGAAGATTTTGATTTCATAAGATACTAATTCCAATGCTGATGTAAAGTGTTTTTTTATAACACCATAGCGTCTACACTTTGAATCATACATTTACTTTGATTAAGAGCTAATTTAATTTCTGATAAAAATGTTTTCTGTAAATGCCTTTGGAATTAATAGAAAATAAAAACATTTTAAAAATGTTTTACCAAAAAAGAGTTTGGTGCAGTATCTTCTGGAACAAAATTTTCCTTCATGTATGTAGTCACTCAATGAATGTATGAAGTATTTAGAATATGCATAATGTGACACTTCTTAATCTTTAATATTCGCTCTGCTATTTTTCTGCCTGTTTTCTGACCTCCCTCTTATCCTTCTTTTTTATGTGCCACTGTAAAGGAAAATTAAACCTTTGGAACAAGAGAGCTTTGCAAAAATGGGAAAATCAAAGAAACAGATCAACAAAAGTGTGAGAAAAATTGAATAAAAAAAGTTAATAAGAAAGTTAGGAGGATTTGAAGTTTAGATCATTATAATTATTGTAATGTAGATCCCCCTATTGGCAATGTGACAAAGATGTGTGATGTCACATGTAAACAACTTTCTCATTACTTTTGTATATATTTCACCTAAGCTGCCTCTTTTATCACATCTATCAGTAGATCATCTATTCTTTCTATAGGAGGGCATGATATAAAGATTTTCAAAGGAAACATTATGGGTAAAGAGCTTGTATCACCATAGGAAAGAGCAAAAGAAAAATTTGGGGGGTGTTTTATAGTCCATTAAAGGGAAAGTTGTTCACATGTGACATCACACACCTTTGCTGCAATGCCAATGGGAGGATCTCCATAGCTAGTGATTGCAATATTCTCACTATTTGTCCCATTTTTCTCAAAATTTCTTTGATATTATTCTTTGATTTTTCTATTTCCACACAAGCCCACTAAAGGTTTGATTCCCCCTTTAATATCATTTATGTACTTAATATCAAAAGATGTTTGTTTATTTAAACAGAGAGTAAAAGAACAAGAAGCATGTTTGATGCCTACTGATGTTGAATCACCAATCTTGCCACCCATTCCTGTTAACACAACATCCGATGTGGTTGCCAAGCAAGGACTTCAGCCAGGAAATGCAGCAACCACTGGAGGTCAGGCACAACTAGCTGCCAACCAGCACACTATAGTCCCTCATAGGTTTGATCATAGCAACATGCCACAACATCAATCTCTTGCCACCATACCCTGCCAACCACAATCAACATTCCAGCAACCAGTGAATGCAGCAGAAAGGCAGTATCAACCATTACAGCATCCTGGACCGGTTGCTAGTATATCTCAGGGTGGCAGTGGTGCAGTGGCACAAGTCACCTCTCAGATCCTGCAACCCCAACCACCACATCAGCCACTGACCAATCTATATCCTGCAGCATACCAACCACAATCAACCTATCATCAACACGTTCCTGTGCAGTATCAACATCCTCATTTTCCTGAGTCAGATGGATCTCCACATTCAGTCACATCAACATCTCCAGTTGTCCAATCTCAACTGCATCGTACAATCTCCCATCCTTCACAGGTAATTAAACTCAGATACCTGAGCTCCCATTCGATATTCATTCAGAATGAAGTGTATAAAGAACTGTATTTGATATTCTGACATTCTAAATCATAGTAGAGTCATGTGCAAGAACCTATCTCAATGAGTATGTAAAGCGTGGGGCACACTAAACAATCCTTTGTGATCAAATTTAGAGAAAACAAAATCACAGTTGGCCAAATAACAGCATGCTAATACATTCAAAGTAGAAATGTAACAAATACCTTCTTAGAATGTTCATTGGTGTGCTATTCTACATGTAGTTTTCTCAGGTAAAAAGTTTTATGCAACAGGCCCCTGGTCTATGCAATTTCTGCATCGTGCTATGTAAGGCATGAATACAATATATCTTGCTTTGAAATTTGTCTATCATAATGAAAGAAATGAAAAGTCATTTGACCAAATTTGCCCCTGAGGTTACTACACGTATGAACTGGTATATTCTTACCAAATTTTCAAGCGTCCCTTCGGAAGAAAAGCAAATAATTCAATTTCAAATGGTAGTGACTCATAATTGGCTGCAACTTGAAGCTGATTTATTTTTTAACTGATGTCTTCTTACCAAGACCGAAGGGGAAAAACAAAGTGGGAATCTGATTTTAGTATTTCTAGCATTATGCCAAACTTCAAATAAAATAAGATTTCTTCAAACATTCATAAAGATGCAAAATATGATTTTATTCCAACTTGTGCTATCGTCTGACGGTGTAGTGTGCAACAGGCTCATTTTTTAAATGAAATTTTGTCTTTGAGGATTGATCTGTGGAATGATACTGTACATTTAGCACAGATGGGATCTTGCACTTTTTCAATTCATTATGTCAGTCTAGTGACACATTTATTCTAAATTGCTATTATGCAGTGATGTAATGAGGAAAAAAAAATGAGGGGACCAGATATTGAGTATTAAGCAATCCTAAAAAAATACTGCAAGGGAGCAAAACAAGTGAGCAAAAATTTCTACCTTTTTAATACATAAATCTGACTTTGTGATCTATTTGACATGATATTGAGAAAGTGAAATTATATTTTGCCCATTTTCCTTATCTTTCTGTTTTTTTAAATACTTTTCTTGGTCTTGAAATTATTGGGGGTCCATGGCCCCCAGTTCCCCATCTGTATACTAGTGCTATTAAAATGCTGTGTTCAGTTGTGTAAAGACTCATATTTTGTGATATTGCATCAGACCTGTATTCAAATTCTGCAAACATCTTTTATGGAATAATGTTTCTATGCAATCCAAAGATAGTTGGGTATTATGAATTTACAATGCCATACATCTTTTTTTTAAATTGATTAGGTCGAGATAAGTATAGATATCCTCACAATGATGTCCGTTAATCATTAATGACATGGATCTGTAGTCATATCATTGAGCAATAGATAGTAGACGGTAACTTATACATTGATGTATACAGTTCAATTGCACACATTTATATTTCCTCATTTGCCTTTGACATGGCTACTTCAAACCTAGCTTGTATGATCTACCTGTGCATGCTATTTAAATCAATTAATTATCAAGTATTGGGTTCAAACAGTGGCCCTTATCAACTACCACTTGTCTTGATAATAACAAATAACCAATTTGAAATTTACATGGTCTTACTTATATCATTTTTAACTTATTCATTTTCTGATTTCTTTGATACTAACTATTCTGTTTATTTTGTTTCTCCTCTCTTTTACCGTATGTTATTACCAAGTTTGATTTCCCTTTAATTATCATAGAGAGCTGACAAAGTAATTTCCATAAAAAATATATTCACTAAATGATTATAAAGAAAAAGAAAGTTTTATGTTGTGTAGTGAAAAATATGATTTTGGTAATGATTTAAGTTATTTGAACATAAATTGCATAATAAGTGAATTGAGCATTTTCATATTGTTGGCTGAGTGAGTAATGTACACATGCAATTTTTATATCAGCTTCTCTCAGCTTTAAGAGCGTAGTCATTCTCAAACCCTTAATAAATTTATGCAAATTATGTTTAGCAAAATTTTGTGCTTTACCAAAGGCCAGTCATTTAGATGGTTCTCTACTCTTTTTACTTTTTAACTTTGTAGGATTATGCCAACATGACAGGTGAAGATATATTGCGTTCACTGATCCCAGAGTTAAAACCTGGACAAGCCGCTACCCATATGCTCTCATCGACTCGATTTGGTAAGATATGTGAGCTCCTGGATGACACCGACGTCCGGGGAAATGACTGGAGATTCCTGGCTGAGATCCTGGATGTGAACTCCTCTCAAATGAGTTTATTGGAGAAGAATCAGAGAGGGAAAACAAGGTTTCTTTTGGAGGTTTTCTTCTTGAAAAATGGGATGGAGGGGAAATTAAAGGCACTGGAGGAGCTGTCGAAAATTCTGAAACTGATCGAGAGGCACGATGCTGCTGAACATGTAGATATGGAAATCAAAGTTACCAAGTGTAGAGGAAGGTAATGATTCTTAACTATTTGTAGAACACATAAGCCCCCCCCCCTTCTCATGAGTACCATAGTTAAAATTATTTCCTGGTAAACCTTGGATATGTTTTTAACTTAGAATGTCTGTGCCTGAGCATTGCTTTTATGTGATTGTGAAAAGGTAGGTACTTGTCATTTATCTTGAAAATGAAAGATATGTTTCATTGTCTAGAGTTTGTTTACAGAGTGATTCTGTACCTCCTGGGGGCCGTTTCATAAAGCTGTTCGTAAGTTAAGAGCGACTTTAAGAATGACTGGTGAACTGGTGAACCTTTCTTACGCGCTAACCCTTTGCAAATTCAATATACCATTTACCACAAAAAAGGATCACCAGTCATTCTTAAAGTCGCTCTTAACTTACATGTAATATGAACAGCTTTATGAACACCCACCTGGGCAGCCTTTCATTTTAGCATATAGTTAGTGTTGTTCACTGACTTATCAGCTTTCAGCCAATTATACAAGGATTTTGGTATGGTATATCAGCTTGTCAAGTGAAATTCTATGACGAACCCCTTCATAACATACTCCCAAATATAGATTTCCGAAGTGGGTTGTGGAGATAATAGAAAATGTAGTTGAATATCTCAGACTGTCCATAATGTAAGAAGGAATGATTTTAAAGTTCTCATGATACTTTTCTTTTCATAATACAAAAAAGCCAACCTGGTGTTTTGAAATTCATTCATGTCTCCTTAGGTTTTTCTGAAAAGATGAAAAGGCGAAAACCATCTATGATTTATGAATTTCTTTTATATATGGAATTGCAAATGGTTTTGAGGAGTCCCAATTCCATGTGTTCCATGACAGCAAAATACACTGATAATATGCCACAGAGTATGTCAATGCAATTCAACTATTATAATTGATCACCATGATTGTTCAAAGTGGTTTTTATGGGTTGTTGTACATGTGCAAGTTAATGTGATTGTTGAGATATTGATAGAGAAAGGGTGATCAGTCCTGCATGACACACGTAATAAAAATTATTGATGATTGCAGAACAGATATTTAGTATCACTTAATTTTCTTTCATTTTTCATGTCTTCATATATATGAACTATCACATCATTATTGTACAGTGCTCAGCAATTTAATGAAATATGTGTATTGGAGCTTGACAGGATAGAGTATATTGGCTGGAAATCCCTTTTAAAATCGATTGTATTAGTTATTAGCCTATTTTATTTGAGACAAAGTGACCACATTTTGGGGATTTGTTCAGTTAATAGCAGAGCTATAAAATCAAACATGAGAGCAAATTAAAATCATTTTTCTTTTCTTTTCCTTAATTACATCAGAAGTATTGGTGTATTTTGTTCAAAATTTTAAAAGTTTTTTTTATAAGAAAACAAATAACCAGTGATCAGATTGGCTGTTCATATCTCTTCATTGAAGTGACATTTCTTGATAAACTCAATATTCATTTTCTGTCTATTTCTGGTACATGTATTTTAGTTTTGAAAGTATTAATATATACATTTATGCTGTTTTCAATTTAAAGAATAATAGCTTAAGTACTAGTGTTTTGGTGTGATTTGATTCTAAACTTCAAGGTTCAAAGTCCAGATTCCACAGACTAATCCACTTATGACTCATTGTTCTTTATCGTAGGAGTAAATAGTACATTGGAAAATATTGATTTTGTTTGTGTGTAGGATCTAATCAGAGAAAGAAAGTTCATTACTAAAATATTGCATCACATGCCATCTTTGAGAGATCCTGCCCCACCTACATGTAAAAGGGGTTGATACTGAAATTCATGTGATGCAATCGGGCCGCAGAAATGAGAGGGGGGGGGGTGGGCTTCATCCCCCCACTTTTTTTCCAAAACTGTGTACAAAAACATAAAAATTACCATTTGACTGATTTTTTGCATGGTCAGCAAACCTATTTTTGGCTCAGCTGAGTCAGCCCCCCCCCCACTTTCAAACTGTTCCGCAGCCCCTGGGAATGACAGCGGTATCATTCAAATGACAATCATGCATGGTGTGTTGGCTCTAACCCTTGCCTTTCAATCAGAGAGTTGTCGGTTCAATTCCTGCTTCAGGCATTAATTTCCTAAATAGCAAGAAAGTTATTCACATTGGCTTTTTAACATATCCTACATGTAGGTGAGGTGAATGGGTGTCCCATAGGGGTTGCCGTTCTTAATCCATAACATCCGAGGGATTTGTAACTTGAATGCTATAGCACCTACATGTATATGACATCTCAACTATATGAAGAGATAGACATTCATCGATTATATTATGTAATGAATTCACTATACAGGTGTTTACGATTGTCTGAATAACATTCTCTTCATATTAATAGTCTACAGTACTTTGATTCTATGATTGTCACCGTGAATAAGGTCAGAAGCAGTTATATTTCACAAATTGCATGCGCAGAAGATAATAGATCACTGAAATCATGGAAAATCTATGTTCAATTCTTGTTAATCTTTGGTCATCTTAGTTCTACATGTACGTGATTTATTTGTGAAAATGTCTGCATATTTTAATAGAGAGACAATTTTGTGATTGATTGTTTGCCATTTATGCATGTATTAGTATGCATATTCTGAAACAGTATCAGCCAATAAAAATCAAGAACGGGGAAACCATTCCTTTGTAAGTCATCAGATATGCCTCGGTAGTCAGGGTAGTTGCTTTTGTCACAACACCTGTTTGTTCTTGTTAAGATGCACATAACCAGGTGACGGTGATCATCATTGGATCAAAGAAATAATGCTCTCATTAATTGTCCATCTCTTCATAGGTCCATGATGATACCAAGTATTATATGCAGTAGAATATTCATGCAGCCTTGAGCAATATGAATAGACCTATTCTTATCATGTACATGTACTTATACTTTATACTTCAATCATGATTGCAGTAGTCACATGATTTTCATTCTTGCTGCGTTTTACTTTAATCCACAGTACAGTAGATGTACATGACTTGATGATGGTCATGTATATTCTAACCTATACAATAACCTTTACTTTCTTCTGTAGAAGATTGTAGAAACAACTTTGTGAAAGTTTTAATATGAAAATGAGAAATAGGAGAAAGGTAAAAGAATTTGAATTTTGAATAGCAATCAGCAATGTTATTAATTATGATGATGTTCATAATGTTTTATGATATGTAGAATATTCAATTTTATCTAGTAAACAAAGATTATTATTTATTGTGTTTGATATTGTGTGAGAAATATATGATAAGTAATAGATTTGTGTTAATATGAGAAAAGTTTACTTTTATATAGATCCTGGTTAGAAGTGTATTGAAAAGTTAAGTCTATTATTAACTTGATTAATGTGTTGCATGAAATAGTTCAAGCAACCTATGAGCACTGTTTTATTTTGCTAATAAATGCAAATGTGAATAGTGCAGCTTTTATACTGTGCTTTATACACCACCTTAAATTTTGTTGAGTGGTCATGTATTAACATTTTCAAGGAATAAATCCTACTAGGTACCCAACACTACCCATTCACCTCGTCTGTACTACAATATCAATAAATGTCATGCTAAAGGAAATCAATGTCTGGAGTTTCAAACCTACAACCATCTGATTGAAAGATGAGAGTCAAGACCACTCCACCATGATAAGCTCAGAATTATCCTATGTAAAAATGCATCAAACACCTTGATATATACACAAAGTGTATTTTTTCTGAAAGATAATAAGACAGAACAAGGAATACAAACGCCACTGAAATGTTCCATTATTATTTTCATTGTCGTACTACTTAAATGATCTATTTTTATTAATGTGTGCTATGTTTTCCCGACATGTGAAACCACAGGATTGTTCCTGCTATTTATGAAATGGGAACTTTCTTTTTCTCAGTGTTATTTCCTTGTATAAATATTTTTTTTGTTACTTTATAGTATGCTATATTGAATTCTAGATTGCTTTGAACATACTCATGTAAATACAAACAGACTGACAGCTCACTCTGGAAAGAGGAAATACTATAAAGACAAAATGGAATTTATAAAACATTTTCTCATAAATTGTATTTGCAAGGAAATTTCCATGACATATTAGTATTTGTCAGACTTGTTTTGTGTAGCAGTTACATGATATTCACATTGTTTGCGTGCATCATTTGCATGCATATGAATTTTCCTCGTTCATTTTTTTATATAGTTTGGATCAGTTACAGGCCTTGATGTTGGTGTAGAGAGCATGGTATTTGTATGGCAGGCTTAGCTTGGTCAGCCCCTCTTGTTAGGTGACTTAAACGCATTCCTAGTCTAATAAATCATCATAGATTGGATGATTTTAAAGATCTTTGTTGAAAACTTGTGTTTCAATTGATGTTTCTTGATGATAAAACTATCAATAGTGTGATAGATATCCTTTTTGCAACATACACTTTGTACATGTATTTAATCATCATGGAGGAATAGGATTCTTCAACGTAGCCAATGCAAGTGTTAATTTATTGAAATCAAACTAGTGCTATCCCATTGCTCTCAAGCCTATATGTGGATGCCTGTGGGTTGTGTAGGTAATGGATGCCCTGGACTGACTGCACAAAAACGTTGTTTGATAGTGTAAACAATGGCTATGTTAATTACAACCAGTAATGTGGCAGCTGGGTCTCTTGTTACAACAGTGCATTACTTACCGGTACTCATTGAACTTGAGGTAAGTGTTTGACTTCACTATCCGAAAAAATGTGACTGCTAGCTCTCTGTTAGGCTAACACCGTTTCTGTGTGGCCGGTGCTAGTTGTTAATTTCATGGGGGCGCAGAAGTTTAGTTTGATTAATAAGCAAAGAAGGAAGTGACTTACAAAGAAAAGGGTAAATTTGCAGCGCTTGAAATTGATTTGAATGGAATATTTAAATATCAAATTTTAGTGTTAAAGATTTTACTTTGTAGACTCATGGTCAAATAGTAGGTTACTCATCTTTAACTATTCATTTGGTTAGGTTTGATTTTATATGTCTGGTTGTATAATGCCTATGCTCATACATCAATTTTACCCCAAAAAATTCTTTGTGTCTGTAAAGTGATGCTGATTTTTTAAAGAGACATGTCTAATAATGTTTTAGGTACTCTGCAGTGGTAGTAAGTAATAAAAATCTCTGTCATTAAAAAATCCCTTTGTTCACTATGTAATTTAATCTTAACATAGTATTTTTCAACAATGAATATTTGTAAAGGCAGCTGATATAATTAAATTTTAGGTTGTCCCAGTTTGTGAGATGGATGAATGTTTGATATTACTGTTCACTGTGATAAGATTATAGAACCAAGTGTATTGGTTATCAGATGAAGTAATGAAACTGAATATATTACAGAATACACTAATTTTGTACATATGTAAGTTATTTTGCATTTTCAAAATACATGTTTCAAAACGCATATTTGAAAATCTTGAAGAAAGTGCTTTTTTAATGAATTGAGATAAAGGAATATTAATTCTTATGTACGATTGTGTTTTTATTTTTTATGAATGAAATTTTCATCTCTTCAAGAGATAAACATTGATTTGTGTACATCATCTCATTAATGTTTTATGCATACATGTAATGTAGTAGATAGGTGGTCAAACCCTTATTGCACAATAAATCTAAAGGAGGATGTGTATTCTTACAAAAAACTGTTTTGCACCTAGTGCACTTGTTAATAAAATAAAATATTCGACTTTGGGCCGAATGCATTAAAGCATTTCAGTAGCCTTGTGCTTGTACATGCGTAATTACTGGTAAAAAAAATTGTTAAGTCAAGGTTAAATGATCCATAAACCTTTAATTGTAATGGTTCCAATGTGATTTCCATAGTTGAAACCCAAAGGCAAAGAAAGCATTAGCAGCAATGTTGCAATCAAGTCAATGACAGGTTTCAGATCTGAATGGCAAATGCTAGCTCCACCTTTTTCTGTTCTCAACCAGTTTCAAACATCCTAACATGTGCTATAAACTTTTCTTGGAAAAAGTGAGTGTCAAAAGCCAAATATCTTCTCAAATTTGTCACTCATGTATATCTGCAGAAATGATTTTGAAATAGCTTGTTGATGGTTTGAAATGCAACAATCAAAACTAAGAAATAATTCAAGCTTGCATGACCCTACCTTGAAGTAAATCATTGGCAAATGCAAGATTTGTTCCTACCATCCCAATGAAATGGTAGGTTTACTCTCAAAATAGATTGCGTTCAGGGACCAATGCAAAGTTGGAATGAAGTTTTAGAATTCAATCTTATTTGATTGAAACTTGCGATCCAATTTTGGATTGGTCCTTGATCACAATCTATTTGACTTTTAATCTACGGAATTCAAAGAGTTCAACCAATTTTTTGCTAGTCATGTTAATCAATCAATCATTGTCAATTATTTTCATGTTATCGGCCCTACGAGTCTCTAATATCTTTGTATACTTGTACTTGTATCTGGCCTTATAGAGGTACATATAATTATTGCACATGGTACTTTTCATGTTTTATTTTACTAGTTTCTTTTATAAAATGAAAAAATGTCATACTTCTCTTTGTTTCTTCTTGTTTATTCTAAAAAATCTGCATTACATCAAAATATATATGTGACATTATATTCTGCAATAAATCAATTTCTTTGTGAACAAAATGAAGTTATCAATAGTTTTCATTTTGTTGTGTAATGATTTTTTTTTTATTGGAGATAATATTCTGATATTAAGAGAAAATGAATTAAATACAAAGACTTGTATGTATTGTAGTGAGTGGGGGGGGGGGGGGGGTAGAAGAGAATGAGAAATGGGAAAGAAAGATAGAGGAGAATGAGGAGGAGAAAGAAAGAAACAGAAGAGAAAAGAAGAAAACGAACAGATATAAGCAGTCTTGCTTCTTAGGGGTCCTGACAATTAAGAAACTTGTAACCTGTTATATTTTGAATTTGTTGTATCATGTTATTTTTGTAAATATTTTGATGTCTTTTTAATGGTCAATAAATTGAATTGAATTGAAATGAAATTGAATTGAACAAAGTGAAAGAGTATATTATAGAGGAGAAAAAAAAGTGGGAAACGCATAATAGTGTGGAATGTCTAGTGTATTTTGGGCTTTATAATCTAATTTTTTACACTCGTGTGGGAATCTATATATTTTATTCATACAGGAATTATTATTTTTTTTTTTGGGGGGGGATGGGGGCAATATTACACTTGCATTCCGCTCTATCATATTCAATACCCAAGTACATACATCCTGTTTACACTTCGGTACTATATGGATGCGGGGAATGTATCTCATCCATGTATGCAATGGTAAATATTGCCCGGATATATTGTGAAGATGGAGTCGAGTACAATATTTATAAAGAACGAAATAAAAGTATTTTGTTTAAAAAAAACCTCCCACAGTAGTCTTACAAGGTACTTGACAAGAAAAAAAAGAAAGAAGAGATCTCTCGTTCATAAACGGATGTTCATCATATCCTTTCGGAAGCAAGAAAACAAGGATATATTTCATTCAGGGATTTACTTCCTGGTTTATTAAATAAATAGAAATATACTTGTTTACCCTTACTACCAGTATCCTTGAGTCCAGTGGATACAGCTACGGGAAGGAGGTGGATGGCGCGTTGGGTGGAATGAAGATTTCAAATGGATTCATTTTGTTGTCAACTCGACATATATCCAGATTAAGTTAATTTCAGTATGACAACAGTCGGATTAGGATGTAAACGAGAGAATGTGTATTAATAAATGCCAGTGATGTCATGTCACAGAAACTGGTTCGAAATACTATTTGTGAGTGATCTTGTATAAACAAGTGTGGTTTGGTTTCGAGGATCCTCTGAATAAAGATGTAGATATATTTTTTTCAACACGTAATATTCAATTCACTAGAGAATTAGAATCCAAACCTATAGTTTCCTTTTGAATAAGAACTCATACCGTCTCCCAGAATGTAAAGGTTGGCCTACTTTTTTCTATGCAATATAATCCTTATTCTTTGAGGATAAAGAGCAGTCACGTGCTATTGCATAACACTGTAAATATACTTGAAATGTAAAGAAAAGAAAGTCTGCACTATCGATTCTTCACTTGCGTCTGTTAAAGAAGAAACCGTTTTTGTACGGTCTTGTGTATATGCCGAGTTTTGAACGGAGAGCTCGGATATCAATATCTTTACATCCATGTCAACCTGGACGAACTTTTATGAAGAGTTGTCACTTATGTTCCTCCGTGGGTTTATAAAGGAAAAGAAATCGGTAAGCATAAGGCCAATTCTGTCTTCATATGCATTTTAGTTTCTTTTCATTTCATCAGACAATAATGATTATCATGCAACTTCAAAGAAGAAGTACCGATAGGCCTATAGGAACTTAATGTGTAGCTTGTGTGAGACGCTTGTTGATATTTGGGTTCCAGGGGTCAAATTAAAGGTAAAACATGGCCTGGTAAAACCGAACAATCTGAACTTCCTGTAGAGAGCACAGTTCAAAGGTGGAAAAACTTTGTAATTGTTATCATATCAATGAACTATTGCTATATAACTATTACTATAGCTACTGCTATTTTTTTGTGGGAGGGGGGGGGGTACAGAGGTGATGATTTTGTTTTGTTGCCATGTCATTAATTTTATTTAAAGGAATGGTCCGGGCTGAAAATATTTATAGGCCTATCTAAATAAATAGAGTAAAATTCACAGAGCAAAATGCTGAAAATTTCATCAAAATCAGTTGACATATAATAGAGTTATTGAATTCTAAAGTTTATCAATATTTTGTGAAAACAGTTATAAAATTATGCACATCGTCATGAATATTCATTAGGTGACCAAATGATGTCACATCCCCATTTTCCTTTTTTATGTTATTAATATGACATCATTGACCATGTAATGAATAATCAGAAAGACATGCCTAGAACTGTTTTCACAAAATATTGATAAACTTTTCAATAACTTTGCTATTTGTTATCCGATTTTGATTAAATTTTCAGCATTTTGCTCTGTGAATTTACTCTATTTATTGAAATAGAAATCTCTCTAGCCTGGACCATCCATTTAACTATCTGAAAAATAAAAAAACGTTTTTCATATATCATGGGTCAAAGGGGAAAGTACGTCTGAAAAAGAGGTGTCCCATAGGATGAATAATTCTAAAGGGGAATATTTCGATTCCCCTCAAGATCTTGACATAAATCTTTAATGGATTTCATTGTCCTGCAATTTTGAGACTGTTCCACTGTAGAATTTAAGATCCAGGGCCGAATTATGTTATTACCTGTGATGCAAAGTTGCGGCTTTGTAATGTGGGCCCTGTTGCACAAAGAGTTACGATTGATCCGATCAATCACAACTATGAACGGCCAGCAACGTCAACATCTATTATGCATGTTTGTTCAAAATATTTCCTTGCTGTGATGTATTTTCATGCATTCATTGTTTTCTTTAAATTTCACTGCACTTCTTTTGCATTAAAAGGACATTGTGCAATTTTTTCCTAGAAAAAAATTATGACACTGATGGATTTCCATAGAGTTACGATTGATCAGATCAATCGTAACTCTTTGTACAACAAGGCCCTGGTGTATAAAAAAAAACACAAACAGCCTCTCATGGGTATGTATTTTTTGAAAAAAAATCTTTTTAAAAGCATAATCTTAATGCCTAACGATTCGAGCGGCCTAAAATTTACCTCGACATGCTTCAGATGAAATGTTTATATATATATATATATATATATATTTATCAGTGGTGGGTCAGGGGAGCGGGGCAGCCGGCCCGTGCCCCCTTTTTAGAGCCATAATAAAAATTTGTAATGTAAATATACCATTGTAATTCAAGATTGCCCCCCCCCCCCATTGGAAAGTGAGGATCTTTTTGTCTGTCAAATTTTCCGCGGACGAAATTACCTTCAAGTTTAGGTCAAAATCTTAAATTACATATTGCCATTTGGTATATTAATATCAATGCTTTGTTGAGATCGAGACCTATGATGTACGATCCTCCTTCTTCACACTACTTTCGTTTATGTATTTTCCTCGTTTTAGAAATGACCATCCTGGATATAATCAGCAGTGGCTTCAGGAAATGTGGTCTTCAGTTGGTCCTGTTCTTGTACATTGCTGGGATGATCTTGCAGTTTCCTATATGGCAGAATATGATCATCCACCGTCTGTGCCTGGAACGATATGGGGTAGACGTCTGTGACAACCTCTCCAAGAATCCTCAAGCAGAATCCGAAGTTCAAATGGTATCATCACGTCTTTTTACCTTACAATCAATCTTCACTGATATCCCTGGTGCCATCGCTGCTTTGTTGTTGGGATCACTCAGTGACAAGATAGGTAGGAAGCGAGTCATGCTCTTCCCATGTTGCGGTTCTCTTCTCTTGAGTCTCGTCCTACTTCTTCAGTCCATAATACCAGTTGTGTACTTACCTTTGGTCATCCTCAGCTGCTTGATTTTTGGTGTCAGCGGTGGGATCCAGACCTTTATGACTACCGCTGTGAACATCATCACAGACACCACCCCTGTAGAGAAGCGAGCTGTGCGTATAAGTCGCACCATGCCCTTCTTTGGTCTTGGGATGGTCGTCGGTATGCTCTGCTCGGGGATCCTTCCTCAATTTCTGTCCATCACTCAAGTTTACCTTCTTTACACTGCTTCCCAGTTCATTGTCGTTGCTGTCGTTCTTCTTTTCTTTGACGAAACTCTTCCGAAAGTTCAAGATGATGAGCCGAGCAATGGGGGCGACATCAAGGAAAACAATGGCAGTAAAAACAGCTATCTGGGTATTGTTGGTTTGATCAAACTCATATGGAGTAGTGTAACAGCTGGAATCAATGTTCTTACATCAAGAGAGAATCGCCCCTACCGAACTGCTCTCATAGTGTTGTTGGTTGCGGGGATGATTGGTAACGCATCAGCAATGAGTGAGTATAATGACTTACCCGATAATCTATAGCTATCGAGAAAGTTAAAATCATAAAAGAAATATTGCTTGATGGAAATCAAACTTATATTTGTAAAAGGGAGGGGGATATTGCTCCAACCGTTGTACTCGCTATGTCTTTCAATTAAAATACAGTGTGTTTATAATGTTAAAAAACATCGAAGAGTTAAGTTAAATTACAAACATTTCAACAATGCATGGATATGCATATGGGCATATACAGAATAAAATATCATGAAATATATAACATGACTTACCGTAAACATAGCGCTTATCTTAACACTCAATACGAGACATATTGCATTATATTCGTGTATTTTAAGAAGGTAGTAACAGACTGTTTTAAGAGACTGGCCTTTTTACCATAGTTATATTTATGTTTTCTTTTGACTGCAAATTAATTCTAACATATGATGTACCATCTTGTTAGGTAGATGAACTGAATTTTATACATTTTCATGAGTTTTGCAATACATTTAGGCCTATTAAATCACTGAAATTATATTCTCTTTTTTTTTTGCAGTTGAATTCAATTTGATTCTCCTCTATACCAAACGAGCGCCTTTCCTGTGGTCACCCAAAGTATACGGTATCTTTTCTGCCTTCAAAAGCCTTATGGGCATCATCGGCCAGGCCGTAGGTACCGGGATGGTACTAGGTCTCCTTGGCGAACGTTCTCTCAAGAATGATTTCAAGCTATTGCAGTTGGGCTCTATATCCGCCATCTTGGTTACTCTGTTTACAGCCTATGCTTCGTCTACAAAGTTAATGATGTTCGGTAGGTGGCTTTTACTTTCATTGAATAATTGTTTAATTGCTTGTAATTTAGCATGAATGATTAAGGTTTATGAAATTAAATTTAATACATCTCTGAAATATGAGATTAGAGAGTCCTGATCTATGAAATATGAGATTAGAGAGTCCTGGTAATGAAGCAGTTTTTCCAACTGAGATATCTTACCCTACAAGATAAACCAGCAAACAGATATTATAATTAAAATGTATAACAATTAAATCAAGAATGGAATATTAATGAAGAACTTTGTAGGTCCTAAGTTCGCTTTTCATCTTATCAAAGCCCTGTTAACTCAATGATGCCATCATGAGATTTCATAACAAAGAACCATTTAATTAGTCAATCGATGAACAGATTGATCAATCATCGAATTATTTTCTCACTCAATCTATCAATCAATCAATCGATCAGTCAACTAATTACTCATCAAAAAAATCTTCTGAATTCGTATTGATTCAATCAAATATTTTGTGAACTTCATACTTATCCACGGTAGTATTGATTATTTCAAAGTCAATATTTAATTCTGTATATAGTGTGTATACATTCGTGTTACAGTGTTTATATCTGTATAAATTTATAGAATTTTGCTGATTATTTTTTCTCTACTTCTATCATGTTACCCATGTATAAAATTTTGATAGGGGACTACATTTTACAAGCTTTGCTTTTCAGTAGACCCCTCCACTTTTTTCATTTCATTGGTACGTTTCAATCCTACATGTGTTATGTAGTTGATGCATAATTTTATTGTAAAAATCATTAGGAAATGTACTTTGAGGATTTGTGGAATATATCAACAAATACAAAAAATAGATACAAAAAATAATCTGATGTATATGTAACGTATACCTTTTATGCGAAGAATTACATAAAATTATATCATATTGTCATATTATCTTTTTATTATCACGAGCTGTATCAAGAGAGAAACATCTATTCAAGTCACTGTTTTTTCCCTTATAGCTGCCCTATTTGTACTAATTGGTGCACCTTCAAGATCAGCTAATGGTTCAATTGTTTCTCGTATTGTTAGCCCTAGTCAGAAAGGTAAGATAATTTAAAGATGGTTATCAAAGGGCATTTTGTTGATCCGTCTTCTCATTCTAACTTTGCCAAACATCTTGAAAATCGCACTGCTGTTTCACAAAAAGTAACTTTTCACCAGATATATTGATCGCAAACCTGTATTATATTATATATATAATATATATATTATATATAATATATACATTATATAATATATATTATATAATCGCCTCATCTCATTATGTTTCATATTCACAACTCAAGAGCGTTTGGTAGAAGTAAACTCATCACATTATATGTATACAATACATATATGTATGTATATATATATATATATTATATATATATATATATATATATATATATATATATATATATATATATATATATGTATATATATTACACAGCAAAAACTGTGGTGTTAACCGGTGTACATAGAGGACCACACCAGTTATTTTACACCGGTGTTATTGATGTTAGTTTTACACCTAGGTGCTATTACAACACCTATGGTTGTTACATGTACACTCTTTGGTGTAATGTTCAATCTCTAAGGTGTTATTTTCTCAGGGTGTGGTCCTCCACACCAATTGGTGTCAGTTTTAACAGCACAGTTTTTACAGTGTATATTGGTTTTGTTGAAGCTAAATTTCATTTGTTCTTTATATGTACCATATCCACCACCATTTTCACCTCCACCATCGCTACTATCATCATGACCACCACACAAGCGATATAGGCATATTACCTTCAACTCACCAGCATAACCGCAAAACTTCTATTATTATCACAACCATATTGCTTCACATGTCATATCCAGTATCATCACTTTCAAAATTATTATCATCATAATTACCATCATCAACATTTATCATATCATCATTACAATACAATGAACAGCTTGGGAAAATAAAAATAAGCTGATTTTAAATAGTGATCAGAAAGAAACGATATATTAGGATCAAATCAGAAGCTTAGAATACTATACATTTGTGTCTTGCTTTTAATACAGACCTTCCAAAATTGATACTTGGTTTAAGGCAAACAAATTGAAATTAAATACATAAAACTTCCTGTATGTTATTCAAGCGTAAAAACAGAAATAATAATACTTCTTGTATAAGAATATAATATCAACCAACAAATTATATCGATCGTAAATTATACATTTTTTAGGAGTTAAATTGACAATTTGACGTGGAAAAGTATTTTATGTATCAAGCTTTTGGAGCAATTATAGTAGAAAAAGGAAAATTGTTCCTTTTAATATTCCTCTTTAACTGTATAATAGGATGATCTTGACATATCTCAACTACTGTAATATAGTGTTTTGGAAGCTGTGCAAAGGCCTATTAAAATCGAATTTTAATTCTCCAAAAACGAGCAATATACGAATTATGTTTAATTTAATCCTTTGTCACACACTGATCCTGTCTTTTAAAAAAAATCACCCTTTTTAGTATATTAACAATTTCCGATATACATAAGCATTAGATTGTCATCTTCCGATACTTCCGATTTGTTTAGATAATTGTTTTATATATAATAAAAATGTATGTTAATATGCAACCCGTCAATCAAATCTTTTCCATTTACCAACGCTAAATTATAATTTCTCAAGAATTACAATTTCTTATGCAGGACTTAAGTTATGGAACAGGTGATTAATCTAAAGATGAAAATAGTCTTTATTTATATATAATCACTACCATAACTATGTTCTCGTTTACATTTTTAAGGTGCCTTCATGTCCATGGGATCTTTCTTGAACACGCTGACCACGCCCATATTAGGTGGTATCTATAATGGTATCTATGCATCAACAGTCGAGACACGCCCTGGTCTTGTTTTCATATGCATGGCTGTTGTTCATGCATTTGCATTCCTTATTGTCAGGTCAGTATACATTCATAATGCAATCTCTCGGTCTTTTTCAATTGCTTTGATACATCAGTCCTAGGTTACCCATTTTGGTTGTATTCATTCTACCCTTCAAAGACAATGACTAAATATTTCTAATGATTTCAAAAGTGTTCGACCAAATAGGCTAAATAATCATAACTCATATTAATACACATTTTTATGGTTAGAAAGTCATATTTATTCTTCTCATGTACCTTTTCATATTTATATTTTTCACTTTCTTTATTTTTCTTCTCTTCTTCTACGGTTTCTTCTTCTACGTTTTCTTATTTTTTTTTTCATTTTACGCCTTCTTTTCCTTTCACTTTATCATAAAGATAATATTCCTGACTCAGTATAATAAAACGAATAATCATGTTGATTGTCCTATTTGTATTTCTTACAGGTATGTTATTGCAAATGCACCAGAGTCCGAATCTACAAGCGAGAAAACTGACTAACCGCTAAAGTTGCATCACAGTACCTTTGGACTGATGACAAAATAACAAGGTGAAAATAAATTGTGAAAATAGGACATAGATCTAGAATTTTAGTTTATCAATCCAATTGATTCAAAAAGTTTTTTTTTCTAACAAAGTGTGTAATGGTCAAGTGACCTATAGATTAGTGCTCGAGATTAAACTTTTTTATTAGAACACAGCTTGTCCTCATGATCCCGAACCCCTAGCTCAAATTTCCACAATAATTCACCAGTCAGGGTTCTATGTAATGTATATGTCTATAATTAATAAAAATATTAATTCTCCATGAATGAAAATTCAGGAAATTATTTTATCTTAACGTGTATAGGGGAGATCGGGGTTAGTTGAATTGCGGGGTAAGTTGAAACATTGTAATTTTCTTTAACGACTTTGACATAAATTTATGCAATACTGCCTTCAATTTATTGCTATTAATAATACGACACTGTTGTATTATCAATAGCAAAATATTGAGGGCGGTATTGCATAAATTTATTTCAATGGCGTTAAAGAAAATTACAATGTTTCAACTTACCCCGCCTTTCAAGTAACCCCGATCTCCACTACTTGTATAATGTCAAACTTTGAAAGATGTATCACTGGAAATCTGTTAAGTGATTATTTTAACTATGAAAATTTAGAAATTCAACCCTCAAAGGTTTGGTAGTGATATCGTTGTATAATGAATATATTTAATAACTTAATTCGAGTATTTTGTTTCTGAAAATGGCATTATTTTGGACCTGCAGACTTATTATGGACCTGCAGACTTATTAATGTTCTTTATAGATTGTGGTTTTATCAAAATATCAACATATCGCAACAATTAAGGAGGAGTTGCATTGGATTTACAAAATATAACAATCCAATGATAAAACGATCGCAGAGTTAGAAAGCACATGCATAATGTAATATTTACAAATAAAAAGATGAATGCATTCGCTAACCTGACAGATAAAAGAAAAAGAGGATCGAAGTTGGGAAAAAAGAAATGATAATCGAAGTGAGACTTTATTGGCAGAACTATTATTATGTTAATCGTATATTGCGTCAATAAGTAATGCCTTCATGAAACAGTGCACTGTATATAACTTTGTACTTATTATTATGAGATTGGATTTGCATTCCTTTTATCGGTATAGATAGATATTATTGATGGATTTTTTTAAAATTATAGATGAGCTTTTGCTCATTCGCATTATCAGGCTTCTAAATGTGTAGAGCAATAAAACAAACTATCTTCACTCCTTTTAATTCATTTGAGTTCGAGAGTTGTTTTATATTGTAGATATTGTACAGTATTGTAAACAGGTAAAGAATCTGGAATGATACATTCTTGATATTCATGTATAGACTGATTTTGAAGAGGACGATAAATCAGGAATTATGAGCAACGAGAGATGAGTCTTTTTTATATAATATTTTCTAATTGCTCAACAATTGAGAGAGCACCTGTCTCCATTATTTATTTGAACGCAGACATGGCAAAAAGTACTTAAAAGAATAAACCTAAATATATTTCCATAACAACGAATAAGAAGAATATACAAAGCGGACGGATATAAGCCTGAAATTGCGTGTTAATTAGATCATATGATTTAGAAATGAATATATCGAGATTGAATAAAAAAAAGCTGAAATATGAGAAGAAAGGAGAAGACGGAAGAGAAAATGGAAAAATAAAAAATAAAGGAAACGTGAAGAGGAAAATATCGGAATGTTGTTGTTGTTGATGATGATGATGAAGATGATGATGATAATGATGATGGTGATAATGATGATGATGGTGGTGATAATGATGCTGTTTCTGCTGATGGGGATGATGATGGTGATAATAGTGATGATATGATGATGGTGATGAAGTTAATGATGATGATAATACTGATGATATCACAGTATTATACGTCACAATTATATCACTACCAAACGTGAAGAGGAAAATATCGGAATGTTGTTGTTGATGATGATGATGATGAAGATAATAAAGATGATGGTGATGATGATGGTGATAAGGATGATGATGGTGATGATCATGATGATGATGATGGTGATAATGATGATGATGGTGATAATGATGATGATGATGTTAGTGATAATGATGATAATGATGGTGATAATGATGATGTTGGTGATAATGATGATGATAGTGATAATGATGTTGGTGATAATGATGGTGATAATGATGATGATGTTGGTGATAATGATGATGATAGTGATAATGATGATGATGTTGGTGATAATGATGATAATGATGGTGATAATGATGATGATGTTGGTGATAATGATGATAATGATGGTGATAATGATGATGATGTTGGTGATAATGATGATGATAGTGATAATGATGATGATGTTGATGATAATGATGATAATGATGGTGATAATGATGATGATGTTGGTGATAATGATGATAATGATGGTGATGATGATGATGATGGTGATGATGATATGATGATGATGATGATGATAATGATGCTGCTGCTGATGGTGATGATGATGATGGTGATAATGGTGATATGATGATGATGATAGTGATGAAGTTAATGATGATGATAATACTGATGATATCACAGTATTATACGTCACAATTATATCACTACCAAACGTGAAGAGGAAAATATCGGAATGTTGTTGTTGATGATGATGATGATGAAGATAATAAAGATGATGGTGATGATGATGGTGATAAGGATGATGATGGTGATGATCATGATGATGATGATGGTGATAATGATGATGATGGTGATAATGATGATGATGTTAGTGATAATGATGATAATGATGGTGATAATGATGATGTTGGTGATAATGATGATGATAGTGATAATGATGTTGGTGATAATGATGGTGATAATGATGATGATGTTGGTGATAATGATGATGATAGTGATAATGATGATGATGTTGGTGATAATGATGATAATGATGGTGATAATGATGATGATGTTGGTGATAATGATGATAATGATGGTGATAATGATGATGATGTTGGTGATAATGATGATGATGTTGGTGATAATGATGATGATAGTGATAATGATGATGATGTTGGTGATAATGATGATAATGATGGTGATAATGATGATGATGTTGGTGATAATGATGATAATGATGGTGATAATGATGATGGTGGTGATGATGATATGATGGTGATGATGATGATGATGATAATGATGCTGCTGCTGATGGTGATGATAATGATGGTGATAATGGTGATATGATGATGATGATAGTGATGAAGTTAATGATGATGCTAATACTGATGATATCATACAGTATTATACGTCACAATTATATCACTACCAAACAAGAACATTGCTTTGTCCATAGTATACAGGGAAGGAAACAGTATAAAATAGCAAAACGGATACAAAAATTGGTTCATTTCCTCTGACATTTACTCTTCCACCTAAAATGACCTAGGTCTATCTCAAAGTTTCTAATGTTACTATTTACTAAGTGAGGGGCAATAAATCGCTGTTAATTAAATACTGGGAGTAACATTCTATTTGAATGATTGGACACATTTTTACTAACTTATGTGTGAAAAAATGAAACAAATAGTAAAAAAAATCAAACATAAGAGAGCTCTAATATTGAAACCCCGGGGAAGGGGAGCAGTCAAATGTATTGCTGTATACATGCGTGACCAAATTATTTCCAAACACCCCCTAAACGATTTTTTTTCTGTGTTTGCAAAATAACCCTCTAAACAAGTTTTTCGCGGCCTTTTTTTGTTTACACAATTTGGTCCCTAAACAAGTTGTCGCCAGAGTATGACCTAGTACAAAAATCTTTGGGAAAAAACATACCCTAAACACGTTTGGTTAGTCTTTGAAAACAATGCTTTGGAAAAAATACATACCTTAAATACGTTTGAACCCGCGATTGACCATTGATTGACCAGTCTTTCAAAACCACCCTTTTTCTTGAAAATCGGTGAGTTTGATACTTTTAACCAGTGCACGCGCTGCCCGCGTCCAAAACTAAAAAAATACCCCTTTAAACGCTTTTTTTTTTGGGGGGGGTCACGCATGTGTACAGCAATATATTTGACTGCCCCCCCCCGGGTTGCAACCCGTCTGTAAATATAAAAAACTTGCTTCGTATTATCATGCTTATATCTTACCTATATGTAAAAGAAAAAGCAGAAAATAAAGCCTGATGAAAGTCCCATGATGGACAAACTTCATTTATTCACCCCTTTCCAAATCTGGTCAATGGTCAGTCGCGGTGTCAAACGTATTTAGGGTATGTTTTTTCAAAGCTTTTTTTTTTTTAAAGAATAGCCAAAGGTGTTTAGGGTATGTTTTTCCCAAATGCTTTTTCTCCTGGGTCATATTCTGGTGACTTGCTTAGGGGCCAAAATATGTAAAGCCAGAGAAAAACTTGTTTTGGGGGTTATTTTTGCACACAGAGAAAAACTCGTTTAGGGGTTTGGAAATAATTTGGTCACGCAGGTGTTCAGCAAAAGATTTGACTGCCCCCCCCCCCGGGTTGCTAGCGCAAAGGGCAAGAAGACTTTAAGATATAGTGACCCGACAAGACCGTTTGCTATTTGCCAACCTCCTCTCATGTTCTTAACTTTTATTCCTCGTTATATATTCCTTTCCCGTTCGTTTTCATCGCTTATTTACATTCTCCTTTTCCCTTCACCCCGCCCACCCCCCCCCCCCCTTTCTCTCTGTTTGTTTCGCTGCCATTTTGAAGCAGCGGCCATTTGGCTCCAGACTCCTTCCTTTTGTAAAATCAATTCCCCTTTCACTATTTATTTTCCTGGAGTGTGAATGGCAGTCTTTCTTCCTCGTCTTTCCAATATCCTTTCTCTTTTTACTTGGGGGGGGGGGGTGAGGAGGTCTCTTCGCCATCTGGATTCGTGCCTATATTTAAGGCAAGGTCCTTTCCCACCAGACTTCGTTTCTTCTTATTTTTATCTTCCATTCTTTGGTAGAAGAAATTTTAGGATGGAAAGTCGTTTATTTTTTATAACCCGCCCTTCGTGGCTAGAGGCTATCTTTTTTCACCCCCTCACATTACTCTCTCTTCGCTGATATATTTCCCTTCCTTCCCCCCGCTTTTAATCTTTTCCTTTTCTCTCTTTCCTACCTTTCTAATCTTCTCTTACTTACAATCTCCTTTTTTAAAACATTTTGTTTCTTTCCCACTCTCCTTTTCTTTCATGTTCTTTTCTCTTTCCACTCACACTTTCCTTTCTAACCTTCTTTTTTTTTGGGGGGGGGAGGGGGGGGGGTGTGAGGGAGTCCCCCCCATGCCTGCCTCCTGATTACCTAAGCATAATATTAACAGATACCAGCTAAAACTGGTACATGTATGTTATTAGGGAGATATTTTAGGTGCAATTTTTTTTAACACTCCATATAATAGGCCTTTTGTGCATACACAAACTGTTTCTAATGACATATGTTGAGATGGCCTGAAATTGGAACTTGGTCAAAATAAGATTTCATGGTGACAAATCAGACTCATTCTAACACAACATACTCGAGCATCAATTGCTCTTGATTTGGTTCCGGCATGGTGTTCAGCTTACAAAAATAATTTGGGTAAATGGAGAATAAAATCCTGGAGAAATTATTACCAGCACTCCATATATTTGTTCAATAACTTATTCCCTATATATATCTCCAGGTGCAACTTGTCTGTTTTTCCTCTGCTCAAGATAATATTGAGTTCACAAAAAGGCAGGTGGCATCTTAGAGACAATAGAGAAAACATTTTTTTTCGTCCAAAATAAATCAAGGTTTACAACTAACATTTAATTTTGAAGTCACATTACAAAATTAAGACTTTACAAACTTTTTCATTTTGTGACAGATTTTGAAGAACTAAAATGAATGTTTCTATTTAAAAAAATGTTTCCCCTGGGTTTTATTCTCCTGGTAATTAATTCAATGCAATTAATTCATGAAGCAATCATTACAAAAGCGCATTCAGCTCCCGATACCAACAATACCTGCCCAGGACGTAGCTCTACTGAATATGAAGGGGTGCAACTGCACATCAGTAGGGAATTTTAGATCTCACATCAAGATAATGGGTGAAGCACCATGAAACACTGACAATGTTCATGTATGGTTTACCGTTCATATCTCTAAAGACAATGCTGTCCAATAAATCGCCAATTCAAGGGATTTTCATGTATTATGTGCGTGCACAGTGGTCAAACTTATTGATCATTTTACCCTGCGCAATAAAAAAAAAATTGGATCTCAATAAACGCTATAGACTTTCTGCACCCCTCAATAATTGAGTAGAGTACCCTGGTATAAGTTGATCTTCCCTGATCGGGGGGAATGTTACTCAGGAGACTAAATGCGCTCATTAATTCAGTTTGAATTACAGAGGTGACTCTATGTAGAGGCATACATCATACACTCTGAGCTAACAATGGTTGATTGGTTTGTTCATGAGTCTTTATTGAACATAGAGTACATATATGGCATGGCGGCATAGTGTTGAGAGACAAGATTGTGTTGAGAGACAAATTGAGAGCTCCTGGTCTGATGGCTCCTAGTCAGGTGTTACGATCAATGTTTGAGAGGAGTGTCGTATGTGTGTTGATGATAGGCTGGAAGTGGGTGCTTATTTACCAGGGAGGAGGATTCCATCGTACTGTGAGGTGGTGAAAAAGAACAAAGTAAAAGATATTGTGGACATTGTATCCTCAGAAATAACTATTACAAAACTTTTTTTTTTAATTGCCAGTTTCTCATGCAGTAATTAAAGACAAATTTAAGTACAGTAGGTGCACTGAGCAATAATTTCAAAAGTGAATTGTCATATTATACAGAGCATCCCAGAATAAACGAAACCAAGTATCAATCAGTTATCATAACTTGACTACAAAATCACTGTATAGCTCACAGCCCCTCTTTCATCTGGTATACCTTGGATGATTATCCATTCATGCACGAGTAAAAACAATTTGAAGAACAGAAACAAAAGAGTCACTTGGCAGTTGAAAAAAAGTTCATTATCTGCTCTTTAATATGATATCTCAAAGAAAGAAACAACCAAGGAGTTATGAAGTTATGTTTCTTCAAAATAATGCTTTCATTTATATAATTTGATTCAACAAATGCACTTTCAAGGTTTGCCTACCATAGCTTTCATGTCGTTTAAAAAAGATTTTTTGCATGGCCAAATATCCACCCCCCCCCCCCACAAAAAAATGTTAAGTCTACCAGTTAGCCTGTAAAACACCACTGACTAATATTGGGAAAATTCAATTATGATTTAAAGAAACAAACCAGTGATATTTCATGTTCATTTTCTTTGATTCAGGTATCATATGAAAGAGATATTGGCCTTTCTAGAAACAAGGTTTTCTTTTTGTGTCAAGTAGCTTGTTCGGGTATGCTCTATATAAAATTGTATTTGCTCACTCTTGCATGAATGGATAATTCAAAGTATAGCTAGTGAAAGGGGAGACTCTGAGCCTAACAATGACTGGTTATTTGTCAATAGATTATACAGTGCATCCCAGAATAAACGAAACCGAGATTTAGCGATCATTTATCACAACTTAATCATAAATAGAATAGACAAATGACCTACCAATTTAAAGCTTAGAATCTCCTCTTTCATCTGATATTACTTAGGTTATTTCTTATTCACGCAGGAGTGAGCAAAAACAATTTGAAGAAAGGATATCAAAAACTCATTTGGCGTGGGGTATCTGGGTTTCAAAAAAAAAACCATATTTCTGAAAAGTTCAATATCTCCTCTTTAATTTGGTACCTCAATTGCAGAAAATGGTCAGGAAATAAAAAAGTTCTGGTCATTTGAAATAAGGCTTGTATTTCCATAATTTCATGAGATAAACGTGTTTTCACCGGTTTCGCAGAGAAGCTTTCGCATGGTGAACAAAAGATTTAATGCATGGCTGATCGTCATCAAAACGGAGTGTCGAGTGAGTTTGAAAGCCAGCCTGGAGAACCTTTTCATTTTATGAAATTATTGAAATTCAAGCCTTATTTCAAATGACCAGAACTTTATTTCTTGACCATTTTCTGTAATTTAGGTATCAAATTAAAGAGATATTGAACTTTTCAGAAATATGGTTTTCTTTTTGAAACCCAGATACCCCCCGCCAAATGAGTTTTTGATATCCTTTTTTCAAATTGTATTTGCTCACTCATGCATGAATGTGAAATAATCTAAGTAATATCAGATGAAAGAGGAGACTCTAAGCTTTAAATTGATAGGTCATTTGTCTATTTTATTTATGATTAAGTAATGATAAATGATCGCTAAATCTCGGTTTCGTTTTTTCTGGGACGCACTGTATAAATAAAGCATCAATTCTGAATGATTGTACATGTAAAGTGTTACTAAGTTTAAAACCTAACCAAACAATGAAATAATGAAAATTGGCTGGAAACAGATTAAGGCTAACATGCTGTGGAAAATAAAATGAGCAGAAATGGAATGTTAAATTGGAGAAAATCCATTTCTAATTTGATGTTATCATTCACCCAACAAACACACTACAGGGTACTTACTTTCTGCTGGAACCATTTCATGGCTTCCTCCTTGTTGACACGGTGAGTGCAGCCAACACGTCCTTTCCTGCGCCTCTTGTGGCCCACGCTGAACCCAGGTCGCCCTAGGACAACGTAGAAGTCCATGCCATAGATTCCAATGCTGGGGTCATACTTGATTCCAAGATCGATATGTTCCTGGATACCAAAGCCAAAGTTGCCGGTGTCAGAGAAGTTGCCCTTGCGCAATTCATACTCCCTGACCTAGAATAGATAGAACAAGATTGTATTAGGACATGAAAGATTTATGCTTGGTGAGATCTCATAGGAAAGTTTTACTTGACTATCAAAGGACTGAACAAATATATATCACAGCCTTGCATGTAACAAAATCAGCTCAAGTTGATTCTAATAAAAACATTTTTTTTTAAAGTGCTGTAATAAATCAAAATACAAGAGAAACTGTTACATCATAGGCTCTCTCATGCAAATTCTACTGACATTTTGTAAAAATTTTCATATCAGATTATCATGAACTTTTCTGATTTATGCTAATTCTATTTTTCTTAATGTACGCAATTTATGGACTTCCTTCTTTAACATACCATACAGAAAAATATGCATATTGAAATATATGATGTTCAAATCTGCTAGCATCCAAGTAATATGAAATTGTCAATTCATGACAGAACATTTTGTGAATTTCTAGAACAGAATGTACAGTAACATTAGTTAGGTTCATGATAATAATGTATGTGATCCGTTTTCTGTACCTTCAATCCCTTCTCCAGGATTTCTTCAGCCTTTGGACCACGAACGGTGCAATGGACAGCGATCTTTTCATTCCTACGGATACCAAATGATCGCACAGTGTAACGAGCTGTATGGACAGATAAAACTCAAGAATAAATGATAGTAGAAGTGCACAGGAAAGTAATATATAGCATGCATGTACAGCATTTATAAAAATTCTACTGCATCCATTAACAACTCAAACTTTTATTTCATACAGATGGCATTCTGTGATATCCATGATTTATGAAGTGACGGATAGTACAAATGAACATTGACTTCTCTTTATGAATCAAAATTGCATGTTTATCCTCACATGGTCACTTCATGAAACGAGGTTCAATAAACAGTATTTTGGAAGATGAATTATTACAATTTAATTTGTACCTCAAATCAATATTGATCTAAAGTTACAAAACCTGCAAAAAATCAGTGCAATGTTTTTGTTATGAGTGAGGTATAATTTATTACGTATTAATATCCGTATGCAATTAAATTATTGGAGGGGAAGTGGGGGGGGGGGGACCTGACCCTGCTAAAAGATTTTTAATAAAATTTTCTTTCATAGCCACCTCACCCACCCCCCCCCCCCAAAAAAAAAATCCCACTTCCATGACCCTTATCATTCCCAGGAAGTACAAAGACTATTGATTAAATCTTAGAATGTATCTCTGAACTAGTACCATAGCAATCATGAGGGGGAAGGAAAGCCATGGGTTGCAAAGCAGAGATGATATTATTTGCACAATATTCTGGTTTTTGGCAGTGGAATAGAAAAAATCCTCCTACCATATCACAGAAGTGCAAGTGAAAAAAAAAAAGAAAAAAAATGTGTAAAATGTACATTTCAAAAAATCTACTTGGATAGATGTAGAAAAATGACAAGCCAAAAATCGTACATTTACATGTACTGTATTATGGGTCATACACTGTAATGTATAGTGTGCTTAGCAGTTTTAATTGATGAGACCATCCAGATAAAGTACATGTGTGTCTGACTCATGTGAACATAATCATTTTGATAAATTGCCACTAATATCATTCATTTGTTGGTTAAAAATTAACAGACCCATGAACCAAAAACTTATTAAATCTGCAATGAAAAGCTTGTACATCTGAAGATTCATTACAAAAACTTAAATTCATTGTCAGATAAAATGAAGCACAAAATACATGTTACGTGAATGATTTTTGACCCCTAGATGACCTTTGACCTTATTGTTCTCCCAAACACATGTGTGGTATTATCAATGACTATTTGTACCAAGTGTAAACTCAATTGATGCAGAAATAATGCAATGAGACCAATCTGGAAAAAAAACTTGACCTTTTGACCCCTTGATTACCTTTGAATACACCATCCTCAGCAACACACAGAGATTGATATTTGAAATAAAGAATACTGGGGTTCCTAAATGGCCCTAGACGAAAAGAACACTGGGCTAAATTACCCTATTCTTACAATATACAGGCAGATCATTTACTTTTTATGGAGGATACATAATATCTTATGAAGAATGCCTAAGATTATTTGAAATAACTTGCTTCCTTTTGCTAACCATGGGAGAATTGCATTTACCTTTGGAGAAGACTGGGGACTGTCCAGTCAGGGCTTCCAAAACCTTTGCAGCACGGGTGAGTCTATCACCACTCTCTCCAACGCAGATGTTGAGGCAGAGCTTGCGGATTCGCAGCTCACGCATCACATTCTTCTTCTCCTTGTCTTTTTCGCCTTTGTCCTGTGGATAATAGGTTTGAAACAAGAATTGTCTAAATCACAATGTGATTGAATTAAAAATCTTTAGCAACAGCAGGTGTAATTTACATGCCCAGAACTATTAGCCCCCCCCAAAAAAAATGTGATGTTGTCCTCATCTGACTGACCATAAACAGGGTAGCATTTTTTTTTTAAGAACAATTTAAGGCAATGGTTTTGTAAGAAAGTCAGTCAGTCTCTAATTTCTGGTCTGTTCGTCAAGACATGATTTGTCTTGTGGAGTGTTGAAAGAAACTTGCAATCAATTGCAAGTCAATTTTGGGTATCAAAATCCATCATATAATACCAGGATGCTACATAACTTTTTAGAAGCACTTGCCCAGTCGGGCAAGAAAATTTTTAAATAGTTGGAATATACTTGCCCAAAAATCTATTTCACTTTCCCCAAACATCCTTGGAAAAAAAGTTTTTCCTCTTCAAAAGAAAGTTTTGTGGTTTTATAAACCATTGACATTTTTCTCTCTTTTTGACATTAACTGATCTACCTTGTTACTGCATTTCTTTTTCCAAAGTGATTTTATCTTTCCTGCCATGACCGAAATTAGGGTCAATATCATATCGACCCTAATTTTGGTCATTCTACAGTGAGAATTTGCTTGCCCGATTCGGGCAAGTAGTTTTGGTCTTTACGTCATAACACTTGCCCGACTCTAACTCTTACTTGCCCCAGGCAAATGCTTATGTAGCACCCTGTAATATTCAAGTCTTGCTTAAAATTAAAAATTCGCCATTAATTGCTGGTCTGCTTCTTGTATCAATAGCTTTAACTTGATATGCTCTAGCCTGCTCTAGACCTAGTTAAAATTGTTCGATCAACTTCTAAATTTGCAATTTATAGCAATATTGTCTTGCAACACACCTTTACATGTAGTTATGGATATCCTTGTTTACTGGGATGATTTTTGGAACAGACACCTCTAGGCCTACTGAAAATAAACAAGTCTACACCCCACTGATGTCAGGCCTAACTTACAATTGGCAACTGTGGCATTGTCATAATTTTCTTGATCTAATGTAAGGTCCTGACATTTTAATGATAAACGGCTTGCTATGACATGATAAGCCATGTTTCTTCCCTTCAAGAAATTATCGACTCAAATTTTATTCTTAATGAGATATTTAACTTAAAAAATCATGCGCAACTAGGATTTTCAACAAATCAACAGCGCGCATTTGCGACTGATTTTCTTCACTTGCATTTAAACGCAACTCTTTCTGCAATGGACCCCAGGACTCATCCATGTAATATTAGGCAGCGGGCACTCTCCAAAATGGGGTAGAATGGGGTCGCAATAGCACCCCAAATAAAAAGGGGAAAAAAATCAACCTTGATTATATGGATGAAAGTCTTTCGTGACACAGAATCCTGACATCGAGGCATTGGACCCTCAAAAAAGGAAAAGTGCCGTATGTTCGTTCTCCTTCTTTCAGATTGGAAACAAAATGGACGATCGATAACGAGAATGAACGGGACATGGTCTAACTTCCTTTTTTTTGAGGGTCCAGTTTGTGCCTCGATGTCAGGATTCTGTGTCACGATACTCGATAGACCTTCATCCATATAATTGAGGCAAGTGCCTAATTTATTTTCCCCCTTTTATTTGGAGTGCTATTGCGACCCCATTCAGTAAAGGCGCACGGCCAATAAGGAGACTGCCTCCCATGTGGGAGATTATCTCCAATATCACAGACTTTTGTAAAGAATTTGGGTATCCAATTTCCTTTGTTTACACTTGCTGCAGAAGGATTACCTTGTCGGCAAACAAAAATGTATTAAGCAGATTCCTCATCAAAAATTACCCCTTTTCACCATTTACTTTAAAAATTCACTATATTTGTTTTGATAAGGATATTTGTTGACATTCATATTGACATACAAAACAAATGGGCTTCTGACCCTAGTGACAAAAAAAATTTTGGCTGGAAAAATTATGGTTTTGTTGGCATTTCTTTTGTTCTTTTGCAAAGCAAGTCTCTAATATGGGAGATTATCTCCCACATTGGAGTCTCCCATATTGGCCGTGCGCCTCTACTGACTGATTTTCTACCCCATTTTGGAGAGTAGGGGAGACCAGGGCTAGTTGTAACATGGGATAAGTTGAAACATTGTAATTTTCTTTAAAGCCTGTAAAATAAATTTATGCAATACTGTCCTCAATTTTTAGCAATAATAATTCAACACTGTTGTATAATACTAGCAATAAATTGAGGGCAGTATTGCATAAATTTATTTTACAGGCTTTAAGAAAATTACAATGTTTCAACTTACCCCATGTTCCAACTAACCCCGGTCTCCCCTACCCACGACTGCCAATTACACGAATGAGTTTAATCCTGGGCTCCTGCCCGCTTCGTGGGCCAGAGATTCCTGGGTTAATGCAATAACGGTGACACTGACAAGAGAGTTTGAACATTGATTGCCATTGCCTTGTTCTTGAATAAATGAATGGCCGCACGGCACATAATATAAATGAATATGAATTAAGACTAAGAGTTAGACCCTTTGTGGCTTGTTCAGTTACTACCGTATTCAACTCAAGGGCCATTGCAGTCAGTAGAGGCGCTGGTCCAAAAATTGGGATTGTCCCAGAAAACAAGGATAGTCATAGTCATAAACCAAGACAAATTAGGGCCTATGTCTTGATAAATTGAGACTGTCATTGTTTATCAGTAGAGGCGCACGGCCAATATTGGAGACTGTCTCCAATGTGGGAGATTATCTCCAATATCAGAGACTTTTATAAAGAATTTGGGTATCCAATTTCAGAGACAGTTTCCAGTTTTGGAGACTAATTTCCTTTGTTTACATTTGCGGCAAAAGGATTACCTTGGCGGCAAATAAAAATGTGATAAGCAGATTCCTCATGAAAATTTACACCTTTTCACCGTCTACTTTAAAAATTCACCGTCTACTTTTGTTTTGATAAGGATTTTTGTTGTCATCCACACACAAAACAAATGGGCTTCTGACCTCAGTGAGACAAACTTTTGGGTGGAAAAAATTGTGCTTTTGTTGGTGTTGTTTCTTTTGTCCTTTTGCAAAGCAAGTCTCCAATGTGGGAGATTGTCTCCCCTATTGGAAAGAGTCTCCCATATTGGCCGTGCGCCTCTAGTGTTTATGGGGACGTTTTTTCTTCACTTCTCCCTACTACGGGACAAAGACAGCAATTAGGGGAACTGAGAGTGCTAAAAATAGATTCAGTGACCTCAATTTCCCCCAGTTCACCGTTTATTTATTATGACTTGCTGTCTTCCAATAATCTTGTTATGAAACCCGATATGTTTACATTGACTAGCACTCTTGTCATGATTGGTGTCGGCACTCAACAGGTGAATGAACTTTCCTAGATTTCTTGTGTGAAGAAATCCTTATAAACTGAGACAGTCCCTGTAACTGGGACGATCCCAATTTTCTGACCAGCGCGTCTAGTACTACTGGCAGTGCAGTGTTCCACTTACACATCTACGACTCGAGTCTATTCCTGAAATCCTGCCCTTTTGCCAAAAACGGGGGAACCAGTTGTATGTTGATGATTTATCAATAAAAACATTTAAAAAAGACGGGGGACCCTTAGTAATTGTGAAAGCCCTCTTCAATCGACGACCCACCATACACACATTTCACACTCATTCTCAGTCACATTCCTACAATACACACGTCTTCCGTACGCTCAATACCGATTCGATCTCGATCAACTCGTAGCTAGTTTAGATGTTTGAAACCTGTCGTTGCTAGGTTTAAAGAGTGATAAATATTAGGTGAAATTTATCATACTATTACACTATCTTTCAAATATACTGCATTCATTGCCAAATTTCATGTCTGAAAAGAGGGATGAAGAGGATTTAAATTCCCATTTATCCATAAGCTACTTGCTCACCGCCATGTTTGATAGAAAGAGAAAGAGGTTAAAATAAAATGATATTTGTTTACTTTTGGCCTCAAGATAGTCGAAAATTATTATATTTTAAAAATTAAAAAAAAAATAAAAATGTATTTTTATAATACAATTTGGTGAATTACAATTCAAAATATTTTAAAAATCGAATACAATTAATCGAATTGAACCGTAGCTTTAGTTGTAATGATAGAGCCTGAAAAAAGGACCATAGCAACATTTGTTGGTTCGTTCGCGACTGTTATCCGGCCGTACCGCTGTTAATCATCTCATTTTAGGCCCCTAAATTAAATGTAAAATGAGTTCTCACGAGGAAGAGGAGGATACTGGTCCATCTGTAGATTCTACTGATCCTGAAGAACGTATAGCTGCGAGAAGGCTAAGGATATCAAAAAGAATTGAAGCAGCCAGAAGGTAGATAAGACCCGACTTATTCATGTTTTCTGACTTTGTCAATTGTGGGCGGTACTTGTACGGTACCGGTATTGGTAAGCTGCGCTCCCCCGAGTCCCCCCGGCTGGATTATTCTGCGTACGGGGTAACCCTGAAAGCTCCGGCTCGCGAAGCGGGCCGAAGCTCAGGCCGCCTCAGCCTAGGCTCAGGCGAAATAAATTGGGGAAACAAAAATTATGCAATTCTTACCTCGATGGATGAAAAATTTAGGGGCCAAAAATAAAGCCGGCAAATTAGTTTGAGGGTGTTTTTGCTGGACTGACACAGCTACAGTCGGTGTCAGAGAAAAACTCGTTTAGGTAGATATGTTGCAAAAAAAAATAAATCTCAGAAATAAATAAATCTTCATGGCATCATTTAGAGCTCATCAAGACCTTTAATTTAACACCTCATTTATCTCAATGACAATAGCCCCAGATTGGCCAGAAATAAGAAAGTTATTGCAGTTTTAAGGTCATATAAATCGCCTAGCCTACTGATATTCAATTCTTATGTAGGCCTAGGCATATTCCTTTGTTTTTTAAGCCAAAAGTTGTGATCTTAACTGGGACCAAGGTCGGGACCAAGGTGCACTAATAGAAAACAGCAATGCGCATGCATTTGCATATGGAAGTCCCCCAAAACACTCCCAAAAATAACAGACGCCGCCGAAACAGGGACATAAAAAACATCTTTAGCCTCAGTAGATTTCATTCAAATTTCACCACAATATATTTTAAATGTTGCTCTATCGGGATGAATACAATTTAGAATGGGATGATACCTGTAAATGTGAATAGCAAGTGGTTGAAAGCGAGGCCAAAGTTCCAGTAGCACACAGAGTCGCAAGATCACCAAGTGAGAATTTTTTTCAAGTCTATACAGCTGCCATAAACATTCAACTACGTAAAAACAACGATGCCATGGGGAATAACCTTTCCTTGCACAAGCAAAAACAATACAAAGCAATGCCCCCACAGTCGCCCTGCAATTCTAGCCAGCACACTCAATGCCTCATTCAGAATGCACCTAGAGGGCGCTTTTGCAACATACCTAGTTTAGGGGATGTTTGGAAATGATTTGTCCACGCGTGTGTTCAGCAACACATTTGACTGCCCCCGGTGCTTTTTTACAATATCAGCTTCCAATTGGACCCCTCTTCGCATGTGAAATATTTTGGTCACTTGGTATCGTATTACCGGTACCGAACGTGTGTTTTCTGTGGGATAAGTTGAGAAAATTACAAAAACAGTGACAATAATTTTTTATTCAATATTTTATTATTTTGTGAAAATAAAGACTTTGAAAATGTGTTTTTTTACCATTTTTCATCATCTTTCTATTCAAGTTCCTTTTGGAAGGATGTTGCAAAGTTTTGAGCGTATGAAATTAGTTTCTGATGCGTATATTGCGCGTGTTCGATAACACTTGACTATAACCCCTGTACAAGTAAAGAGGGGTGGAATGATATTATTTATCCACCACTAAAAGATAATCCTGTCTGAATTTTTTTTCAGGGAGAAACTTGGTGAGGACCCTGGTGCAAAGAAAAAGGAGGACAAAGAAGAAGCTAGCAAGAGTAGAAAGCAAATTGAGGAAAGCAGACAGGTACCGTATATTCACTTCACACCATTTCTAGAGTGCAGTCTTGTCCTATACTAGTATAGTCAAATGTAACCCTCTCACAGGTTGAACTAATTGACCAAGAAGACATTGGTATGTTTATTTTATCATTTGAACAGATACCTTTGCAACGATAACACTCTCAGTGCGTGTACATGTGATGTGATCACACCAATATAGAAAAAAGGATAACAGCAATATAGAAAGCAATAAAACAACATAAAAAGGCAGTATAAAACTAAAAAGGGCAAGTACCGGTAAGAAATATAAAAATGAAGAATTGGAAATCTTTTGTGAGACAAGAGATGTTCTTGGTATTGTGAGTTGTGGTCTATTTTAATTGTGATAATATTTTTTTACTACCATATGCTCATAATTAAAAAAGTTTGATAAGATGACTATGTCTTTTGAATTCTTGGGGATGTTCATTTACATGTATTTTCCAAGAATGGATATAACAAGAGAAAACCCATTAAAAAAGCAGAATAGTTCAATACAATTTTTTGTTTTTATACTGAATAGAGGTTAACTAAACTTCAAAGCCATGGAAGTGAGTTGGTTACCAATGTTCGGGTTGCTGCAGATTCCCGGGAAGCACAAAGAAGAGCAGAAGAAGAGGAGACGCAGAGGCAACGGTATTTTGATTTATTCTTTATTCATGTATTCTGATGTTGTAATTAGAATAATTCAAAAGAGAAGTTAAAAGGGTGAATTGAGCTTTTTGATGAACCCTTACAATATTGTGAATCTAGTAAACATATAAATCTTGCTGCATAATGTCAGTTAATATTACCTGTATTGTTACAGCATAGTAATATAGTAACTTACAATAATAAGTAACAATTCATATCTAAAACAGGGTAAGACATGAAATATCCAAATAATACAAAAACATGGTAACATTATTGAAGGACTTTAATAGTAAAACAAATAGTATATAATAAATAAATTGGCCTATATTACAACTATAACATTAGCAAATATATAAACAACAGAAAAACAAGTAGGAATTGACAGTTGTGAACTGTCATGAACAATTATATATATGTAAAATATTATAATGTAAATTACATATATAATCTAAGTTCAGGGATTGGATGATAATGACATACATGTATTACATAATTTAGATCTTTTGTATAGAAACTTGAATACATCTAGGGATTGAAGATTTTGGAAATTTGTGGGTAATTTGTCATATGTCCTTACAATCACCTAAAATAAAAGCAATACTGGTACTTCCCCAGTGAGTGTAAAAATGCCCACATTATTAATAGATGCATTGATTAATTGGGTAGCAAATAATTATCATGTATCATGATTTTTCAGAGATGAAAAGCTTGAAGCGGAGGCAAAGGCTGGAATGGAAAGGTTTGAGGAGATCACAAAGCGCTGGGAACAAGCCAATGGAAGAGACATACCACAAGAGCTTCATGATATTTTGATGCAACAGAAGGCTCTTTGTGATGCAATGATTGATGAGAAGAACAAACTCATCAATGATTTTCAAATGGTAATCATTCTTTGCATGATTGTAACTGCTATAGAAACAGGACTCGGCAGCCAATGAAGATCAAGAATTCCATGGCTGTTATCTTAATGGCATAGTTATCTCCAAAATACAAATATATTTGATCTCATGTCATTTATTTAAACAGCAAAATAAACACAGTTCGTTCAACTTCTTAAAAATCATTATGAAAAATACAATTGAAATTATATTGAAATGTAGCATTACACTGCAAGTAGTTGAATAATTATAACTCTAAATGATCATGTAGCTTAAATGCTGTATCAGTTGGCTCTAAATGATCATGTGGCTTAAATGCTGTATCAGTTGACTCTTTTGTATATGATAAGACCTGAAATAGTAATTTCGTGAAGCAAAAACAATAATTTTCAACAACCATACATTCAAGTTGAAAATTAGCATCAGTTTGTAAATTCGAACATTACTCAGAATCTTAAATGTTAAAGTTTATTTTGATGATTTTTTTTAACATCTTGTAGGAACTCAAGTCTCAAGATGACCAGTATGTGAAAGATTTGAAGAAAGAAGCCGAGGATATTGATTTAATGATAGAGAGAATGGAAGAACAGGTCAAGAATCTCATGAAAGCCTACAGAGATGAACTCAAACAGATTGAAGTAAGTATACATGTTGGAATTAAAGAGTTTTAGCAAGCAGTGTGATTATCATTGTCTATTAATTGATTTATTAACTCTTCTGAAATGATTATTTGTCTATTTTGAATTATATATTATGAAATTATCTGTAAGATATACGCATGTAACGACAATGCTCTTTGAATTCTTTAGGAATGCCTGCTCTATGCTATCTTTTGTTCAACATTCTAATTTGCTTTATGGAAATAACCTTTTTTTACTGTAAAATGTAAGAACAAAGATACAATGACTCACTCAATGGCACACATTTAAGTGCTGCATTGAGGAAAGATATTAGATCATCAATTTCCAGTTCAGTGATTTATAAACCAATTGGCTTTGACACCTCTTTTTGATAACTACTTCAATTGATATTCAAACTCAAATAGAGTTACACTTGTTAGTTGAGATGAAATCATACATTTTCTTGTATTTTGTGTGGAAAACTAGAAAGCCTTTGAGACAGAGAGAGAAGAACTGTTAGAGAATAACAAGCGTAAGTGGGATCAAGCGATGGGAGGAAGAAGGGACCAGGAGCTGGAGTACATGCATCAGAGGGAGAAGAGAGTAGAAGAATATGAACAACAAATACAGCATCTTAGGATCCAAGATGCTGAAGAATACAACATGGTCAAGATCAAACTGGAGACTGATGTGCAGGTCAGATTTCTTCCATCATGTATTGTATTAACAATGTTTTGCTTTGATGATGATGTTATAACAGTTACTGTATTGGAGGTGGCGATGATTATAGTAAAGATAATGTTGATGGTTTTGTTGGTGGTTGTGGTGATATTTTTAAGCATTATGATCACGGTGATCTTGATAACAAATGGTTGTGGTTAGTTGTGGTGATGGTGGTGGTGATGATGATGATGGTGATGATGGTGGTGGTGGTTGTGATGGCATTGATGATGATGCTGCTGATGGCATTGGTGTCAAGAATAATGATGACAACAGCGATGATGATGATGATAGTGCTGATGCTGATATTATTAATAATAATATTGATATTGGATCATGATGATAATTGAGTTGGTAGTGATAACGATAATAATTGTGATATTAGTGATGACGATGATAACAACACTGTTGTTGATAGTGATGGTATCTAATGTAACGATTAATGCCAATGGTGTTGCAGTTGAGACTACAATGTTCTCATTGCAGTTCATTTGTAGATCCAATTCGTGCATACATGTAGGCAGATAAATTTGATTTGAGAGGAATTATTTATATAAATTTCCTAGATGCATGGTGGATATTCCTGGTGAATGTTATAAGATGATTTATCATATATGCCCATCTATCAGTAATTGTTTAACTGGTAATCCTTTTCTGTGTTTTTATTCATAGGTACTTGAACAGCAATTGCAGCAAATGAAAGCTACTTACCAGCTCAACCAAGAGAAGCTAGAATACAACTTTCAGGTCCTCAAAAAGAGAGACGAAGAAAACACTATTACCAAGTCACAGCAGAAAAGGAAAATTACTAGGTAAGGTGAAAACCTGATTTACATCAAATTAAAATTTTCTTTAAAGATTATGAACCACTAAAAACGCAAAAGCTGAAGGGGGGGGGGTGGTATTTATTCTTTCATTGAAAAAAATGTAAGAAATATGTTACCTGACAATCAAAATAATTATCTGTTTATCTCAAATTTAGCAAAAAAGATAAGAATAAATGAGAATCCCATTTGAACTGCTCTATTCAAGTTATGAGTAATTGTACAAAAAAATTACAGCCTCTCCCATTCCTTGTAGATTTTTTAACATTAATGTTACTGATTTTGATAAAAAAAATGAGATGTTTGCTAACTTTGCTTGGTAAATCCCTCATCCCGATATTTAGAATAAAATTTATCTTTAGCCACACATGTGTTGTTTTTTATCTAGATGATATATAATAGAGCTTGATGGTTTTAAATGTAATTCTCAAAATTCTGTTACATCGGTAATTCATGGATTTTCATTTATTCTGTGAATCTCATTCGTTATGATGTAGGCTTTTATTAATGAGGTGGGATTTTTTTCGTCAATGAATGTATGGCCCCTTATATAATGTGCTTCTTTGAATTTGGCCTTGATGACTTCAGGAACCATCAGTATCTTAATATCTTATTATCTAAGCTATTTTCTTTTGTATTTGGTGAAGGTTACAAGATGTATTGAATAACTTGAAGGTGAAGCTAGCTAAACAGGAGAAACAATATAAAGAAGAGAATCAAGGATTGGCCGATGATTACAAGAGGATCACAGAACAATTTAAGGAACTACAGAAGAAATCAAAGTAAGTAAATAGTGCTTGGATTATCTCAGAGAAGAAAATGTGTGATACTGGATCTAGATGATTTGATGTTCAAACGCCTGGTGTGGCTATCCCGTACATATTTGGCAGCAAATGCATGAAATTAGAAGTATACTTTGATATATTTGAATCTTTTCCAGGAGTTCCTTAAATTTGGGGATCGTTGTAGCCTCCCTTGTGGTATCAGGGAGTTTTTTTTCCACTGGGATATTGTTCTTGTATTCAAGTTCTTATGGTAGCACCTCTTATTTGCCCTTTTAAAATATAGAAGTAATGAATGAAGGGTATAGCAGAAATGAAAAGAGAGTTGTTTTGAGGGAAAGAGGCTGAAGTAAACCAACTAAAGACTAAAATATACACATTTTCAACCAGATCAAACAGTTTCCTGTAGTAGATAATTTAACTCTCTTCTGTCATGGTAGTTAATTGACTTTCCAACTAATGCAAGAGAGATATATTGTTTTGTTCCATGCTAAGAAGTGTTAAGCCTTCTAGTTTTACCTTGACAAAGTGAGTAAAAATGCAATGAATATTGAAAATAGCTCTTCAATTTTTGTCTTAACAAGAGATAAAAGATATATTTGGTACTGGAATATAATTATGGTGTATACAGTTTATTCATAATGCACATCAAGGCAAGTTTGCTAATGAATTGTATACACTGTATGCTTATTCAGACATTTCCAGTCAACTGACACAAAGAAGTTCCATGATATCTGGCTGATGAACGAGGCTGAAGTCAAGGAATTAAGTGCTAAACTGATGGAGCAGGATCGCATCATTTCAGAACAGCAACTTGGATTACCATGGCAACCACCTACTGATGCGTGAGTATCAACCTTTAATGTTAGTTTATATGGGTCAGAAAATTTCCAAAAGTTAGATTATTTTTCTTTTAGTGGCAAAAACGCATGATAGAGTTGTCATAGAAATTTAATGTTGTTATTGTTGAATATGATGGCGCTCTTCAATCTCTCCAGATTATGTGAAATTATAAACATTGGCGTACAGATGAGGGTGCTTGCCTCCTCCCCCAATTTTTCATGACCATAAAATAAAAGGAAAGAAGGAAAAAGAAGGGTGACATATAATATTTTATGAAATTATGTCAAATCTATCAAAAAATTTGTTTATATGTAATAAAAATGTCTAAATTTTCGTTCACTCACAACTTTTTATGAATTTTGCCCGATACGCCATTATCTGGCCCCCTCAACATTTTTTGCTCATTACACCACTGATGATAAAGTTAGGAATTATGAAGTTTGAAGTTGTTCTGTGAAAAGTAAAGTGATATGTATACCAAATTTGAGCTTATGAAAGTAACTTAATTTGTTCCTCTTTCAAATATATCTCAATCGTTTACAATGTTTTAGGAGATTCTATGTGTGGTGTAAAGTGTTTTGTTTATTACAACCAGTGAGCTAAAAATTGGTATGTCATGGTGTGCTTTTGTTTTGATTTTATTACCAAGAGTATAACTAACAACACACAACTGTATTCCGTTGCTTTCTTGATTGTGTAGTTCCTTCATGGAGAATGTGGGACCATTAACAACTGAGAAGAGCAAGAAGAAACCAATCTCTGCTCATGAGGTCCTGATGGAGGTCATGTCAGATGGAAGCCATGTTGAAGGAGGTAGTTTACAAGGATCAGAGAGAGGTGGTGATGGAGAAGAGGAAGGATCCCCCAGGGAGAGATTGGAGGGTGGTGAAGAGGAAGAGGCTAGGAGACTATCAGTCCAGACAGTCAAACAGATCCTGGAGCTCATATGCGATGAGTCGGTAAGATCTCCCCTCTTATGGAGATTCTTGAATGTTATTGATATCAGTGCTACTAATTTGTACAGTACAGATAAGTTACAAAGGAAAAGGTGGGCTTGTTTCATTATAATGCACTCATTTCAATACATTCTAGTCAAATGTTTTGGGATGAAACAAAAAATTCTTGGAAACGATGTTCCAGTAAATTTGCAATTATACATGTGATGTCAATGAGTTTTCTGTTTTCCTGGCTTTTAATATTATTTATTCAAGTAAACTTGATCTTGAGTAGTGGAGTGGAGTCCACTAATCAGGTCTCATGGTGTTGACACAGAAATTAATGTATGGAACTACACACACCAATGCTTAGCTTTTTTCCTGTTACATTACAAATTTTAGGGCCTTTGTAGAGGACATATTTTCTAAAGTGTTCTTCCCGAATAAAGTACAAAGAAGCTTATAGTTAATTTTTATTTCCCTGATCTAACCCTGAAACACCAACCCCAAAGTATTTTTTCCATTGCATTACATTACATAAAGGGGTCTATGATTTTTTCAATAATCAAATTTGTATAAAGTTTCATTATTCTGCATTGGTTCTAAAGGCATGTATTGTCCGTTTAACGAAAAATGTGTAGTAGGTATCATATGCATTAATGCTTTGCATTGTTTATGTTATGCAGGGTTTCTTGGTAGAGGCTAAACTGAACAAGTTACTTGCCCCTCTGGAGAAAGATGAACGCTGCCTTATGAAGTTAGATGCCATCTTTGCTGTAAGTACTTTATTTTCAAATAATAAATATTACCCATTTTTATATTTCAATTGTTTATTCAGGTAGGTGATCACAAACTATTGATTTTTTTTTCTTGTATTTACAAATTAGAGTATAATTAATTTTTTGATTGTCAATTAGTTGGCTGGTGTGTCAATCAGTCACATATTTTGTTGTTGGCTGAATTACTTCACATTATTAAAACCATTTGACATGCAGTGACATCATGTTCCAATATGCATTTATTTGGAGTGGCCAAAAGGGTTCTGACAGAATCCTCTGAAGTATATCCTATCATGCAAATGAACTGCCTACTATTTACAGTCACTGATATGAATTAGTACACAGTATCCAAACTCTCCTCTAGTCACATTTCTAGTAATGTGTATTATTATCTAATGCAGGTGAATTTCACAATCAAACCACAGTCATAAGGGCACAGAGAGGTAGTTGGCTATCAATATAGAAATTTATGGCTGAAAAGCATTTCTATGAAAATATACATGGTACAAGGCTTAATTTGTTTCAGTATATTATTTCCTTATACTTTCTATATGTGTATTGGTTAATTTACTGAAATAAAAGGGCAGATGTTGGGTTGTTGGAAAAGTTGATAAGGAATTAAAGAGAGAATCTGTCCAAGTCAAGTAGCAATATCTTGATGTTATATTTTGTTGAATGTTTTCTGAATAGGCCTTGGGTATAGAAACTGAAGATGACATCCATAAGTTAGCTGGATACTTTTTACAAGCCATGCATAACAAGGATCAGGACCAATTACCAGAGAATACAGAGGTAAGATCTCATCAATGTAGAGCAGTCAGCAAGTAAAGCTTCTTTGTTTCTTATTTATTTCTTTCAATTTCTGTTTTTCAACAAAATTTATGTATCATAAAGATGTGTTGAGTGTAATAATATTACCAAACTTATTCTTGTATTTATCAAAGTTATTCAAAACAATGAAATAAGATGAATATCGATTATGGAGGGGAATGGTGAATTATGAGACTTTTATGCATAAAACATTGAACTTTTATCTGAAGTAAAGTTCCTTAACCCTAAAAAGACTGAATCAGCCCCCCCTTGACATTTTTTCGCGATAAATCCACAGCATGAAATTTTTTTGACTGCGCCGCTTACTGACTTTTTACTTTCAAGTCCCGTGCAACTTTTGAGACCTAATTTGCGACTCCCATGTACGCGGTTCTAAAATTACACATCATTTTGTAAGTGCATGTCAGACCCCAAATTGCCCAAAATCTTGAGTTAATCCAATGCAAATTGTATTTTTTTTTTAACCATTATTCATAAATGTATCATTATTTTCACTACTGCTGGTTAAACTCAATTTCATCTAGCTGATGGTCAGAATACAGTCACCAATGATTTCCATTGAAAAACAAATACTAAACAAAAATTAAAAAAAACAAAGAAATACATAAGAAAATATTTTTTTTAATAAAATACATAAGAAAATATGCGATATCAATTCAAGCACATTTGATCAGAATTCTGCAGAGAGTTTATGAAGAAAAAAATAGCAGCATAGAGGCCTTATCTATTCATTTGATTTGAGCGAATTTGTTGTTTTATGCATAAAGTAGCGTAATTAATTATTAATGAGATTTTTAAAACAATTTGATCGTACAGTTTTTTAAATTATACCATGGGTAATACATGTGCCAAGTTTTTTAGCGATCATGCATTTGACGGCAGAGATTGTGAGGGAGCTGAATCAGCCCTCTCAGTCTTCTTTGATGCTGAAATACATGTACAAATACATGTACAAATACATGTACATGTAGCCGAGTCTTTTGAAGGGTTAAGTCTGTAATTACAAATTTATTCAGTTTAAAGCATCATTGTTGTAGTTAATGCTGCTGAAAGCAACACACTGGGAGAGGTCTAATGTCTGCATTACGATCTCCGGCATAGGTGATAAGGAAAATTTTATAGGGTGATGTGAGTTTAGTGATGTGGATTATTTTCTTGAGTGTCATGTTATTCACTCTTGATTCTTTTATAGGACATTGCTCAGGGAGACAATCTAACAGATGATCAGCAAGATGGCCAAGAAGGTCCGCTTCAGGTAAATATATTATTTGACCCATTGTTTGATTATTTTTTAAATAATTTTGTTTAAAAAATTTCATTATAGATTCATACTGCCAACAACCTGTTTTATAAAACAAATAATGCACAGATCTAAGTTGGTGATGTTATTGCCGATGCAAGCATAATGGGTATTCATGGGTATTTATGGTTTGCAAAATCACCTGGCAACAGTGCCTCATACTTGTTGCACCATGAACACACTTGTGTCTTATTACATCATTTTATATTGAGACTAAATCATGCTAGTCTTGTTCTATATTTCTATGATATGACAGGACCCTGTCGATGCTGAGGTAGCCGGCATTACAGGTAGCTCAGAGCGAGGCCAGGACCAGAGTGAGATGGGGTCAGTCCGGTCTACCAAGTCCAATTCTTTAGATCTCATCCATCCCAATGATGCCCTCAGTGCACTCAGGATGTTTGTCGAGGAGAACAGGAAACCAACCAAGTGAGTTTAGAAGAATGATGGAGGGATACTCAAGTTGTTTGTTGATAAACTAAGGATATTATAGCGAAACAGCTTTTTTTTTTAACAATGCTTTTCTTTTTGTAAGCATTTTTAGAGGACAATGTTATTGTACTATTATTTTGAGTAATTACATGTATATTGTTTGGCTTTATTCCTATTGAATCTGGGTGCATACTGCATAATCAACACACACTATTCTGTCATCATGATCAGCAACTGTTCTTTAACGCATTTCCATCTTTCTGAAATATTACAAGATTTCTAGTTCTTGAAGTATCAAGAAAATAGTCTACACCTGTACTATGTAAAATATACAATGACAGATGTTTTCATAGAGCCGCTCTCTGTTCATACCTAGTTAGTTGAACAGCCATAGAGTTCACAAAAGTAGAAAAAAAAGTGTTCAAGATTAATTTGTTGATTCTCATGAGTCAGGAGGTTTCATTATTACTTGTTTTTGTGTTCTATGTCTTGTAATTCGATTGTGTGTTTTCACTTGTTTTTATTTGTTTGTTTTGCAGGGAGAAAGTAAAATATCAGACATTCCGTATCATCTCGGGAGAAGATAGAGATTCAAGGTGAGTTAACATCTGGTTGACAACCTTATTTATTTTTTCTAATGGAATGTTGAAGACCAAGCCTACTTCAACATTCAATCCAATCCAAAAGTCCTTTGATATAGTGCCTTTTCCTTTTGGTTACAAAGCGCTTTATGATTATTAGTGGCCTCTTTGCCTGTCTTGTTGGAAAGTTTCAAAATTTTAGAAATATTTGCCCTATCGTAGAGCATTGTGGCCCAGTGGATATGTCTTCTGACTTTAAAGCAAAGGGTTGTGGGTTCGAATCCCAGCCATGGTGTAATTTCCTTCAGCAAAAAATTCATCCACATTTTGCTGCACTCAACCCAGGTGAGGTGAATGGGTACCCGGCAGGGTTAATTCCTTGAATGCATGAGCGCTGAAAGGCAGCTCAAGCTAAAGCCAGGGTAATAATAATTACAACGCGCCTCAGAATAGAATGTTACTAGATAGATGGCGCTAAATAAATGCCTATTATTATCTGTATGATGTTTTTATGTGTGCTGTACCATAGAAATGTGCCTTATAAAAAGTGAACTTGCTCTTAGATATATTGAAGGCTTGATAAACTATGTTTGATGTTCTAGTTATGACTGATTTTGAATTTAAGACTCATCTTGTGTATATCTCTATCTGATAGTGAGGATGCAGATTACTGGAAGATGTTTCCATCAGTGATATCAGGGAAACAAGAGAAAGTTTGGACAGCTCTTATCGATGGATTCGAGAAATACAGGTTGGTATTTGTCAAGATCAACTTTGTTGAGTCTGACATGGGGTCATGTCATCCATAGTATGTATTAGAAAATCTGTAGTTCAGAATTTGTACAGTTTACAATTTTGTCATTTAGTGCTAAATTATCATTATTGTTAATTGTATTATCAGTTGTTTGGGTACTTTTGTCTTAAAACCTGAAGTGTGTTACAAAGTGTATGAGTACATCTTTTAATTTGATTTTATTTTGTGATCGTTTCTTAACCACTTTCTAATTCCTATTATTCAAACAGTGATACTCTCCATGAGAGAGCCAAGTTGATCACAGAGACTGATGGTTTAAGGCAACAGAACGCAGAGCTTCGTATGCTTCTACATCAGTACATCAACTCACGCGTTAATCAAGAGTTAGAGATCCCTCCCACTCGCATACTCAACCTAGAAGTACCCCAGTAATGACCATGGAATAGCCCTTAGATACCTAAATGTCTATGGATGGAACAGTCTATTTTGTGAGCACAGGGAAAGCTGGGGGGGGGGGGTGAAACAGATATGTGCTACATATTTACTATCAATCATAACTTTTAGTACATGATTTGTCAGAGAGTTTCAGCTATGCTTGTGTGATCCGTGATTTACCAAGACTCGACAGGTCATTACCAGATGAATATGTATGAGATCAAGTATTTCATTTCATACTTCAAGAGCACTGATGTTCTTAAATACATGTAGAAATAAGCACATTTCTGCCTCCTCAAAGACCCTTTGTTTTGACATTCCATGACTAATCGTTTCTTTTTCGCAATTTTTTACCATGTACTTTATTTTATATTTTGAATTGAGGGAGAAGATTGGTAGTGATTACACTGTTCAGGGATTAAGTTTGATTGCTTGTACCCGTTTGACTCGCATTAATAACAACAGCATTAAACCCCTATTCCACAGAGAACAAGACCGCTGAAAGACCTTTGAAAAACCATAAATTCTGGTTGATCTTTCAGAGGTCTCTCAATGAACTTACAATGGTCTTTGAGGTCTTACATGAGTCCTGACCAATCTTTCAGTGGTCTTCATGGGCTCCAAAACTTTTTGAAACGGTTCAAAACAGTCTTACAAAGGTCTTACGGGAAAATGGCCTTTCAGTGGTCTTTCGATGAACTTTCAAAGGTCTTAACCCTCTCTAGGCCGGGGTATTTTTGGAGTTCATATGGCCGGGGGGGGGGCTCCCAGGCCCCCCCTAAGATCTCGGCCGTCGACTGCGCGATTGCGGCGAAAATTGGCACGCAGGTTGCCTTGGACATAATCTACAAGATTGTATAGTAATTTGTTTCATGCGATTCGCTATTAAGTGATTATGCTAATTTATGCGTAATTAGTATGCGAAATCATACTTTTTCCTCTAACTCCCTAAATAAAGCTCCAAATGTAATAATTTTTGGTATAGAAACTCTTTGTGGTGTTCTTAGCAAGTGCAAATGAAAAAAATTTCGATATCAAATAATTTTCTTTTGTATTGTTTTTTGTAATTTCTTATGTATTTCTTTGTTTTTTGACCTTTTGTTTTTCATTGTTTTTTCAATGAAATTTGTTGGAGACTCTTCTGTGATCATAAAAAGCATAAAATAAATACATTTAGACCAGCAAAACTAAAAATAATCATACATTTATGAATTTTGGTTGAAAACACAATTTGCATTGACTTTGTACACGAAATCACGTTTTTGAGCAATTTTTTGGTCTGACATGCACTTACATAATGTTGCGTAATTTCGGAACCACGTACCCGGGTGACGCAAAGTTGGTCTCAAAAGTTGCGCAAGACTTGAATGTAAATAGTCAGCGAGCGGCGCGGTCAAAAATTTCGCGCGGCGAAAATATTGTGCGATTCATTGAGGGGGGGCCCCCCCCCCCGGCCTAGATAGGGTTAAAAGTCTAAGACCAGTAAGACAAGAAATATCCATCAGTCTTTCAGAGTTCTTTGAGGGATCTTTTTGAGCCATTCCAGAGATGACAAATTTCAGTGATCTTGAAGACCGCTGTAAGACCTCACCATCTTTCTGTGGTCTTTCATTGGTCTCCGTTCTGTGGAAAAGGGCCTTATAACAACAATAGCATATTTACCAAGGGTCACCACTTCAGTTCCAATAACTGTTCTACCAGTTAGCCCTAATATTATTATTGGAATATATCAGCATAGGGATAAGTACATTGCCTTAAAGTCCTAAAAACATCTGAATGTCTCTTTCAGTTTGAGGGGGGGGATAAAAAAATACTTTTTTAATTTACATGAGCACTAATGCAACATTTCACACTATGATGGAATTGTGTGGCAATTTTATATCAGACTGATAAGAAAGCATGGATGCTGATTTATAGACTTTGTAGACTAAGCCTGTATTCTATAAGTCAAGTTTTACTTAAGCCATGGTCTAACTCTGTTAAAATTATAGGAATCTACCACCATTTTCAAAATTGCATTTAGATCATGTTTCCTATCTTTACTTGGCTCTTTCCTCATGTTGTAATGATGAAAAAAAATATTTTAGTGATAACTCCCAGGCAGTTATGAATCATTTGAGTGTCGAACGTGCTGACAAATTGAATTTGTACCGTTAGAGATACCTGTCACAATTGGCTATCCATAAGTTAATCCACACCACAACTTCATACCAGGGGCCGATTTCATGAAAGGGTCTTTCCAAGGACCGCCTTTCGTGTCGCCCATCTTTTATGATACGCTATAAGCGGGGTGTTTTTGAAATTTATGATAAAGAATAAGATTTGTTAGCTTGCTTTTAAATCAAATTTCATACAATTTCATGATATATCACATTTTATAAACAAATATTTTGTTAATTTTAACGGACGAATGAAATATGTTTGCAGGTAATTTATTTAAAATGCGTTTCACATGGCGCATCATAAAAGATGGGCGACACGAAAGACGGTCCTTGCAAAGACCCTTTCGTGCAATCGGCCCCAGAGTTATACTAAATCCTGGTTCAGAATATAGACGACTGTATATATTTGTACAAAACATAAATTGATATAATAGTGTATTGTTATTTGGTGTAGTAAGTATGACACTAAGAAGTCTGATACATCCACGTTGGTTCATTTGTTTTATTTCTGCTTGACACATGTATGAAATGTGAGAAATTGAGATGAAATTTAGGCGCAAAGGACAAGGAATATTAGTGGGAAATAACAAAATGCATGAGAGAGAAATAGAGGGAGAGAGGATAAATAATGGGAACTAAAAAAAGGTGTAAATGGTGTGAAATGGCAAGATTGGTGATAAAGTGAGGGCAGAAAAGAGAGAAAGAGAATGGGACAAAGAATATAAAGTGGTAGGAAAAATGATGAAAAATGGCAGACAGTTGGGGTTGGATGTGTGCAAGAAATGAGAGAGGGATAGATAAGAAAAGGGGAAATACAATTAGACATGTACATACATGCTTAAAGAATGTGATCATATAAAACAGAACACATACACAAAAACACATACACAAAAAGCTGTAATTGATTTCACAAGATGTGTATTTTGTCAAAACTCGATACATACATAACTTGTTTCAATTGAACATTTTGTGTTTTTTTTTCTTCAGAGAAATAACCTGGTTTTTTTTGCACAAAGAATACTTGCCACTGATTCCACTCTATAAGACACTACAAAGAACAAAACCCGTGATTAATCTATCCCTTTAATATCTGTGCATCCATGTTAATGAATAAGTCAATAATGAAGCACTGAATTTCCTAAATAATGAGATATTTCACCAAAGCAGTAATTCATTCAGAATAGATTACATTTCCCCTTCACAAATCAATATGCATAAACCGCCATTTTATGCCACAGAATACAGCATTTCTTTCATCTGGTTTAGCATGTAGAAAAAGAAAATAGTGAATCAGTTTTACATAATAAAAGACCATTAAGCATCTAATACAAAGCATTTCAATGAATAGCAAGGTATCACATGTACAAGTACTACTATGAGAGTTTACATTAGATGAAATTGCTGTAAATAAAAAGTGAATTCTGTGTACATGAATCCTGTAATATCATGTTTACATACATTATTAAACAGCATTAAAAAAATCCAAACAAAGGGGTCTGTTTAATTGTATACTGTACCATGGGAAACTTTAATAAGAAATAAATCATTTTGTAAGTAGAAAGATGGATTGATAACTATTTGTTTTTATTTCATAATATATCCCAGAATCATAAGTTTCC